>NC_081816.1:16650000-17010000 GCF_030704535.1 Vitis vinifera | reverse complement strand
ATTTAAACTAAAGGAAATGAATTAAATTGAACTAAATTGGAATTAAACAAAACATCAACTTTATCCAACATGTTTATTTAAACTACTAAATTAAAATTACTAAAGATAGATTAAAACTAATCTAATTTGGGATTAAAAAAAATATATATAAACTTTATCTAACAGGATTAATTAAACTAATAAATTAAAATCAACAACACACTTAAACTAAATGATAAGTGAAAACTAGATTTATTTGGAATAAAAAAAACATGAACTTTATCTTATTGGATCAATTAATCTAATCCCCTAAAATTTTACAAAACACACTAATTGAAATTGGACCAAATTAATTAAATCAAGGCAAACTAAAAAAAAATGAAATTTTCAGACATAGAATCAATATTATTAATGAACTGATATTATAAAAAATACCTAAACCGAATAAAAGAGTGAAACTAAATCAAAGTAATCTAAAGGCATGAACATTCAAATATAGAATCGATTTTATTAATGAATTAATATTACAAAAATACCTAAACTAATTAAAGTGAGCCAAATTAAATGAAAGCAAACAAAAAAACAAATATGAATTCATGGAATCAACTTTCTAAATAAATTTACATTATTAAAATGTAATCTAAGTTTAAAAAAAGAATTAAACACAAAGGCAAATCTAAAATCATTTTTTTAACACATAAGATCAATATTCTTAAGAAGCTAAAATTTTATAAGAGCACTTAGACCTAAAGTTAAATTAAAAACTAACCAAAACAGATTTTAAAACTAAATCTTTAACCTGTAGGATCAATTTTACTATCAAATGAATAAATAGATAACACATAAATAAATAAATAAAACTCTAATCGAATAATGAATTAAAAATGTACTACGGTACATTCAAAGAGGATCTTTAACCCATTGGATTAATTGTATTGACTAATTAAAAAATATAAAGAAAAAATCAGCTTACCCAGCCGGCTAGGTGCGTGGACTGTATGCTTCTCAAAGTGGCAGCTGTGTGGATGATAGGATGAATCAAAAATCAGCCGGCAATGCGTGCTCCAAAGCAAATCAAATGGTGCACAGCTAATGTGGTGAGGAGTGGGTGGATGGCAACTGCTTTCTATGTGGAGATGGTTGTTTGAAGACCAATGAGGTGAAGGCGTGGGTATAGTGATCAGATGATGGAACTAGTGTGTTGGAGCAGATCTCCAATGGAGGTGGTGCGTTCTCTTTTCAGAGATGGAAGTGATGCTGCCGGTGGATACTGTGTTGGGCTGCAAGCATCAGAGATCACTCGTGACCTCTGTTTCATCGCCCAAGACTCCGTTGAGACACTCCAGCATCGATTTTCATGAGGACTTTGGTAGTCCTCCACAACGGTTTTCGAATCAAGTTACACGATGCAGCTTTGGGAAAGGTACGAAACCATCTGCATTGAGAGGAGATGAAGATGGAGTTTCAGCCTGTTATCCGTTGACTGATCTAAGTGACAAGCTTTTGCTTGGCGAAGCTTCAATGGTACGGCTGAGTTGGAACCTCCTCTACCCAAATGGTGCGGCTGTACCTCTCTTTTCCTTCTCAGTGGTGTGGCTGCACCTTTATCTAATCTCTCAATGGTGTGGTTGCACCTCTCTTTTCCTTTTCAATGGTGCGATTGCACCTTTCTCTACCCTCTCAATGGTGCGGCTGGAAATCCTACACCCATCTGGATATCATCTCCTCCCTTCGAGACCTTGTGCGGCCTTAAAAAAAAATCAAAGCGACCAGCCATCCGATGATAAAAAAAAAAATGCTCCTTTCCTCAATCCGGTGATGAGAAAAAAATCTCTCTCAATCCGGTCATCCCCAAAAAAAATCCCCCCCATCTCGCAGCAGCCCGCTCCTCCTTTTTCTTTCTTCTTTCCTTTTTCTGAAAATTTCCTTTCCCTAAAAAAAAAACTCTTCTCTTCCTCTGTATCTTTCCCACATAACTGTCCTCATTCATTCCCATGAGCATCCTCTTTTGAGCCGCTGAATATGCTCTCTTTGCATGTCGGGAATCACCTTCTCAAGCCATCTTGATCCCTTCCCATAAGCATCCCTCTTTGACCAACCGAATATGCCTTTTCTATGCGGCTCAGAATTTCACTCCATTCTGAACACAACTCACCTTTCCGTCCATGTACACACTTCATCTTCTTATTTTCATTTACCAAAACCAGCTTTGGTAATTTTCCTTCTTTCAAAGATGTGGGTATTCTCTCGAAAGTCAATAGCAGCCCGTTTCCTCATGCAAAATAAAAAATAAAAAATGAAAAGAAATAAAATTAGGAGATTGAAGATAAAAATAAAATAAAAGAGGATAAAATAAAAAGATTATTCAATTAAAATTAGTTAAGCAATCTCGAGCATATCTAAAGTCGAAATAATTCAAGTGGTTAAAAGTCGAATTGGTTTCACTAAAGTTTGAAGAAGTAATTAAATAAGTAAATAAGAAAATATGGATAAATAGATGAAAAGTATAATATGTAAATAAATAAATAAATATTAGACATATTCAATAAAAAGAAAATAAACTAATGCAACATATAATAATAATCAAAGTGTCAAACTCGAACCACCAAAAAATTAAAAAAAATTCCTTCCATGCAATTCTAAAATAGAATAAATAATAAAAAAAACAAATAATAATAATAATAATGAAATAATATAAATAAATCAAAACTCACTTAATCTTAAAAGCAATCAATAAAATAAATGAAGAAAGAAAAACAAGAATACAAATCTAAGTGAAACTAAACCTTGAAAAGTGCCTAAGTGGGCCTAAGGTGATGCCTAATGGACCGAAGTCTAAATGGGCCTAAAGTGATGCCTAATGGGCCAAGTGTACCTAAATGAGCCTAAAGTGTCTAAATGGGCCTAGGATGGTGCCTAATGGGCTTAAAGGGCCTAAGTGGGCCTAGGGTGGTGCTTAAGTGTATCTAAGTCTAAATGGGCTACCAGGAGTTGCAATAGAGTTCGATAAATCCCTCAACCATAGTCCCTAAGGTGGCTTAGAGTAGATAGGCTACACGAGTATTAATGGGCCACCAGGGAATTGCTGTAAATGACATGTGCGAGGAAGACAAAATAGAGGGTCTACACTTAGTGTCACAATTTTTTTGCAAGTCATTCTCTCTTTTCAATTTCATTTGATCTTCATACACTTGACGTGGAGTCAACGGTACAAGAGTAATGGTTTTATTGTCTTTTACAAAAGAATACCTATTCTTGAACCCGTCATGATTGACCTTTCTATCAAACTACCAAGGTCTACCCAATAAAATGTGACCCGCATGCATTGGAATAATATCACAAAGTACTTCATCCTTGTACCTCCCAATTGAAAAAGAAACCAACACTTGCTTATTTACCTTAACCTCTCCACAATCATTCAACCACTGTAACTTATATGGTCTAGGGTGTTTCAAGATAGGTAAATTCAATTTTTCAACTAAAGTAGTGCTAGCCACATTAGTACAACTCCCCCCCATCAATGATCAAACTACATACCTTATTGTTGATGTGGCATCTAGTATGAAAAATATTCTCCCTTTGTTGTTCCATGTCATCCTCTTTAACTTGGGCACTTAAAGCACGCCTAGCCACAAGTGACTCACCCTCCACTGGATACTCCACATTATCGTCACAAGCATCCTCCAGTGATGGCATCTAGTCATCATCTTCCTCACTTTCAGTTTCCACCTCTCCATCAACACATGTGATCATGGTCCTCTTATTTGGGCATTGTGAAGCTATATGACCTACTCCCAAACAACGAAAACATTTAATATCACGATTACGAGTTTGGAATTCATTTTTACCTTTGTTGACATTGGGAGCTTCATCTCTCCTTTTTGGTGGTTCGGTTTTGGACTTGAAAACAACCCCTTCATCTTTCCTCCTATTTGGCCTCCATGAAGCAGAGGAGCCGAGATTTTGAAATGACCGAGTTCCTTTCCTTTTAAGCTATCGTTCCACCTTTATTGCCGTGTGCACCATGTCCTCCAACTCCACATAGTGGGTTAACTCCACCACGTTGGCAATGTCTCGATTCAGTCCATTCAGAAACCTTGCCATAGTAGCTTCTCTATCCTTCTCTACATTAGCATGAATCATGGCAATCTCATCTCCTTGTGATAGTCATCCACGCTCCTATAGCCTTGAGTAAGACTCTATAATTTCTGATACAAGTCCCTATAGTAGTGACTGGGGACAAACTGCCTCCTCATGGTGGCTTTCATTTCCTCCCATGTCTCAATAGGCCTCTCATAGTTTCTTCTTCTATTCATCACAAGTTGATCCCACCATATAATAGCATAGTCAGTAAACTCATCACAGCTAGTTTTACCTTTTTCTCCTCGGAATAGTTATGACACTCAAAGATGAACTCCACATTCTTTTCCCACTCCAAGTACACTTCTGGATCATTTTTCCCTTGGAACGATGGTATCTTCATTTTGATGTTTCCTAGGCTTCTATCAGTCTCATCTTGCCATCTTGGAGCTCTTCGGAAACCTCTACCATGCCTTTCGTTCCTTAGCGCAAACCTGCCCTCATGGTTCAATGAAGCTTGATCCTCTTCATCTTCAAACTCATCCTCATGGTAGTCATCAAAACCATCAACACGCGCACGCCTTCCTTGCCTTCTAGCATTAGGGGCTCTTTGGGTACGCTCCTCTTGCAAAGAAGCGATAACAATGTCTTGCCTATCCATCTGATCCCGAATATCATTAAACACCATGTTCATGCGTTCAAACTATTGTTGTATAGCCTGCAACATGAGGGATGACTCATCCCCTCCTTCCTTATTTGATGTTTCACCCCTGGAAGACATATTTTGAAACTACAAAAAAAATGTTAGAAATAATTCCTCACAACACTCCCTTACATGTTTGCACTCACACTCATGTTTCATTATTAAATTGGTTTTTTCCCGATATTAGTCTCACACTCTCTTGCCTTTTTCTACTCGTAGCTTTCCCTTTTTAGTTCTGCTTAAACTAATAAGCTTAATCAAGAAATTCAACTTGTAGTATCTAAACTAATACCAATGGTAAGAAAATATGACAAAAACACTAAATCAAAGGAAGAGGACAAAAGAAAATAATATTTTGATTTGAGAGAATTGAAACTACACTCAATAATTTTATTTTTTTTTGCTGTTTTCTAAAGTTTTTTTTTTCTCGTTTTTTTTTTTTTTTTTTTTTTTTTTTTGGAGCTTGGTGCACGATTTTAACCTAGTGCACGTCAAAAAATAAGAATGAGGAATAAAGAACACAAAATGAACAAGATAGGTTGATATCAGGAAACAAAAGATAAAGGGATAGAAAACTGATTTTAGAACCTGTGCTCTGATACCAAATGATGCGAACCTCAATCGACACGATTTGAGACCCAACAAATAGTATTGGAATAATCGCCCAAGAAAGCTAAAATACAGATTTTTGATATAACCCTGACCCAACGTTTATAACTGAAAGGTGAACCAAAAGTATAAGTAACAGACCTTGACCCAATGATTACAATGGAATCACGAACCGAAAGTATAAGGTTTGAACGCCACAAGGAAGAATCCCTGATAAGTTCACAATTTTTTAAGAACCAAAATAAGAGCAAAGCCTCACCTTTTCTGATTTTTTTTATTCAATAAAAATTATCCTCTATTACAATGAGTGCGTGCTATTTATATGTCATGAAAAAAACTTACTAAATATTAAAACCCTAAACTAAAAAAGGTACTAAATATTAAAACCCTAAATAAAGGTTGATTTGGTCTAAAATTAGCAGATCCAAAATAGGAAAATAGCTAAAAAACGTTCTAAATAAAAAAAGCCTAAAATTAAGGTAGATTTGGCCTGAATTTAGAAGCTCTAGAATAGGAAATAATTGATATGAAGCTGGAAAGTCAATCAGTCATTAATCCATGCCATAAATCACGCCCAATCAAGCCAGATTAGCCCTTAATAGTTTGGATTAAATTTGTTACACCTTCATCATCCTTTGGGCCAAACTTGGAATGTCCTGCGTTAGAATCAACCCAAATCTCTTGAATTAACCCATTAAGTGCTTCTTTGATCTTCTTAGATCTTGCTTTAGTAATAGGCCCAACTGGAATATGCAATGGATCCTTGAATGCTTGTTAATTCTCATCAATGTACCATCATTAGTGAGTGAAAATGATCCCATACAAATGAACATGAATGTTTGGAGATTTGGGGAGTTAAATGGGTGTTTTGATTTTTTTAGGTTTAGGCTGAAATACTTTGATAATTTTCTAGCTTTGGATGAATTCCTAGGTGGGTTGCTCTGTTTTCCCCTATTTCTGAATGATATGCAGTGGCTTGTGCTTGCTTTTGTTTATTTTTTTATTTTTTTATTACTGAGAGTTTTGGTTTCTTGGACTCTTGCAGTTTCTGGAGATTGAATCGGTGATTTGTGTTTGGCATGACGATTGAAGTCAAGTTGGTTGTGTAGTCTTAATGATGAACTTGTGATTTTGGAATTGTTTGACATTGAATGGTTGAAATTCTGGTAATGTAGTGCATTTCAGAGAGACTGTTTAGTGAATTTGGCAATACTCATTTAACAATATTTTTATGTGTTGTGATTTTGCTTACTAAGGTAACTTGATATACTTTGGTACTTTTCCTCTATTTAATGTGTTGTTAGAGCAAACATGTTAGGATTTATGTTTGGGTATGTGTGACGCTTAAAAACAATAGCAGAAAACATTTTAAAGAATGCAATAATGGGTATAGCAGATCTCATTGATAGCATGACATGTACTGGGTTCATAAACATATAAATTTTTAAATGTATTTAGCCACCATATAAATTTATTCAGCACACCATCTTATAGCAGATTTCACTGATAGCAGAAAACATATAAATTTGTTTGGCCACCATTTTATATAATAACAGGTAATCCCAGATTTTTAAATTTCCTGTCAAACCACACTTGTTCTCTATATCATAGGCTGAAATTTAAATGAGTAAAATAAATAAAATTTCACCATCATTAAGCTGAAACCAAGACCTATAGTAAGACCTATAGTAGCGGCAAAGAAAAGGCCCCATCCATAGCAAGACAGAAAAGGCCTCATCCATAGCAAGACCTATAGTAGCAACCAAATCATTCCCTTCTCCATACCAGAATTATAGTTGCAATCAACACTAATTAACATGTACCTATAAGCATTAACCTAAATTTTTTTTTATACATTTTCCCACCTTATAGCTGCAACCATATTTAGCCCTAACTATACACTACCTTTGGTTGCGGCCAGAATGAAACTACAACCATAATATTTAGTCATACTCTTGTATATGACCGCATCCATAGCATTTCTCTACACCCCCTGTGGCCATGCCTTGTTGTGGCTCATTTTGTTTACACCTATATAGTTGCACTAAATCTTCCTTTTAGTTGAGGCCAATGGCCGCAACCAAAACTGACTTTCTTGTAGTGTTATTTTAAATAATATTTACTACTAGCACATTCATGTATTACAATAATGTCATAATTAAATGAAAGAAAATGCTTGCCACTCCATTGTAATGTTAGTATTGGAAATGTAGACTGGATCCATAGCATCCTACGTATAGGACATAAATTGTTATGTTAAGAGTTATAAATATGATATTCATTTATGTGGTACATTGATTTTATAATAATCCAAGCGAATATTTGTAACTTAATTTATCTATACTATCTAACAAAGCATGTAAGTTAATTCATGGTTGATGCTGGTTAGACTCTCTAAGTCATACCATGTTTTGGGATGTAAGAATAATTCCCTTTATCTGGTGTGTCAACTTCTATATATATATATACACACACATTTTAGGGACTCATCCATAATATAACATTGCTCTTCAATTTTTGTATTTGATAACATATTTGGACATTTTCAAATTGTGCAACCTTTACTCTTAGGCTTACCTCATCTTCTTGGTTTATGGAGTTTGGTATTTAAGTCATATGGTTACTCTTAATCCCCAATATTTGGATCCCAAACAAAGTAATATAATCTTATTTTAATTAATTAGAAGTCCACAAAGCCATTTTGTTCTTGGACAACTTGAACATGACCAAGTAATGGAATGGAATGGGCTCCACAATTGAAGAACAATACCATTGATAACTTAGATAAAAATATGCATTTATTGTATGATACTCATTTTCTAAATTTTTTAATATGTAGTTTAGTTTCTATTAAAATTAATTAAAATAAAAAGTATATCCATAAAAAAAATTTTATGTAAGGTAAAGGTTTGATCAAAATTACTAAAAATAAGAAGAGTTGAGAAAGAAACAAAGAAGTTAGAAAAACAAGAAAGATTATGAATTTAAAAAAAGAAAAATAATATTTGATAACTTATGAGATTCTTTGCATTTAGGTGTTACGTATATTTTACCTTTACGAATCTAACTATAAAACATCTTTTTCTTGATATGGACACATAATTAAACTATATATTTAAAATTATTGGGTTTGACTCGAGCATCATTTCCGTAGCTATCAAAAGGTACCATGAATCAAATATTATCACATGTGCAATTTCATTGCTTTGTACTTAACTCTTATGAATTTGTACCTTTTATGTGGTCTCATTACATTGGTTTGTGATCTTATTTGTTTATACACATGTTTATAACCTCGTCCTAAATGTTTGTACTTTCATTTAATAACCCAAACTTGATCTTTGGTAGATATCAATTTCGTATTTAGATTTTTCCAAAATTCTTACTATTTACTTATATAAATTATCTTTTTATATTTATTTTTATATGGTATTAACTCTGTATTATAATAGGTTGAGAATTTTTCTCCAAAAATTAATAATTCAAGATTACTTCACTACCATGAGTTTATATGGATATGTTTGAGCTAAAGACGGAAAATTTGAAGTTTAGTTAAGTACATTTCGAGTTCAGTAATAGAACAGTATAATAGTGTTATAAATTTATAATTTAGTTATAACTTAAAACACCATTGGTATTTTTGTCCATAAAATTTCTTTAAATTATTTAAAATTTCTATTTATCTAATTTAATTTTTTCTTAATTTCATACATTTGAAATACCTAAGACTTAGATATGAAAAATTCATGTTAGAATTGCAAATAAAAAACCTTAAGAAAATCTACAAGATCCATTTGTTTTATCCTAGGTCTAAAACTCAAGAAAATCATGACTAAGTTCGAAGAATCTTGAAAGTCCTTTCAAGAAAGACTAACAAAGGTCAAGAATTCGAGTTGTACTTTGAGTTAATCCACGTAATAAGGAATATGATGAAATATTACATTATGGATATGAAGAAACATATAGATGTTGATTAGTATAAAACTTTTCCAAAGAAGCATATGATCAGCAAAGTAAAATCATGTACAATTTTTTAATATTTAGTGGATTTTTATTATAAGTGATAGATTTATAATTATTGCATCTATAAAGATTAAGATAATCTCCGTAAGTAATTTTTCAAATATAAGTGGTATCTTTGGGTGATTAAATATATTTTAAATTATCATGGCTCATATAATTCCTCGGGGGAATATCTAAATCAATAATTAAATTTCAATAATCAACCAAGTTAATAATTGCATCAACTTGAATAGATAGTTATTATTGTTGGTTCAACAAACTCCTCCCACACACCCGACACACCTCGAGGTAATTTTTGGATGAAAAGTTATAAACTGGACATATGTATATATATAGTCCATTTACAACTTAGGATACTTTTATTCATTTAAAATTTTATTTACTACTTTAAACAAATAGAGATTAACTTTACAAATTTTGACCCAAACATGCTAAAGGTGTAACTTATTCTATCTCTTAATTTCTAAGGGTGAATTAATACAAATAATATTTGTATTGTTTGTTTCATGTTAAAATTAACAAAATGTCAACCACCCACTTTTACATCAATCTTTAACCTAAATCTTAATCTCATTACTTTGTATCTCTTATGTGATCTGTTACATTACACTTTAATTTTATTCTTTTATACTTTGATTCCATTATTTAATACCTTAGATTGAGTTGTTTGTAATTTGGTTTCCCATATGTCTACTTTTATCCAATGATGTAAGTTTTATTAAACACTTTAAATGATCTAGATTTGAGTTTTACAAGGTATTGATATGATGTTATTGACTTTTCAAAAAAAAATTTCGATTTTCTTACATAAATTATCTTTTTATATTTATTTTTATATGGCATAAACTTTTTTAGTGTACTACAATGGCTTGGCAAATTTGCTCCTAAGTTTAATAGTTTGAGATTACTTCACTATAATGATCCTTATACGAGTTCAAGACACAAAATTTCAAACTTAGGTATACTTGTGTTTTGATTTTGAAATTAAAACGGGTACAATTATGTTATGAAAAATTAATTTAGTTGTAACTTAAATGCCCTAGGTACTTTTGTCCAATTTTTTTTTTTTCAAAAATTAATGATTTTAATTTCTTATTTTTCTAAATTAGGTTTTCAAATTTGGTACAAGTAAAATGCTTAAGGTTTGGGTATGGAAAGATTTGAAATTTTCATTTTAGGGTGTGAAATAAAATAATCTACTAGATAATTATTGTTTTTCCTAATTCCAATATTCTAGAAAATCAAGTTTTAAAAATCTTAAAAACCCTTTTAAAGATGAAAGGCAAATGTTGAAAATTCAAGCTCCCAAACCTCAATATGGTTTTCAGGTGATCCAAAGAGCATGAGAAGCTATTGCATTGTAAACATGAAAGATACATGTGTTGATCAATAGAAGACTCGATGAAAGAAGTATCTGTGTGAAATAAACTATGCATGATTCTTTTATATTTAATGAATTTTTGTTGCAATCGATAGACTTGTTTTTACATCTATAAATGTTGAGATAATCTCTGCAAGTCCTTTTTTCCGTATATCTTGTATTCTTATATGATGAATATATCTTGGATCATTATGACTAGTATAAATTCTCTCAATACTAATATAAATCAATAATTAAATCTTAATGATTAACCAATATAATAATTGAATCAATTTGAGTAGATCTCAAAGTCATTGCTTTAATATATTTTATTTATGTATATAAAAAAAATTGTGAGAAATGCCCTCGAATGTGCGTTTGTCATCAACATAACACTTTTTGTTTTGTTTTATAATTGAAAAACCATACCAAAAACAAAAGAATTGGAGAGATTTGATTAAAATAATCTCCAATTTGAAGAATGCTTTTCCTTTTTAAAAAAAAAAATATATGAAAATACCAGCCTCTTTGAATAAAAATATCATTCATCAAACTTTTTTTCATCCATTTATGTTAAAAGCATTTTTTTAAAAATAAATAAATAAAATAAAAGATATTTTTATTCATTTAACATATCTATTTACGACTTTGAACCTATAAAGGTCACCTTCACAAATTTTGGCCTCTCTCAAAGGAATTTATGTGAAAAGTAGCGTAGCATATTTGGACCCTTCCTTGAGGGAATATGAATCATAATTTTATTGTTTCTTTTCTATTAAAACGACAGGAATCTACAACCACCCACTGTTACAAACAGCAAATCGTGCAAAAACGACAACTAAAAGAAAATAGATTGAGCCAGCAAAGCCATGACATCGGTTTCTCGCCCTCCAAGACTATTGAGGCGTTATGAAGAGCCATTTATAACCCCTTCAGCCACAAGTATAAGTGTCACTCCACCACAAAGCCCTCAAAACATCCAATATTTTTCTCTCTTTGCAGTGACTGCTAGCTAGTGATGAAGCAAACTGAGCTTATCTTCATCCCGTTTCCTATCATGGGCCACCTT
The DNA here is from genome assembly GCF_030704535.1 of Vitis vinifera. NCBI lineage: Eukaryota > Viridiplantae > Streptophyta > Magnoliopsida > Vitales > Vitaceae > Vitis > Vitis vinifera. Next base: position 16,998,177 of record NC_081816.1, on the reverse strand, counting down.
GGGCCTACTGTGGAGATTGCAAAGCTGCTTGCTCAGCGAGCCCGCCGATTCTCAATCACAATCTTCATCATGAACATTCCGTTTGAGTTCCTTGATAGTATGACCAAGGACTCTGATTCTTATTCCATACGTTTCGTCGCACTTCCTCCTGTAGAGGTCAGCTCCGAAGCGATGAGTGATCCCTTCCTCTCTGAATTCGTCAAAGCTAGCATACCACTTGTCAGAGACGCTGTCCACGAGCTCACTCGCTCCAACTCGGTTCGGCTTGCTGGGTTCGTTATTGATATGTGCTGCACCCACATGATTGATTTGGCCGATGAGTTTGGGGTGCCCTCCTATCTCTTCTTCCCTTCCAGCGCTGCTTTTCTTGGCTTCCTGTTGCATCTTCAGTTCCTCCATGATTACGAGGGCTTGAATCTCGATGAGTTCAAGGACTCGAATGCTGAGTTGGAGGTTCCGAGTTATGCTAACTCTGTTCCAGGCAAGGTCTTTCCTTCTGTGATGTTTGACAAGGAAGTCAATGGGGCAGAGTTGCCTCTGTATCACATGCGGAGATTCAGACAAGTCAAGGGTATTATGGCAAATACATTTATTGAGCTTGAATCACATGCTATTCAATCATTTTCTGGCAGTACAGTACCGCCAGTGTATCCCGTTGGACCCATTCTCAACACTAGAATGGGATTTGGTGAGGATCAACAAAATGCTAGTGCCATCATGAGCTGGCTTGATGATCAGCCTCCATCGTCTGTGGTTTTCCTATGCTTCGGGAGCATGGGAAGCTTTGGTGCTGATCAGATCAAGGAGATAGCACATGGGTTGGACCACAGTGGGCATCGCTTCTTGTGGTCCCTTCGCCAACCTCCCCTAAAGGGTAAAATGGAACTTCCAAGCGACTACGAAAATATTGAGGAAGTTCTACCAGAAGGATTTTTACATCGGACGGCTAGAATTGGAAAGGTGATTGGCTGGGCTCCACAAGTAGCAGTTTTAGCCCACTCAGCTGTTGGAGGATTTGTATCTCATTGTGGATGGAACTCCCTAATAGAAAGCATATGGTACGGTGTTCCAGTAGCAACATGGCCAATGTATGGAGAACAACAAATCCATGCTTTTCAAATGATAAAAGATTTAGGATTAGCAGAAGAAATTAAAATAGATTACAATATGAATAGTGGTTATATTGTAAGTGCATGTGAGGTTGAAAATGGATTAAGAAACCTAATGAATATTAACAGTGAAGTGAGGAAAAAGAAGAAAGAAATGCAAAAAATAAGTAGAAAAGTCGTGATAGATGGTGGATCTTCACACTTTTCTTTAGGCCATTTTATTGAAGACATGATGGCCAACATTCCATGCGAGCAATAAAGTGATACGTAATGTATCGGATTGTTAGTTTATCATGTGATGTATTTCAATGCCCAAGTAATTTCATTGATGAAACATGAAAAATTTGACCATTTCTTCAAGTTTACAAGAAGAAATGAAGGAACCTTTTGGTATTGAAAAGGAAAAATACGTAGATGCTAATATGTATTAATACATTCCCTAGCTCTTGTTGCAAGGATTCTCATTCATATATATATATATATTCAAATATTATTGAACTTTGAATAATTACTTTTGTTACATACATAATTGATTAATAATTAATAGGAGATAATTTTCAGCCTTAAAATTACTCTTTCAAGACCTATATATCAAATTAAAATAAAAATAAAAATTGCTAAAACCGTAAGGCTATGTTTGATTGCCAGAAATTTGAGGGAAAATGTAAGAGAAAGAAAATAAAGATGAAAAGTATAAGGAAAGAAAATAAAGAGGAAAAAATAGAAGGAAATAAATGAAAAAAAATAGATTTAAATTCAATATTTACTAGTTCTGATTATATTTGGTTTTCTTTGATATTTTTTATAGAACAACCAAAGATAAGAAAATTTATAAATCTTTGCAACAGACATATCTTCATGAGCAACTTGAAGTTTATCCCATGCTTCCTTTGCACGTTTGCAATTTTCAATCCTGCGAAATTCATCTAGACAAACTCCGTTAAAAATACTAAATAAAGCCCTAGCATTGGCTTCACTACCTTCATTGTTGACTTTGTCCCATTCGTGTTTAGGGTTAAGTTCACATGTTGATCTTCCTTGAGCATCAAGTATTAATGGTGATCTTCAACCATATTCAACCGAGTCTCATACCCTTTGAGTCAACAACCTTTCTTTGGCTTCAATTCGAGATTGGTGTCTCTAATGGGAGCACCATCTTGCGGGGGCATAATAGTGCAGAATCCCATCCCTGTAATCTTGTAGATTCACATCCCGATATTCATGCCTCACCAACTCAATCAAGATCTCCAAATGGATGAAATTATACAATAATCAATGACCAATTACACAAGTAAACTATAAATCATTTAGCCATAAGTTATGACATCATTTTTGTAGCTTTTTGTACATAATATTCATGCTCTATATTTATATAGTGTATTGATTATAAATGAATACAAGCTTTCACATCAGTATTATTATTATTTTAGTTTACTCCAAATGTATAATTTTATTGTAAAGAAATAATATTCATACTCTGTATTTATATAGTGTATTGATTGTAAATGAACTCAAGCTTTCTTATCAATAATATTCTTTTCTATTAGCCCCAAATGTATAATTTTGTTGTTTGTTTTATATGAAAATGGTAGAAATCTAGAACCACTCACTCTTGCCTCAATCCTCAACAAAGGCCAACCACAAATCATACAAAAGCGACGAGTACCAGCTATAATAACATTTATAATAATATAAAAAAACTTTTATTAAAAAAAATGAGGACCTCACGTGATTTCAAAAGCTAAAATTCCATGTAATGAAAAGATAAATTTTTCTTATTTATATAAGAATTTTTAGTAATTTTTTAGTTTAATTTTGTGGAACATGAACCTTGAACAAACTCTTCAAGTCACATTATTCTATTATTTTTCCTTTTTATGTTTTTTTTAAATATTAATTGACATAAATACCCTCCTCTACATTATGAAGTCATCAAACTAATGAATTTTCATTTGTAGCATCAAATTCTCCACTAGGATTCAAACATCACTGAAATACTTAAGGTCATCACATGTTTTTCAACACCTACATCATACACTATGACACCCCGAATTAATTTTCAAGCTTAGAAATGCAAATTAGAAATATAAAAAAATATAAAAAATAATTTTAATAAGAATAGAAAGTTCTTTTTGTATTTAAAAACCCTATAAATTATATTTTTCTTGTCATCTCTTTACATAAACCTTTTGTGCATAGAGATAAGAGGAATTAGGAAACGCATGTGTAGACCCCCCTTAGATGGGGAGATTTTATTTTATTTTTTATGATTTTTCTGGCTACCCTGAGAATGAGTCGTTTCTCGGGCAGCCAAAGAGGACAAAAGTGAAAGGAAGACAACTGATGGGTGAGCTGCTCTTGGGCGGCTAGAGAGGATGGGAAGCAGAAAAGAAAAAAGGGGCAAGCTATTTGGGACAGAGGGCACAATTGAGAAAAGAAGGAAAACAATTGTTTGAAAAGGAGGAGACAACTAAGTAAAAAGGGGGCAGTTACAGAGAGCCTTGGTAGTCTTCTTGGGGAGCTTAGACAAAAGAAGGGGGGAAGGGTATCTTTTGTTGGTTACAAGGAGGGTGAGGCAGTTAGAGTTGGGGATTACTGAGAGGGAGAACGAGAGAAGAAAGAAAAGGAAAAAGAAAACCAGAGAAAAGAGGGGAAGATTTTTCTGAGGAAGAAAAATTTTGGAGGTTGTTAGCGAGAGTGGGAGGTTGTGGTTGATTCATGCCCAATTGGTGTCTCAGCTAATTCGTGTGCAGCTGGTACTCCTTGATTGAGGGAGTAATCAACAAAATTTATAACCTATTACACCATATACTAGGGTAGCAAAGACAAAGCTACTATAGCATAGTGGCTCTAGGATCGTTCACTGGGAAGGATTAACAAGCTATCAATGATACCAATTCAAAGTGAATTGGTCTTGTTTCATTTCAAGGTTAGCTTAAGAAATAAAACACAAACTTTGATTGGTAAAGATTTAGACTTAAACTAACTAACACAACAAGTAATGGGAATAACTTAGGAAGAAAAACATTCATTGGAGGGTCAGGTTCACTGGGGTGGTTCCTCATGCAAAAGACATAGCTCCGGTCAGATGGTTCATTTCCTCACGTTAGAGATTCAACATATAGTCAATTCTCTAACCGGTTTTGTACAGATACATCCTTTAATTAGATTTCAACTTTAATTCTCTCACTGATGCAACTTGCAATGGTTCAAGCCTCTCACTAAGCCTTAACCATTCAAGGTGATCTTTAACCTTGGACTTCCCTTCTCAAGCTCGCAAGAGATAACTAATGGATGTCTCCTTGGAGTCCAAAAGCTTACCAAGTGTTGGCAATTCCAGAAAATCCTACCTTAAAGTCACCTCCCAGAGGCTCGCAAGGGGTAAACTAGTGCATTTCCATGGTTGGAAATCACTTGCCTTACCAAGTGTTGGCCCAGGTGACTCTAAGGTGTTTTAAGTTAACTAAAAACATACAAATCACTAAAGGATTTCACTTCCTCTTCATTACTAGCTAAAACCACAAAGCTTTGCATTCTTGCACTTGGAACCTTCTGATTCGTCCCTAGCAGCGGCAGTGGCAACGACACCATTTGATTCGAGGTTCGATCCTCGGCAACGGCGCCATTTGATTCCGTGGCCAATTGGTGTCTCAGCTGATTCGTGTCCAGCTGGTGCTCCTTGATTGAGGGAGTAATCAACAAAATTTATAACCTATTACACCATATACTAGGGTAGCAAAGACAAAGCTACTATAGCATAGTGGCTCTAGGATCGTTCACTGGGATGGGTTTTCACTTCACAAATGATATCAATTCAAAGCTGAATTGGTGCCTTTTCATTTCAAGGTTAGCTTTAAAAGAAAACATAAAGATGTTTGAATGAAAAAGGTTAGTTTTAAGCTAACCAAAAATAGTAACTGATTTTAACTACAAAGAAAAGTGTTTCTTGGAGTTTCAGATCACTAGGCTCAGATTCCTCATACAAAAAGGGAGTTCCGGTCATTTGTTTCTTTTCCTCGCATTAGAGAATTAACATATAGTTCCTTCTCCAACCGGTGTTGTACAGATGCTTCCCATTAATGGGTTCAAACACTAAATCCCTCTCACTGATGCATCTTGCAATGACTCATACCTCTCACCTAGCACTTGCCATTCAAGGTGATCTTTAACCTTGGATTATCCGTCAAAAGCTCGCAAGAGATAACTAATGGATGTCTCATTGGAGTCCAAAAGCTTACCAAGTGTTGGCTATTCTAGAAAATCCTACCTTCAAGTCACCTCCCAAAGGCTCGCAAGGGGTAAACTAGTGCATCTCCATGGACGGAGATCACTTGCCTTACCAAGTGTTGGCCCAGGTGATTTAAAGGCGTTTTAAGTTAACTAAAAAGATAAAAACCATTAACGGGTTACACTTTCTCTTCATTAAAAACTAAAACAACAAAACTTCCAAATTATACATGTGGAAACTTACCCGGCTTTCCTTACTCCAAGAGACAAAAAGCTTAGCCTCTCATCCTCTTAGGAAAAATCCTCAGAGTTTGGTTGGCTAGAAAGAAAACTAACGAGAAAACAAGAATATATATGAAAAACAGAGCAAGTGCTCTGTTCATTGATTCTATATATGATATATCTATATATTGATCAATTTTACATAATTCTCTTATAGTGGATGCAAGGGAATATATATAGAGACGTTTTTCCAACCTTCATAACTAAGAAATCTTATGGTTGGTGGATTACAAGGAGAAGAATGGAAATTCATACAAAAATATCTGAAGAAAAATATCCCAAAGTGTCAGTCACAAATATCGGGAAGCTCCAGGAACCATTTCGCAAGTGAAAACGAGGTCTGCGAGATTTCACAGACATCCAAAAAGGGCTGCGAAATCACTTCGCAGCAAAAGGCTGGTTCCGTACCGCTGTGAAGTTGGCTTTCATCTTGTGGTGTTTAGCTTCCATCGCGGCGTGAAACTTCAAGGGAAATCCAAAGCACTGTGCAAAAATGCTGCGAAATCATTCCGCAACAAAAGGGTGATTTCGCAACACTTTGCTGAATCCTTCCTTCAGCTTGGAGCAATCATCTTCCAAAGGCTGTAACTTCCTCATTTCAGCTCCAAATCGTACACGGTTTAAAGCGTTGGATTCTTGACTTCCTGAGCTTTGAAATGGTATATAGCATGTAGAAAATGGACTTCGATAAGTGCTCCAAAAGTGCAAAAGAAGATTGCAGTTGCTGTCCTCTATTTTCTTCACTCTGTTTTTCCTCTCTCCGTGCTTCTCTCCTTGCATACTTTGAACGACTTTGGCAAAGGGCTATGGAGCTCCAAAGCTTGGTTCTTCATGAATTTGAGCTTTTCATTGCTTTGCCATGGATTCCAAATAACTCTCCTCAATCTTGGATTGTTTTGGTGATCAAATTACTAACAAAAACACCAAAACTTACACAATTTGATTAGAAATGATTGCAAGGGTCCTTAACATGTTAATTGGGTTAAAAGGCAATAACTACTACTCAAAAGTGTTTAAAAGAGTTAATTACAAGCTATCAAATAGCACTTTTTGAGTAGTAATCACCTTTCCCGGCAACCTTAGCTCCAAGGAACTAGATGTTTAGTTACTCATTCTCTGGGGAAAACTCCTCAGAGAGTTCATAACTTAGTAAGAAAATAAAAATACAAAGTGAGAAGGTAAGGCAATACAAAGAACTGAACTTTACTTGCTTACCCAAAACTTTTACAAAAAAGATCTCCTCCCTGAGAACAGGCTCCCGAGAGGTATATATATGAACATAATATAAAACTAATTATTACATAGATATTTTCTCTTTTTTACTAACTTAAAAGCTAAGGAATCTTGTAATTGGTGGCTTACAAGGAGTGTTTTGGGATTTAGACAACAAAAATCTGATGTAAAATATCTCCCAATGTCGGTAGCAAATATCGGGATGCTCCAGGAACCATTTCGCAAGAGAAAATGGTGTCTGCGAGATTTTGCAGACACTCAAGAAGGGCTGCGAAATCATTTCGCAACAACATGCTATTCTCGCAGGGCTGCGAAGTTGGCTTCCACCTTGAGGTTCTCATCTCCCAGCTTGCGGCATATATCGGGCAACTTCAGAAGGAAATACACCCTACTGTACAAAAAGGCTGCGAAATCACTTCGCAACAAAAGGGTGATTTCGCAGCACTTTGCAAAATGCTTCCTTCAGCTTGGAGTGATTGGCTTCCACTAGCTGCAACTTCTTCGTTTCAACTCCGAATTGCGCACCGTTTGAAGCATTGGATTGTTGACTTCTTGAGCTTTGAAATGGTATATAGCATGCATCAATTGGACTCCAGAAAGTACTCCAAAAGTGGCTGCTACCACTGTCATCAAGAATATGCTTCATGGCATATTCTCTTTACTTTTTCTCCTTGCATTCCGGATTTACTCTTGGCAAATGACTTCCAAGCTTTTCCCAAGATTCCTCAAAATTCTCCTCAAACTTGAATTGCTTTGGTGATCAAACTACTAACAAAAACACCAAAACTTACACAAAGTGATTAAAATTGCTTTCAAGGGTCCTTAACATGTCAATTGAGTTAAAAGGCCAAAACTACTACTCAAAAGTGTTTAAAAGGATTAATTATAGGCTATCAAATAGCACTTTTTGAATAGTAATCAGTGGTGTTATGGCTTTGTTTTTATATGTGTTTATGCACGAACTTTGACCTTTAGAGGTGTTGCGCGAGCCATAACCATAGAAGGGTCAATGATTGTGTTGAATTGTGTTGTTGCTTTGCATTGAAATCGAGGTACAATCTTTGAACCTTGAAGCTTTGGTCTCTGTTTCCAGCATTTGTTTATTCTGCAATTTCTAGGTCTTGGGTATTCTTTTTATATCTATATTGGGATCCCAATTGGAGCTTTAGGATATGCCAAGAACTCTAGTCATTGCTATTGTCATGAGATTATTGGTTCTTCATGGTTAGTTCTTCGTTCCCACCCCTACATTTGAAAACCCATTTCTTATTCTATATTTAGTTTAATTGTTTGCTGTGGGTGGCGTATTGTTTTTTTGGCTTATTTAATGAGTGAAACTTGATCCGTGAATTGATGGGAATGTATGGGAAGATTGGGAGAATGGACGATGCACGCAAGGTGTTTGATGAAATGCGTGAAAGGAATGTGGTTTCTCGGTCGGCTATGATTTTCTTGGGTATACCAGCAACCCACTAAAAAAAAATGGAGTTGAGGAACTTCAATTATTCAGCCAAGACCTTCCAACCTGTAAGAGTTATGGGACAACGGGCCATGAAAACACATTAAGTTTAATAACCTCCACCCATTCCACCACCAACCCCATTCTTTATTCATTTATTTACTTTTTCCTTTCTCTTACTATTTCTCCCACTTAAATTTCTCGCAACCCTTTTTCTACAGTGAAGTCAATGTGCTACAATGGCTGGAAAAAGGCCCTTCCTTTGCTGTTGAAGGAATTCGAACCCCAAACCAAAAGGTTTGAGGTTCAACCCACTTATCGTCTGGGCAAACTTGCCTTTATTATATAGTACGCACTAAACATATATATAGTTAAACTCATTATATAAAAAAAAATATTAAAGAATATTTTAAAGAGCAAATTAATTATAATTATTTTTTTAATTAAATGCAAAATTTTCTTTTAATTGATTGCCAAAAATATAAAAATTATATCATTTTTTTCATAGTGTTTTTGATATCATTAATAATTAATTAAATATTAAAAAATTGTACATATATCATAATTTATTTTATATTGTTTAATACAATTGAATTAAATGGATCATAATTTTAATATTAATATGTATTTTAAAATTAGACATATTATAATCAAATATCATAATATTAGATGTAATTTAATAATAAATGTACACTTATAAAATTCATATTTTTATCGATGCATACGATATTATTATCAAATATGATAAATCATATTATAGATATATCAAATTATTTAATAAAATAACTTTAAAATATCATTATACTTCTAATTGTATTTTTATGAAGTTTTTTTTTATAAATTTTTTTATATTTTGATCAATTTTAAGTTTATTGATATTTTTTTCCAAAATATCCGCTAATATATCTCCGATATATCCGTAAAATCGAAATACCGATATATTCGTGATTACCGATATTTTCATTCTTGCATGTAGCTCTCATTCCCATTTTAATTCTTCATTTTTTTTATTATATATATATATATATATATATATATCAAAGTTTAATTTTCCAAAATTTCAATCTCCAAATTTAATTTTAAAAACTCCAAGCTTCAACTTCTAAATATAAGTTCAAAATCCTAGTTTCCAAAACTCCAATTCTTAAATTTAATTTTCAAAACTCCGATTCTTAAATAATTTTCAAATTCCAATTTTTTTTCAAATTTAACTTCCAAAATTCCAATTTCTTTCAAATTTAATTTCCGAGCTCCAATTCTCAATTAATTTCCAAAGTTCCAATTTCTTTCAAATTTAACTTTCAAAACTCTAATTCTTAAATTAAATTTTTAAAGTTCCAAACTCTCAAATAATTTTCAAATTTCCAATTTTTTTTCAAATTTAATTTTCCATAACTCCATTTTTCATATTTATTTATTTAATCATTATTATTTTCGTTATTTTTATTATTATTTATTTATTCATTCATTTATTTTTAAATTTTCATCTTTAAATAATTCTTCAAAATTCCGATTTCCAAATTTAATTTCCAATTTTTAAAATTCCATTTTTCACATTTATTTATCTTATCATCATTATTTTCGTCATTATTGTTTACTTATTTATTTTTAAAATCCCATCTTTAAATAATTCTTCAAAATTCCTATTTCCAAATTTAATTTCCAATTTCCAAAATTTCATTTTTCACATTTATTTATCTAATCATTATTATTTTGGTTATTATTGTTTAGTTATTTTGTGGACCCCGCATTTCGATCGCTCGAATGCGTTTCCCACTCGATGGTGAAACTCGATTTTGATTTCGAAAAATTGATTTTTATTGATTATTTGAAAATGACTTGGAGTCGCCACTTATTTTTGTTTTATTTTTAAAGGGTAAACAAAATAAGAAAGAAAAACCCTAAGCGTGACTCCTTATTTTGGAAAAGGCGGTCTGTGAAAAACCGGATCGGGTTCGGGGGTCAGGTTACTTATTGGGAAGGTACGGTAAATACCGTAGCACCCCTCTAAGTCCCTAAAGGTCGGGTCTCTACTAATGAGATGAAGCTGACATGGCAATCAATGAGAAAATCAATGAATACTCGAATCAATCATGCACATATGAGAGTCAGAAAATGCATATAAACTAACCAGAGTGGGAATGAGTCTGTACCTGAGCAGTGAGCCACTATGCGCTATCAAGAGAGAGGGTTAGTGCAAAATAAAGAGCATAAACATAGCTCACATGTCACTAAATCGAGTACAAAATCATCAAAGGCACGCATGGCACTTCACTCAAAATTCATTTTTATTTTAAAGAAAATTTATTTGATGTTGGGCCCCCACCAAAGCCCGTTTATTTTTGTATGAATTAATTTCGTGAATTCTATCACCAAGAATTACGAAAAATAAATTCACACTTATTTTAAAACATTTTGAAAAACAAAGAAAATTTGAAAGTGGCCCGCCAAAAAGAAAATGGCGACCAAATTTTATTAAAAATGAGATGTTGGTATCTGAAAACCCTAAGGATGGAAAATTTGATGACTTGAAAACATTTAAAAACCAAAAATTGGAAAATCATTTCAAGCCGAGGTTGGAAATTATTATTTTGAAATCAAAAGGAAAAAGTTTGAGGGGGTGGTACATGCATAGGCCACGTAACATTAGGTGAGAGGACAAAGTAATGGATGAGAGAATGAGTCATGGGATTAGAATAGTGAGGGGAACGTGGAGATTTAGAGAAAGAGAAGCAATGATGGGCATGGGAATAGTGATAGAAACAAGAGAGAGAGGAAAAGTGGCATGTAGAATATTCCTATAGAGAATCTGCCACATTCGGGTGAGTGCAGATATTTGACTGGAGGTGGGTACTGATGACTGCCATTACGCACCTTTTCTCATTGATTCCATGCATTGAACTTCCTCCAGAAATTCTTTTCAGTCAGCTCAGACGCTGCATATTGTGGCTGGAATCCATAGTTTTCAATCAATCAATTCTCCATTCCGCGAATTGCTTCTGCACCATCAAACTGAGTTGTATTCTCTCCAACGAGATTGACAAGGACTCAGCAAACCATCCTTATTCTTCCTTGCTTAGCTCATCTCCTTACTCTGCTTGTAACAACTTCAACCAGAGAGAACTCCCCTTAACAATAAACCCACTGCCATTTGAACTATATCACCATCTCCGGTTCCAATGGCTGTGAGGAATTCAGCCCCGTGCACAAGTGAAATGCCTTCACCATGGCTCTCATTCATTTTCTGCTCATTGCTATCAAAACTGGAAAGTGGCATGAATGACTTGCAAACAGAGGAGCAAGAAGGATGATATTGACGCAACCAAAAAGAGCAGCACAGGATGATTCAGCATAAGACCTGAGCAGATCAGACCTCATCCAAGCAATGTCTCCTTCATTGTCACCCACATTGTCAGCAATAACAACTAGGTTTCACGGATTTTCTTCAGGGATATTTCGTTCGACTTTCCCAGCAAGATCGACATCAACATCGTCCACTTTTGTTTCAGAAATTCAGCAGCAATTGGAACTGTTGAATTGACTGGGCTGCTGATGACGTGCATGAAGGCATCAGGACGGGTTGTAAAGGAAATGAGCCCAGGGAGGGTAACCACGCATGGCATGTAAGAGTGGGGCCCAAGGTGGAATTTGGGATTGCTCTAATGTAGTTATTTGATGATGACATGGCTCTCGATTCCAGAGCACCAAGGAACCCAGCCCCGCCTTGGTTAATCCATGTTATTGGTACTCCAATCGAGATTAAAATTACAATCTCCAGTAATAGCCACCATACTGACCATCCAATGCGCTTCTGGTTCCATCTTTCTTAGCATTCATCTAAGGACACAAGCTTCAGTTGTTTCCAAGCAATAGCACTTGGACTAGACGCATATGATATCTGACCTGTAACAGTAGGAACATGCACTTTTGGCAAGCAAGGAGCTAGACTACCTTAGATGGTTCCAATCCGTGATGCTGAATCCGCACTCGATGAATATGAGACGTGTATTTTACCATTCCTCTTTTGTTTCTCTATGAAGCACAAGGACAATGTATTCCAGCTGCTCGTCAAGCATCCAATGACCTCATCACTGGAAGTTCTTTTTATCTTCCTCATGAGCATGATGACAATGTAGAACACACGCGCTTTCAGCCTTCAACTTCCGTCACTCTTCAACTAGCGTATCTGTCAAATTCCATAGCTCCAGCCTGGAAGATGTAAGATCCTGGAGCCTCTGCATTATCTGGATTTTAACTCCTCATAGAATCTGCTTTGCAGCTGCCATCTTCCATTTGAACTATTCCCTGCATTGATAACACATTCTTTGACCAAACGCCCAAACTCATTGATTTTCAGTGGAGGCATTTCCTTCTGAGACTTCCCACTCTCAGGAACAATGTCAACACCACCGCTAGCACTTTTTTTTCATGGCCATCCCCGTCAAAAGCACCATGGGAAATAGGTGCCTCGTTCTCATAGATCAAAACATCTTCATCAATGGTTCTGGTAGCAATATATGTTTTAGCTTCTTTTACATCCACTGGTGATTCAGGTTCAGAGGATGGCTCAAGACTCCTCTCAGTCCTGCAAGTGCGCTCAGATCCTAGACCAGAGTCCAGATTGTATTTAATATCTCTATGCAAACCAGTAACAGCTGTGACTGATGGTGACACAGTTACAGGGATAACATCTTCGGCACATGGTCTTCATCTGCTTATGACATTCCTATCTTCACGGCCTCTTTGAAAGAGGGAGCTCCAATGGGAAGAATCATAAACTCCTGCATTGCGAGTTTATTTCCTTCATGTGAACCACCGTTGATGACATTGAATGCAGGAACTGGCAACATCGAGTGCTTGTTATCATGCAAGGTTTGCAATATGCTTGTAAAGGGGAATATTCTTAACAATGGCCCCAGCTTTGCAAACTACAAGGGACACTGCCAGAGAGAAAAGCTAAGACGAGCATGGGCGGAGCGATCCTGCCGGAGATGGCCTTCTTGAGGAACTCCCACGTGACCAGCACGTTGCTGACCCAGCAGATATGAGACACCAGGAGGTGCGCGAGCTCCGGCGACGGCAGCGAAGTCCCAGTGGAGTTAAGAATCAACGAGAGCTGAACCGCCTATAGGAGGGGATCACTGTTCCGGTGATGGCGAAGGCGTTTCGCCGCCGGCGGCGTTCGAGGACAGAACTATCTCTCAGCCAGTAACAAAAAGCACCCTGCTCCCCCCTCTCTAGCTTGCTCCTTTCTCTCTCTAAAGCTCTCCCTCTCTGTCACTAGCCTGGAGACCCTGCTGCAAATGTGGTACCAGACTTCTTCTCGTGTTTGGTTCAGCTTTTACAATAGCAGTCGGGACAGCTCCAACAACAATATGAACAAGAATAGTCCCAGCCAAACTTCTTCGTCCTGTTGCGCCTCAAGGTAGTGGTAAGGCACAATCATCACCAACAATGTCAAACTCAACTTTGTATCCCTCAGATCTTTCTTTCTCAGCAGCCAAACCAAAACTTAACCGATCGCCAGTATAATTCTTGACAATTGGAAAAGCACCCATGGGACCAGTAATAGCTTGAATATTGGCTAGAATAGAATCCAATGATGGGGAGGTAAGAACATCACCTCATATAGTTGTTGCCAGCATCCTTTCCCCCACAAAACCAGCATGGTCAGGTTTATGACCACTTCCACCTCCTGGGGATGCTCTCTTTGTCCCCTGCTCCTTCACTCCGGTAAAATCAGAGGAATAAACACTAAGGCATGAGCTAGAGTGAAAACTAAGGGTAGAGCAAATGAGCGAGCACGTGGCACAATGAATGTATAGGATCTCCTATCAGGTGATGATCATAGACTCAAAACAGGTGGGATGAGAGAGAACCTTGGGTCAGGTTTACACAGTGTATGAGAAACAGAGTTCCACTAGCTCTAAACCAAACCACAAAAACGACAGTAAAATCGACAGCAGCAGAGTATAAAAATGATTCAGAAATCAACAAGATTCAGCACGTAATCTATAGTGTTCAACCCCAAATTGATGAGCAATGAAGAGCAAACCAACATGGGAAAGAGATGAGAAAATATTTAAAAGTAAACGAGAAGCTCACCTCCTTACTCACCTACAGATGCCCTTTCCTTTGTTATCTCCCTTGCTCCAACTCCTTCAGCACCTCTGTAAGCGCCCCCCTCCTCTGTTCTGCTCCTCTCAGCCAAACTCCGGGAAGGAAACCACTCTCCTCACAGCAGAAAAATGGTTATCACCCTCACTCTCAGTAAGAAAACTCTCCCCAGAAAAAGCTCTCTCATACGCCTCTCCTCTTTCTCACAGTTTGCTGCTCTTAGCTCCACGAATCCTCTCCCTCTACTCTCGAAAAATCTCTCTCTCTCCCAGCTCCCTTTTGAAAAGCACCTTCCTCCTCTCGAAAATCGCAACCCCCTCTCCTGAAAAATCTCTACAGCCCAGCACCGAAAAACTCTCCCCTCTCCTGCAGCTGGCCTCCTCTACTATAACAGAAACGCTCCCCCCTTAACCGTCTGCAGCTTTTTTTCAAATCCCCTTTACAGGTGTCAACCATTCAATGGCTCCTTCAACTCCACTACTTGATTCACTGAAGGCCAATTACGGGGTGACACGTGGTTCCTTGAGATTGTGACACCTGTCTAAAATTAGCTGCAGAAAGTGAGCCCCAAATGGGGGTCTACATATTTATTTATTTATTTTTAAAATTTCATCTTTAAATAATTCTTCAAAATCCCGATTTCCAAATTTAATCTCCAATTTCCGAAATTCCAATTTTCCAATTTCCGAATTTAACTTCCAATCTCCAAAATTTCAACTTTCACATTTATTTATTTAATCATTATTATTTTCATTATTATTATTTTTTATTATTTATTTTTAAAATTCCATCTTTAAATAATTCTTCAAAATTCCAATTTCCAAATTTAATTCCTAATTTTTGAATTTAATTTTCAATTGCCAAAATTCCAATTTTCACATTCATTTATTTAATCGTTATTATTATGATTTTATTTATTTTTTTATTTTTTATTTTTAATTTCATCTTTAAATAATTCTTCAAAATTCTGATTTCCAAATTTAACTCTCAATTTCCGAAATTCCAATTTTTCAATCTACGAATTTGATTTCCAATTTCCAAAATTCCAATTTTCACATTCATTTATTATTATTATTATTATTATTATTACTTTTTTTTTTAAAAAAAAAATGTCATCTTCAAATGATTTCCAAGATTCTAATTTCCATAACTTAATTTTCAAAACTTCGATTTATTTCAAAATTAGTTTTCAAAACTTCAATTCCTTAATTTAATCTCCAAAACTCTCATTTTCAAATTTAATTTTCCAAACTTTAATTCTCAAATAATTTTCCAAAATTCCAATTTTTAGATTTAATTTTTAAGAAATCTCATACCCAAATAATTTTTCCAAGTTCCAATTTTCTAATTTAGTTCTTAAAACTTCAATTTTCAATTTAGTTTCAAAACTTGATTTTCAAAATTTGTCTTTCAGATGATT
The DNA here is from genome assembly GCF_030704535.1 of Vitis vinifera. NCBI lineage: Eukaryota > Viridiplantae > Streptophyta > Magnoliopsida > Vitales > Vitaceae > Vitis > Vitis vinifera. The sequence continues at coordinate 16,982,330 of NC_081816.1, read as the reverse complement.
TTAAATATTTTAAATTTATTTATTTGATTTGTTTATTCGCCTAATTTAATTATGTTATTTATTCATCTTTCATATGATTATTTATTTATTTATTTTATTATTTTACTATATTTTATTTGTTTATTTATTTATTTTCCATTATTATTATTATTATTATTATTATTATTATTATTATTATTTTCTTCTTTCTTTCTTTTTTCTCTTCTTCATTAAAATTTTGATTCACTAAAACCTAATTTTTAATAAACGTGTTGTCATTTTATACTTGAGTTAACCCCATTTCCATGATAGCGCACTATTGCAGCCAAGGTATGCTCTCACTCCCACTTTGCTTACTCTTACGCGTGATTCATTTTATTATTTGATTATTTTATTGGTATCCATTGATTCCCTTATCAATTGTCACAGTTGCTTCACCTTATTTAGTAAAGACCTTATTATAGAGCTTAGAGGGGTGTTATGGTCTTTCACCGTACCTTCCCAATAAATAGCCTGACCCCAAACCCAGACTCAGTTTTTCATAGACTTTTCTTTTCCGAACAAGGAGTCACACTTAGGGTTTTCTTTCTCGTTTCGTTTTCTCTTACAAAATAAAAATAAATAAAAAAAATTAAGTGACAACTCCGAGTTATTTTCTAAAAAAAAAAAATGAATCATTTTCAAAAAAAAAAAAAAAAAAAAAAGCGAGCTCGCCATTGAGTGGAAACACGTGAGTTGAAATGCGGGGTCCATAGTAGGGTTAAAGATTTAGGGATTTAGGGTTTCAGGATAATATTTTTAACCTTAAGATTAGCATTTTATATTCGTTAATTAGTTTTGAACGTTTTAAATTTTTTTTGAAAGATCTCAATATAGATTAGGGCTTGTTATTAATTTATTTTTTTTACATAAAAAAGATTGGAAATTTATGAACATAGGTAGATTTATTGATGAAGAACAACATGTCCCTAATTTAGAACCATAAGAAAGTTAGCTATGAAGGACATGTTGTTCCCTATCACAAGTAAACTATCCACATAGACAAGAAAGTAAATGATGATATTGTTGCAATTGTAAATAAAAAGAAAGGGATCTTCTCAATGAGACATGGGAGACTTGCACTATTTTCTTAGCATCGAAGCTCTCTCCATGCCTCAAGGGTTACTACTCACTCATCATAGATGTATATGGGATCTTCTCACTTGCACCAAACTAGATGGTGCCAAGGATGTTACAATACAACTCTCTACCCCTACCTCCTTTACTCTTCATGATGGCTCACCCAATTCATGCACTATCCAACTGAGATTCACTAGTCAACAGGTAAGCGTCTACTTCGCTATTTTAAGCACACTATCCATCATGGTCTTCTCCTTAAGTGTCATCAACCTTTGGCTCTAACGACCTTTTTTTATGTTGATTGGGCTAGCAAAAGGGATGACAGGACCTCTACTGCTACATATATTGTCTACCTTGGGGGTAATGTTATATCTTGATGCTCTTGCAAGCAAAAGTTTGTTGCTCAATCTTCCATGGAGATTGAATGTCATGTCCTTGCTTACACAGCTGCAGAAGTCCTTTGGCTCAAATATCTTTTGGGTGAATTTAGCCTTCAACTCCTTAAGACACCTATTATAAATTGTGACAACATTGGTGCAACCTACCTTTCTATCAATTCTATTTTTTACTCAAAAATGAAGCACATTGCTATCAACTTTCACTTTGTGTGTGATCATGTTGTTAGTGGGAATCTCATCGTATCATATATCTCTACCAAAGATCAACTTGCAAGTGCTTTGACCAAGTCTTTGAGTTGACAACTCTTTCTTCAGCTTCAAGCAAAGATTGGTGTCTTTGATGGGAGCACCATCTTGCAATGGCGTAATAGTGCAAAATCCCATCCTTACGATCTTGCATATTCACATCCTAATATTCAAGCCTCACTAGCTCAATCAAAATCTCTAAATGGATGAAATTACGCAATAATCAATGACTAATTACATGGGTCAATTATAAATCATTCAGGCATAATTTATTGTATCATTTTTGTGTCTAATATTCTTACTATGTATTTATATAGTGTATTGACTGTTAATGAATACAAGCTTTCTAATCAGTATTATTTTTTTCTGTTAGCCCCAAATGTATGACTTTATTGTTTCTTTTATATCAAAATGATAGAAATCTAGAACCCCACTCTTGCCTCAATCTTCAACAAAGGCCAACCACAAATCATACAAAAACGACAAAAGTAAAAGAAAACAGATTGAACCAGCTAAGCCATGACATCAGTTTCTCAACCTCCAAGACTATTGACGCGTCTTATGAAAAGTCGTTTATATCCCATTCAGCCACAAGTGTCACACCACCGCAAAGCCCTCAAAACATCCAATATTTCTCTCTTTGCAGTGACTGCTAGTTAGTGATGAAACAAACTGAGCTTGTCTTCATCCCACTTCCGATCATTGGCCACCTTTCGCCTACAGTGGAGATTACAAAGCTGCTTACTCAGCGAGACCCCCGATTCTCAATCACGATCTTCATCATGAAGTTTCCGTTTGGGTCCATTGATAGTATGACCACGGACTCTGATTCCATACGTTTTGTCACACTTCCTCCTGTAGAGATCAGCTCCGGAGAGACGCCGTCTGTTCCCTTCATCTCTGAATTCCTCAAAGCTCAGATACCACTCGTCAGAGACGCAGTCCACTAGCTCACTCGCTCCAACTCGGTTCGGCTCGCTGGGTTCGTTATTGACATACTCTGCACCCACATGATTGGAAAGATGATTGGATGGGCTCCACAAGTAGAGGTTTTAGCCCACTCAACTGTTGGAGGATTTGTTTCTCATTGTGGATGAAATTCTCTCCTACAAAGCATATGATATGGTGTTCCAGTAGCCACATGATCAATGTATGCAGAACAACAAATCAACGCATTTCAAATGGTGAAAGATTTAAGGTTGGCAATAGAAATTAAAATATATTATAATAAGGATAACAGTTATATTGTAAGTGCTCATGAGATTGAAAACCGATTAAAGAATTTAATGAGCATTAATAGTGAAGTGAGGAAGAAAATGAATGAAATGCAGCAAATAAGTAGAAGAGTTAGCACTCTTTTTTAGGTCATTTTATTGAAAACATGATGACCAATATTCCATAACCTAATGTTTTGGATTGTTACTTTATGAAATGCTTTATTTCAATGCTGATGTAATTTCTTTGATTTCAAAATTTATAAAAAAGTTTATTATCTTTTTATCATTTAATGAAAAAAGATTAAAATGACATAAATTTAATCATATGCAGATCTTGGTTGTTAACGAATGCACAATTAATTATCTTCGTGTAGGGAGTTAAAATAAATAATAAAACAAACAATATAATTAATAATTAACAAAACTATTAAAATTGTTTTATTAAGGTGATAGTAATAGTACCATTGGGAATTTCCCGATCCAATTTGAGCTTGGACTCCTAAAAGTCCATTTTATTATAGTGAGTACTAGAATTTGTTCACTTGGGTCACTATTAATGTTGGAAAGAGAAATATCCAAGGTGGTCATTAATTGTCTAACATACATAATTAAATAATAATTAATAGGGAAGGACTCTTTCAAGACCTATTAAATTAAAATAAAAATAAAAAAATTCAACAAAATTAGGTGAATAAACAAATTAAATAATAAATTTTATATAAACATAAAAAATATTTTTTTTAAAATGAGGACGTCACGTGCTTTTAAAAACTGAAATTCCATGTAATAAAAAAGCTTTTAACTTGAGAATTTTAACCTATTTTTTGTTTTTATGGTAAATTTTTTCTATTTATATAAGAATTTTTTAGTTTAATTTTGTAGAACATTAACCATAAGTGAACTCTTGGGTTCATATTATTTTATTATTTTTCCTTTTTATGTTTCCTTTTCAAATAGGAGTTGATATAAGTACCCTTCCCTACATCAAACTACCCTTAATTGTCATGTAGTGTCTAATTTTTCATATCCTCACATGTGACATTCGGCAACCATGTGGTGTATCTAATATATTCCCAATAATTTTTATATCTCTATGCATGACATTTGACAACTCCAAAGTATGACATGTGACGCTTCTAGTATATCCCTAAATTAATACTTATATAGTTTATGTAATTTTTGTCTAGTCCATTTGCATAGTTTTGAGGTTATCCAACTTTTCTAATTATTTTAAATTATTGGAAACTTAATTATTTTACTAATGTTTTACTTTTTTTCTAATTATTTTAAATTTAATTGGATTTTTAATTGTTTTATTTGTTTTACTTAGGTTTTACTTTCTCCAATTATTTATAATTTAATTGAATTTTTAACTATTTAATTTATTTATTTTAAAAAATCGGAAAAAAAAATTATCTCAAAATCCAAGATGTTACACAATCAATGTAGAGAAAAAAAAAGTAAAAGAAATTTTATATAATTCCAAATAACATATCATTTTTTTTTCACGAAAATCAATACTAATTCCCCTAACCTCAAAGAAACCCACAATTTTTTTGAAAAATTTATTGCTAAAGAACTTAATCATCAACTAACATAATATAAAAAATAAATAAATAACCATTACTAATAATTATTTAGCTAAAATTATAATTTGATATTCCTGAAAATCGTATATATCATTATTATTATTATTATTCCTCATTATATTAATTTAATTGATCTATTCTTAAATTTAGGTTGAGTTAGTAGATTTCCCATTTACCTAAAATTATTAACTTCAAAACTTGATTCTAAAAATATGCCAATTTCATTTCACTAAACCAAGATTTTATTTTATTTATTGATTTAAAACTAAACATTTTATTATACCATCTCATTACGATTTATTTTTTTAATAAATCCTCACTGATAGCATTAAATTCCCCACCAACATTCAAACATCACTATAACTTTCTTTTATTATTTTATCGTACCATCCCATTACTCCTCCTATATCTTGTTGGAATGGATCTTCGTTTGCAGCATCAAATTCTCCACTAGCATTCAAACATCACTGCGACACCTATGGTCATCACACGTTTTCCAACACCTACATCATACACTGTAACAGCTCGAATTAATTTCCAAGGTTATAATCGTAAATTAGAAATACAAAAAAAATAAATAATTTTAATAAGAGTAGAAACGTTTTATTTATTTAAAAACCCCATAAATTACATTTTTCTTCTCTTCTCTTTACATAAATCCTTTTTGTATAGAGATCAGGGGAATTAGAGAACGAAGGGTTGAAGATCAATTTTTTAAACAAGATTATTAACCTTGAGATTAGTATTTTATATTTATTAATTAGTTTTAGACATTTTAAATTTTTTTTGAAAGATCTCGATATAGATTACGGTTTTTTATTTAAATTTTTTTAGATAAAAAAGATTAAAAATTTATTAACATAGGTAGATTTATTAATGAAGAATAACACACCTCTAATTTAGCACCTTAAGAATATTAGCTATAAAGGACATGTTCAATCACAAGTCATCCATATAGACAAAAAAAAAATATGACATTGTTGTTGCAATTGTAAATAAAAAGAGATGAATTTTCTTAATGAAAGACAGTGGAGACTTACATCATTTTCTTATCATCGAAGCTATCTCCATGTCTCAAGGGTTACTACCCACTCATCATATATATATGTACGGGTGTAGACCCTAAAATTTGTCCTAATTTTATTTTTATATTAATTTTGACCTTAATTTTGTTTTTAAATTTTAAATCTTGATTACATATAATATTTTTAATCCACTCATCATTTAATTCTTAATTTTTATTATTTTATATATTATTTTATTTTATTTTATTATTACAATTATTTTTTCTTTCTTTTTCTTTTCTTTCTTTTTTTTTTTTCTTTCTTTCCTCTCTCCTCTGTCCTCCACTACCCCCATTGCCCCACGTCAAGCCCATAGCCCCCTCTCTCAGTCACTTCCAAATTCTCTCTCCTCTCACTTTTTGTGGATCCCGCATTTCGGCTCAATGCATTTCCCACTCGAATGGCGAGCTCTCGATTTTTATTTTGAAAAATGGTTTTATTTGATTAAGAAAACTAACTTGGAGTCGCCACTTATTTTTGTTTTATTTTTAAAGGGTAAACAAAATAAGAAAGAAAAACTCTAAGTGTGACTCCTTGTTTTGGAAAAGGTTATCTGCGAAAAATCGGATCGGGTTCGGGGGTCAGGTTACTTATCAGGAAGGTACGGTGTCAACCGTAGCACCCCTGTAAGTCCCTAAAATGGGTCTCTACTAATAAAATGAAGCAATCATGGCAATTAATTAGGAAATCAATGAATACTCAGAGTGAATAATGCACATACGGGAGTTAGAAAAATGCATATAGACTAACCAGAGTGAGAATGAGTGTGTACCTGGGCAACGAACCATCATGCGCTATCAAGAAAGGAGGGTTAATACACAATTAAAGAATAATCTCATGCATGTCATAGAGCAAAACAAATCAATCATGTATGATAATCAAGTCAATCGAATCTCATATGTCGAGCCCCCACCAAAACCCGTTTTATCTTGCCTGAATCAATTCCGATAACTCCATTGTTCGGAATTACGGAATTTGATTCCTTGCTTACTTCAAAACATTTTAAAAATAGAGGGAGTATGAAAATTACTTGCCAGAAATAAAAGTGGCAGCAAAACTTTGTTAAAAATGTGATTTTGGAACTTAAAGAAACTCTAAGGATGAAGCATGAGACAATTAGGACTATTTGAATACCAGAATTTAAAAGAATTTACAAAATGAGATTCCGGATGTTAGATATCCGGGGAAGGCGGAACGTCGGCCAGGCAGAATTTCGAATGCGATATGTCCGGGTAGAATGTCGGTGGGGAGGAATTCCGGATGTAAGATGTCCGGATAGAATGACGGCGGAGGAGAAATTCCGGATGCAAGATGTTCGGATAGAATGGCGGCGGAGGAGAATTCTGGATGCGAGATGTCCGGATAGAATGTTGGCGGAGGAGAATTCCGGATGTGGGATGTCCGGATAAAATGTTGGCGGAGGAGAATTTCGGATGCGATATGTCCGGATGGAATGTTGGCTGAGGGGAATTCCGGATGCGAGATGTCCGGATAGAATGGCGGAGGAGGAGAATTCCGGATGCCATATGTCCGGATGGAATGTTGGCTGAGGGGAATTCCGGATGCGATATGTCCGGATAGAATGTTGGGGGAGAAGAATTCCAGATGGAATGGCGGCAAGGAGGAATTCCGGATGTGAGATGTCCGGATGGAATGGCGGCGGAGGAGAATTCCGGATGCAAGACATCCGAATAGGTAGAACGTGGTTATGAGTAGCATGAAGGATAGGTATGGGTTGTATGGACATGGGGGCTCGGGTGAGTGGTTTTAATGGGTATGTGAAGGAGTGAAGGATGACATGCACCTATGAGACTCCATGTAAGCGAGGGAGTGGGATGGAGAATGAATGAGAGGAAGATGGGTGTGGTGGAGGATGTTTGATTCCTGCAAGCTTGAGTGAGGAAATGGGTATGACGACCTAGAAAGAGAGGTGGATAGATGAACGATGGATAAGGTGGATAAAACGATGAATAATAAACGAAAATGGGTAGGGGATGCTAATGAGGTGAGCTTTGCTGCCATGACAACTACTCCAGATTTTCTAGGATCTCTTTTGAGCAGGGATGAGAAAATAAATGCGTACCATGAACGGATATCAAGAAACAGGGGAAGTAGAGAAACAGAGCATGAAAGAAGACGAATAAATAAAGAAAAATCTCAAAAAATCCATTTCATGAATCATCCATGAATCTTCCGAGCAGGTGGGTAAACCATATCAAATGCAACCATGGGCATGATTCTCGGGCATTTCATAATCATAACAGGGGCATATCAAATTAAAAGATGGACAAATCTACACAAATGTAGGCATACATATCAACAAACAGATCAGTGGCCTTCAACATCCACCCAAAACAGCATTATGTTATGGAAAATCAATGAATAATGAGAGACGAGGAGAAAACTGTGTACATACCTAGTTCCTCAAGCAAAAAGAAATTAGGTCTTAGCTCTCTCAATGAGTTTTTCTCTGGGCAATGGAATACCTCCCAGAGAAAATCTCCTCTCCCTCTCTTTCACTCACCCTTGGCAATAAAAGACCTCTCAGAGAAAATCTCCCCTCTCGCTCAAAAATCTCCCCCCGGCACCTCTACTGCTGCTGTCCCTCCTCTCCTTCTCTTTTCTCCGCCTTTCCTCTGGATTTGCCTTCCCAACAATCTCTGCCGCAGCCACCCTTTTTCTGTCTTTGTCGCCCTTTTTCTGCCCTACTCCTTCTGCAGCCACCTTTTTTTGCTTCACTCCTTCTGCCACCACTTTTTCTGCCCCACTCCTTCTGCAACTTCAAAAAACGAGGTTGATTCCTCATGGCCATTAAGGATGTGACACGTGGCCCGCTGGGATAGTGGCACCTGACTAAAAATGTGATCTGCAAAAACAAATAGAGAAAAAGTGACTCATGCCTAAATGGGAGTCTACACTTTTCTTTTTTCTTTTGGATTTTTTTTGCTTCCCCGACTTTTTTTGTTTTTTACTTTAGGTTATTTCTATTTTTGCATAAGCTTATTCTCCAATTCTGTTGGTTGAATGCAAATTTATAACACATGGAGTATAGAATTTCATGAGAGAAAGTGAAACTCGAAAAACTGTAAATAGAGAGTATTGAATTTGTTATAAACTTATTTGGGTACACATTTTATTACCTTCTTTTATTTTATTTTAATTTTATTGGTTTCTATAAATTTTTTTTTTCTATATTTATTGAGTGTATATAATTGAATATTGAACAAATTAGAAATTTTATTTAAATAAAAGGATTAATTTAGTAAACATGTTTTAATAAAATAATAATTTTAAAATATTCTTCTTAATAAAAGAAATTTTTTTATTAATAAAAATTTAGAAAAATGCTTTTAGAAAAATCCAAAAAAATTATTTTAATAGAATTTGAAAAATTGTTTTTAATAATGATTGTCCAAAAATTTCTTTGTTTAATAAAAAGTGTCCAAAAATTATTTCGTAAACAAAATTGTCCCAAAAATTAATTTTTAATTAAAAATTCTTTTGTAAATAAAGTTATATTTTTTTTTAATAATTTGTATAAGTCACTTTGATGGTAATGTTATCTCTTGGTTTGCAAACAAATGTTTGTTGCTCAATCTTCCATGGAGTTTGAATATTAGACCCTTGCTTGCACAGTTGCCGAAGTCCTTTGGCTCAAATCTCTTTTGAGTGAACTTAGTCTTCAACTCCCTAAGACACTTTGTGTGTGATCATGTTGTCAATGGGTATCTCATAGCATCATATATCTCTACCAAAGATCAACTTGCAAATACTTTGATTAAGCCTTTGAGTCGACAACTCTTTCTTCGAATTCAATCCAATATTGGTGTCTCTAATGGGAGCACCATCTTGCAGTGGCGTAATTGTGCTGAATTTTATCCCTGCAATCTTGCAGCTTCACATCCTGATATTCAAGCCTCACAAACTTGACCAAAATCCCTAAATGGATGAAAATCTGTTGTAATCAATTACTAATTACATGGGTCAACTATAAATCATTCGGCCATAATTTATGATATCATTTTTGTAATTTTTTGTGCATAATATCCACTCTGTATTTATACAGTGTCTTGACCAAAAATGAACACAAGCTTTCTCGTCAGTATTATTTTTTCTGTTAGTCCCAAATGTATAACTTTATTGTTTGTTTTATATGAAAAGGTTAGCCCTAAATGTATGACTTTATTGTTTGTTTTATATGAAAATGACAGAAATCTAGAAGCACTCACTTTTGCCTCAATTTTCAACAAAGGCCAACACAAATCATACAAAAACGACAAGTAAAGGAAAATAGATTGAAACAGCTAAGCCATGACATCAGTTTCTCGGCCCCCAAGACTAATCAGGCTGGATAGGAAAAGTCATTTATAACCCATTCAGCCACAAGTACAAGTATCACACCACCGCAAAGCCCTCAAAACATCCAATATTTTTCTCTTTGCAGTGACTGCTAGTTAGTGATGAAACAAACTGAGCTTGTCTTCATCCCAGTTCCGATCATTAGCCACCTTTCGCCTACAGTGGAGATTGCAAAGCTGCTTACTCAGCGAGACCCCCGATTCTCAATCACGATCTTCATCATGAAGTTTCCGTTTGGGTCCATTGATAGTATGACCACGGACTCTGATTCCATACGTTTCGTCACACTTCCTCCTGTAGAGATCAGCTCCGGAGCTACGACGCCTGGTCCCTTCATGTCTGAATTCATCAAAGCTCAGACACTACTCGTCAGAGACGCAGTCCACGAGCTCACTCGCTCCAACTCGGTTCGGCTCGCTGGGTTCGTTATTGACGTGATGTGCACCCACATGATTGATGTGGCCGATGAGTTTGGGGTGCCTTCCTATCTCTTCTCCACTTCCAGCGCCGCTTCTCTTGGCTTCCTGTTGCATCTTCAGTTCCTCCATGACTATGAGGGCTTGAATCTTGATGAGTTCAAGAACTCGGATGCTGAGTTGCAGGTTCCGAGTTATGCTAACTCGGTTCCAGGTAAGGTCTTCCCTACTATGATTTTTGACAAGGGAGTCGATGGCGCTGCAGGGCATATGTATCATATGAGAAGATTAAGACAAGCCAAGGGTGTTATGGTAAACACATTTATTGATCTTGAATCACATGCTATTCAATCATTTTCTGGCAGTACAGTACCGCCAGTGTATCCCGTTGGACCCATTCTCAACACTAGAACGGGATTTGGTGAGGATCAACAAAATGCTAGTGCCATCATGAGCTGGCTTGATGATCAGCCTCCATCGTCTGTGGTTTTCCTATGCTTCGGGGGCATGGGAAGCTTTGGTACGGATCAGATCAAGGAGATAGCATATGGGCTAGAGCGCAGTGGGCATCGCTTCTTGTGGTCCCTTCGCCAAGCTCCCCAAAAGGGTAAAATGGCATTTCCGAGAGACTATGAAAATATTGAGGAAGTTCTACCAGACGGGTTTTTACATCGGACGGCTAGAATTGGAAAGATAATTGGATGGGCTCCACAAGTAGCGGTTTTAGCCCACACAGCTGTTGGAGGATTTGTTTCTCACTGTGGATGGAATTCTCTCCTCGAAAGCATATGGTACGGTGTTCCAGTAGCCACATGGCCAATATATGCGGAACAACAAATCAACGCTTTCCAAATGGTGAAAGATTTAGGATTAGCAGTAGAAATTAAAATTGATTATAATAAGGATAACAACTATATTGTAAATGCTCATGAGATTGAAAACGGATTAAGGAAATTGATGAGCATTAATAGTGAAGTGAGGAAGAAAATGAATGAAATGCAACAAATAAGTAGAAGAGTTATAATAGATGGTGGATCATCGCACTCTTCTTTAGGTCATTTTATTGAAAACGTAATGACCAATATTCCATAACCTAATGTATCGGATCGTTACTTTATCATATGTTTTTATTTCAATGTTGATGTAATTTCTTTGATTTTGAAATCTATAAGAAAGTTTGTTATCTTTTTATCATTTAGTGAAGAAAGTTTAAAATGATATAAATTTAATCATATGTAGATTTTAGTTGTTAATGAATGCATAATTGATAATCTTCCGTATAGGGAGTTAAGTTAATAATAAAATAAATAATATAATTAACAATCAACAAAGCTTTTAAAATTGTTTTATTAAGGTCAATAGTAATAGTACCATTGGGAATTTGATGGTCCAATTTGAGCTTGGACATCTAAAAGTCTATTTTATTATAGTAAATACTAGCTAGAATTTGTTCAATTGGGTCTATATTAAGGTTGGAAAGAGAAATGTCCAAGATGATCATTAATTTTGTAACATACATAATTAAGTAATAATTAATAGGAAATGACTTTTTCAAGACCTATTAAATTAAAATTAAAATTCAAAAAAAAAAGTTAGGTGAATAAACAAAATAATAACTTTTATATGAATATAAAAAAACTTTATTAAAAAAAAATGAGGAGTTCACGTGCTTTCAAAAACTGAAATTCCATGTAATAAAAATGCTTTTAACTTCAAAATTTTAATCTATTGTTTTTTTGAAGGGAAATTTTTCCTATTTATATAAGAATTTTTAGTAATTTTTTAGTTTAATTATGTAGGACATGCGCCTTAAGCAACCTCTTCGGGTCATATTATTTTATTATTTTTCCCTGTTATGTTTCCTTTTCAAATAGGAGTTGACATAAATACCCTTCTCTACATGCACTATGAAGTGATCGGACTGCCCTCAATTGTCATCAAAATTTCATGTATTTACCTCTTGTCATGTAGTGTCCAATTCTTCACACCCTCATATGGTGCTTCTAATATATTCCCAATAATTCTTTATGTCTCTATGCATGATATTTGATAACTTCAAAGTGTGACATGTGACACTTCTAGTGCATCCCTAAATTAATACTTATAGTTTAGTTAATGTAATTCTTTTCTAGCCCATTTGCATAGTGTTGAGATTATTCAACTTTTCTAATTATTTTAAATTGTTAGGAATTTAATTATTTTACTAATGTTTTACTTTCTCTAATTATTTTTAATCTAATTGGATTTTTAATTGTTTTATTTATTTTACTAAGGTTTTACTTTCTCTAATTATTTTAAATTAAATTGGATTTTTAATTATTTAATTTATTTATTTTCAAAAATTGAAAAAAAAATTCTTATCTAAAAATCCAAGATGTTAATCAATGTAGCGAAAAAAAAAAAGTAAAAGAAATTTTATATAATCTAGATAACATATAATTTTAATTTGTTTTTTTCTTTTTTTTTCACGAAATCAATACTAATTCCTCTAACCTCAAAGAAACACACAAATTTTTAGAAAAAATTACTGTTAAAAGACTTAATCCTCACCTAACATAATATATATATATATATAACCATTACTATTAATTATTAGTTAAAATTATAATTTGATATTCCTAAAAATTGGATATATTATTATTATTATTATTATTATTATTATTATTATTATTATTATTCCTCATTATATTAATTTAATTAATCTATTCTTAAATTAGATTGAGTTAGTAAATTTCCCATTTACTTAAAATTATTAACTCCAAAACTTGATTCTAAAAATATACCAATTTGATTTCATTAAACCAAGAGTTTATTTTATTTATTAATTTAAAACTAAACATTTTATCATACCATCTCATTACTCTTTTCTTTTCTTTTTTCTTTTTAATAAATACTCATTGATAGCATCAAATCCAACATTTAAACATCACTGTAACCTTTTTTTTATTATTTTATAAGAAAGTTTATTCTCTTTTTATCATTTAATGAAGAAAGTTTAAAATGACATAAATTTAATCATATGCAAAATTTGGTTGTTAAAGAATGCACAATTGATTATCCTCTAGTAGGGAGTTAAAATAAATAATATAATTAATAATTAACAAAACTATTAAAATTGTTTTATTAAGGTGACAGTAATAGTACAATTGGGAATTTTAAGATCCAGTTTGAACTTGGACTCCTAAAAGTCTATTTTATTATAGTGAGTACTAGAATTTGTTCACTTGGGTCACTATTAATGTTGGAAAGAGAAATGTCCAAGATGGTCATTAATTGTGTAACATACATAATTATATAATAATTAATAGGGAATGACTCTTTCAAGACCTATTAAATTAAAAAAAAAAAATTCAAAAAAAAAAAAGGTGAATAAACAAATTAAATAATAACTTTGAATAAACAAAATAATAATTTTTATATAAATATAAAAAAATGAGGATGTCAATTGCTTTCAAAAACTGAAATTCCATGTAATAAAAAGCTTTTAACTTGAAATTTTTAACCTATTTTTTGTTTTGGTTGTAAATTTTTCCTATTTATATAAGAATTTTTTAGTTTAATTTTGTAGAACATTAACCTTAAGCCAACTCTTTGGTTCACATTATGATGTGACATAAATACCCTTTCAAATAGGAGTTGACATAAATACCCTTCCCTACATTATGAAGTGATCGAACTACCATTAATTGTCATCAAAATTTTAGGTATTTACCTCTTGTCATGTAGTGTCCAATTTTTCATATCCTCACATGTGACATTCAGCGACCATGTGGTGCTTCTAATATATTCCCAACTATTCTTTATATCTCTATGCATGACATTTGACTACTCCAAAGTGTGACATGTGAACTTCTAGTATATCCCTAAATTAATACTTATAGTTTAGTTGATGTAATTCTTTTCTAGTCCATTTGCATAGTTTTGAGGTTATTCAACTTTTCGATTATTTTAAATAATGGGGAATTTAATTATTTTACTAATGTTTTACTTTCTCTAATTATTTTAAATTTAATTGGATTTTTAACTATTTTATTTGTTTTACTAAGATTTTAATTTCTCTAATTATTTATAATTTAATTGAAATTTTAATTATTTAATTTATTTATTTTCAATTTTTTTTTAAAAAAAATCTTATCTAAAAATCCAAGATGCACAATCAATGTAGAGAAAAAAAAAAGTAAAAGAAATTTTATATAATTCCAAATAACATATAATTTTTTTTCATGAAAATCAATACTAATTCCCCTGCACAAATTTTAAAAAAAAATTATTGTTAAAGAACTTAATCATCCATCACCTAACATAATATAATAATAAAAAAAACCATTACTATTAATTATTTAGCTAAAATTATAATTTGATATTCCTAAAAATTGTATATATCATTATTATTATTATTCCTGATTATATTAATTTAATTAATCTATTCTTAAATTTAGGTTGAGTTAGTAAATGTCCCATTCGTGTTTAGGTTTAAGTTCACCTGTTGATCTTCCTTCAACATCAAGTATTAATGGTGGGCTTCAACCATATTCAATTGAGTCTCATACCCTTTGAATTGACAAGCCTTTCTTTGGCTTCAATCAAAGATTGGTGTCTCTGATAGGAGCACCATCTTGTAGGGGCATAATAGTGCAGAATCTCATCCCTATAATCTTATAGATTCACATCCCGATGTTAAAGCCTCACCAACTCAATCAAGATCTCCAAATGGGTGAAATTCTACAATAATCAATGACCAATTACACGGGTAAACTCTAAATCATTTAGTCATAAGTTATGACATCATTTTTATAGCTTTCTGTACATAATATTCATGTTTTGTATTTATATAGTGTATTGACTATAAATGAATACAAGCTTTCACATTAGTATTATGTATTTATTATTTTTTTTGTTAACCCCAAATGTATAATTTTATTGTAAGTGTATAATATTCATACTATGTATTTATATAGTGTATTGATTGTAAATGAATTCAAGCTTTCTCATCAATAATGTTTTTTTCTATTAGCCCCAAATGTATAATTTTGTTGTTTGTTTTATATGAAAATGGTAGAAATCTAGAACCACTAACTCTTGCCTCGATCTTCAACAAAGGCCAACCACAAATCATACAAAAGCGACGAGTACCAGCTATAATAACATTTATATTAATATAAAAAACTTTTATTAAAAAAAAATGAGGACCTCACATGATTTCAAAAGATGAAATTCCATGTAATGAAAAGATAATTTTTTTCTTATTTATATAAGAATTTTTGGTAATTTTTTAGTTTAATTTTGTAGAACATGAAGCTTGAACAAACTCATCAAGTCGCATTATTTTATTATTTTTCCTTTTTTATGTTTCTTTTTCAAATATTAATTAATGTAAATACCCTTCTCTACATTATGAAGTGATCGAACTAATGAATTTTCATTTGCAACATCAAATTCTCCACGAGGATTCAAACATCACTGAAATACTTAAGGTCATCACATGTTTTTCATCATACACTATAACACCCCAAATTAATTTTTAAGGTTAGAAACGCAAATTAGAAATACAAAAAATAAGTAAATAAATAAATAATTTTAATAAGAGTAGAAAGTTCTTTTTGTATTTAAAAACCCTATAAATTATATTTTTCTTGTCATCTCTTTACATAAACCCTTTGTGCATAGAGATTAGAGAAATTAGGAAACGCAGTGTTGAAGATTTAGGGATTTAGGGTTTGAAGATTAGTTTTTTGGATAAGAGTTTTAACCTTGAGATTAGCATTTTATATTAATTAATTAATTAATTTTGAATTATTTTTTAAAAAAAATTTGAAAGATCTCATATAGATTAGGGTTTGTTATTTAATTTTTTTTTTTAGATAAAAAAGATTGGGAATTTATGAACATAGTGTGGACCCCATATTTCGGCTCATGCGTTTTCCACTCAATGGCGAGCTCGATTTTATTTCGAAAAATTGATTTTTATTTGATTAAGAAAAAATTGACTTGGAGTCGCCACTTATTTTTGTTTTAATTTTAAAGGGGTAAACAAAATAAGAAAGAAAAACCCTAAATGTGACTCCTTGTTTCGGAAAAGGTGGTCAGTGAAAAACCGGATCCGGTTCGAGGGTCAGGTTACTTATCGGGAAGGTACGGTGAAGACCATAGCACCCCTCTAAGCCCCTAAAGTCGGGTCTCTACTAAAAAAATGAAGCAATCATGACAATTGATGAGGAAAACAATGAATACCCGGAACTATCATGCACATAGAAGAATCAAAACATGTATATGGAAATACCGGAATGGGGAATAGATACGTACTTGGGTGACGAGCCACAATGCGCTTATCAAAAAGTGAAGTTAGTGCACAATTAAAGAATAATTTCAAACATGTCATAGGGCAGAATAGAAACAATCATGCATGACAACTAAATCAATCAGTTATAAAGTCGCATATGTTGGGCTCCCACCAATACCCATTTATTTTACATGGACCAAATCCGTAAATTCCATTATTCAGAATTACAAAATTTGTTTCATTGCTTATTTCAAAACATTTTTAAAACAGAGGAGCAGAAGATCGTTTTGAAGACCAGAATGGAATTAAGCTATTTGAGAGAAAATTAGATTTTTGAAATTTAATTGAAGAATTGGAATCTCGAAGAGCACTAGAAAATTGGAGTTTTAGAGTTTATTTGGATATTAGACTTTTAGAGATTGAATGTGGGAATGAGAATTTTCAGAAACTGAATTTGAAAGAGGTTGGAATTTTGAAAACGATTTGAGGGCTCGGGATTTTAGAGAAAGATTAAGTTGCGAAAATTGAGACTTTGGGAGTTGAATTTTGAAAGAGATCAGAATCGTAAGTTATTTGAGAAATAGAAATTATGAAAGTTGATGTGTAAAAATTGGAAATCTTAGAAGTCATTCGAAGACGGAATTTATAAAAATAATGAATAAGATGATAATGATAATGATAATAATAAGTAGCGGGATAAATACGGGAATTGGAGCATGGGAAACTGAAAATTAAGTTCGGAGATAGGACACTTGGAATTTTAGACAGCTAAATTTAGAAATCGGAATTTTGAAGAATTAGACTTTAATGATTGAGATTTTTAAGAGAAATAAATGGGTAAATATGGAATAACGTTATTAGTTAATCAAAACGATATTTGGACGGATGAATAGTGAATAGTGAGATTTGTGAGATTGAAAACTAAATTGGAAAATCGGATTTTGACGAAAGTGATATTTGAACGGATGAAAGTGAATAGTGGGATTTTGAAAATTAAGTTTGAAAGTCGGGCCTTTGAATAATTGAACTCTAATTATTGGAATTTTTAGAAGAAAGAAACGAGTAAACGTGGAATTTATAACAATGATAACAAAGATGATATTTGAGTGAATAAAAGTGAAGGGTGGGATTTTTGAGTCTCAAGGTTTAATTTGGAAGTCCGGTTTTGAAGAATTGAATTTTAATGATCGAAATAAATAAGTAAATAAGTATGGAGTAATGATACTAATTAACAAAAATAATGTTTAAACGAATAAAAAAGAGGATAGTGGAATTTTTCTAATTGAGAATTTGAATTAGGGTGTTGGATTTTTAAGGGATATGACTTTGAATAAATAGGTAGGTATGGGATTATAATACTAATTAACGAGAATAACATTTCGGTGAATAAAGATGGATAGTACAATTTTTGGAATTGAAGTTTTAATTAAGGCATGGGGTTTTCGAGTTGATAAATATGAGATTTAAAAGAGTATTTGAAGAATTAAAACATGTGATCTTGACTTTCTTTTATAGATTGGACTTTGAATAAATAATAAATACGGGAATAATAATTCGAATTATGAAAATATGATTTAAGCAAGTATTTGAAGAATTAAATTATAGTATGAGATTTTTGAAGGATTGGTATGAATAAAATAGGAGAATATAAGATAATAATTCTAATTGATAAATATGAGATTTAAAAGAGTATTTGAAGAATTAAAACATGTGATCTTGATTTTCTTTTATAGATTGGACTTTGAATAAATAATAAATACGGGAATAATGATTCTAATTAATGGAAATAAGATTTAGACGAATATTTGAATAATTAAATTAAGACATGGGATTTTTAAAGGATTAGACTAGATAAATATGGGATATTGATTCTATTTAATGAAAATGATATTTAAACGAATATTTGAAGAAATAAATTAAAACATGGGATTTTTGAGAGATTAGACTAGATAAATATGAGATATTGATTCTATTTAATGAAAATGAGATTTAAACGAATATTTTAAGTTAAAACATGGGATTTTTGAAAGATTAGACTAGATAAATATAAGATATTAATTCCATTTAATGAAAATGAGATTTAAACGAATATTTGAAGAATTAAATTAACACATGGGACTTTCGAAAGATTAGACCTTAAATAACTAGATAACTATGGGATAATAATTTTAATTGATGGAAACAAGATCTAAACGAGCTTTTGAAAAATTATTAATAAACGAGATTTATAAAATATGATAAATAGATATACACGAAAAAAGTAATAAAAAAAATAATTAAAAAAATAAATAATAATAATGATAATAATAATAATAATAATAAATAATTATAATGTTTAAGCTAGCGAAATTGAATAATATAAGCTTCAAGATAAAACTATAATTAACAATAATAATTTGACTTTCAATTTTCTTTAAGATGAGTTAACTAAATGTGTAAAAATAAGATGACAAATAAAAGGGGATGATTGAATTAATTAATTATGGATATTAGAGGCTTTTATAAAATTGCTTAAAGTTTGGGGCAGCCTAATGGGCTGACTTGACGTGGACCTGGGCCACCTTAATAAGGATGGCAGGCATGGGGAGCTATGGGGCTATCTCTTAATGCAAATGGGTTGGGCCCTAAATTCAAAACCAAGCCCAAAGCCATCATGGGCTATCCTCAAGGCAGCCATCTCCAGTTGGGCGTCACCCTCGAAGGGAGCCTTCCACCATCGGCGGCACGATGAAGAGGGGAGCTGCGGCAGCGCGATGAAAAGGGGAGCCGTGGCGGTGGTCTGGTGACGTCCAGAAGGTGTTGCCGCCGTGGTGGCTGGTGCAGGCGCGCGCGTAGACGGAGCAGGTGGTGGCGGCCTGGCAACTTCCTACATCAAACTACCCTTAATTGTCATGTAGTGTCCAATTTTTCATATCCTCACATGTGACATTGGGCGACCATGTGGTGCTTCTAATATATTCCCAATTATTCTTTATATCTCTATGCATGACATTTGACTACTCCAAAGTATGACATGTGACGCTTCTAGTATATCCCTAAATTAATTCTTATAGTTTAGTTTATGTAATTTTTTTCTAGTCCATTTGCATAGTTTTGAGGTTATCCAACTTTTCTAATTATTTTAAATTATTGGAAACTTAATTATTTTACTAATGTTTTACTTTTTTTCTAATTATTTTAAATTTAATTGGATTTTTAATTGTTTTATTTGTTTTACTTAGGTTTTACTTTCTCCAATTATTTATAATTTAATTGAATTTTTTACTATTTAATTTATTTATTTTCAAAAATCGGAAAAAAAAATTATCTCAAAATCCAAGATGTTACACAATCAATGTAGAGAAAAAAAAAAGTAAAAGAAATTTTATATAATTCCAAATAACATATCATTTTTTTTCACGAAAATCAATACTAATTCCCCTAACCTCAAAGAAACCCACAATTTTTTTGAAAAATTTATTGTTAAAGAACTTAATCATCAACTAACATAATATAAAAAATAAATAAATAACCATTACTATTAATTATTTAGCTAAAATTATAATTTGATATTCCTGAAAATCGTATATATATATATATCATTATTATTATTATTATTATTCCTCATTATATTAATTTAATTGATCTATTCTTAAATTTAGGTTGAGTTAGTAAATTTCCCATTTACCTAAAATTATTAACTTCAAAACTTGATTCTAAAAATATGTCAATTTCATTTCACTAAACCAAGATTTTATTTTATTTATTAATTTAAAACTAAACATTTTATTATACCATCTCATTACAATTTTTTTTTTAATAAATCCTCACTGATAGCATTAAATTCCTCACCAACATTCAAACATCACTATAACTTTCTTTTATTATTTTATCATACCATCCCATTACTCCTCCTATATCTTGTTGAAATGGATCTTCGTTTGCAGCATCAAATTCTCCACTAGCATTCAAACATCACTGCGACACCTATGGTCATCACACATTTTCCAACACCTACATCATACACTGTAACAGCTCGAATTAATTTCCAAGGTTATAATCGTAAATTAGAAATATAAAAAAAATTTAAATAATTTTAATAAGAGTAGAAACGTTTTTTGTATTTAAAAACCCCATAAATTACATTTTTCTTCTCTTCTCTTTACATAAATCCTTTTTGTATAGAGATAAGGGGAATTAGAGAACGAAGGGTTGAAGATCAATTTTTTAAACAAGATTATTAACCTTGAGATTAGTATTTTATATTTATTAATTAGTTTTAGACATTTTAAATTTTTTTTGAAAGATCTCGATATAGATTAAGGTTTGTTATTTAAATTTTTTTTAGATAAAAAAGATTAAAAATTTATGAACATAGGTAGATTTATTAATGAAGAACAACACATCTCTATTTTAGCACCTTAAAAAAGTTAGCTATGAAGGACATGTTCAATCACAAGTCATCAATATAGACAAAAAAAATAAATAAATATAACATTGTTGTTGCAATTGTAAATAAAAAGAGATGAATTTTTTTAATGAAAGACAATAAAGACTTACATCATTTTCTTGTCATCGAAGCTATCTCCATGTCTCAAGGGTTACTACCCACTCATCATATATATGTATGAGTGTAGACCCTAAAATTTGTCCTAAATTTATTTCTATATTAATTTTGACCTTAATTTTATTTTTAAATTTTAAATCTTGATTACATATAATATTTTTAATCCACTCATCATTTAATTTTTAATTTTTATTATTTTATATATTATTTTATTTTATTTTATTATTACTATTATTTTTTCTTTCTTTTTCTTTTCTTTCTTTTCTTTTTTTATTTCTTTCCTCTCTCCTCTCTCATCATTGCCCCACGTCAACCCCATAGCCCCCTCTCTGAGTCACTTCCATATTCTCTCTCCTCTCACTTTTCTTTTTCTTTTGGACTTTTTTTGCTTCCCCAAAAATAGAGCCCAGGTTGGTTTGCAAATTTATGACACGTGGAGTATAGAATTTCATGAGAGAAAATGAGACTCGAAAAACTATAAATAGAGTATTGAATTTGTTGTAAACTTATTTGGGTACATATTTTATTACCTTCTTTTATTTTATTTTAATTTTATTGGTTTCTATAAATATTATTTTATATATATTTATTGAGTGTACATAATTGAATATTGAACAAATTAAAAATTTTGTTTAAATAAAATGATTAATTCAGTAAACATGTTTTAATAAAATAATAATTTAAAAATATTCTGCTTAATAAAAGAAATTTTTTTATTAATAAAAATTTAGAAAAATGCTTTTAGAAAAATCCAAAAAAATTATTTTAATAGAATTTGAAAAATTGTTTTTAATAATGATTGCCCAAAAATTTCTTTGTTTAATAAAAAGTGTCCAAAAATTATTCTATAAACAAAATTGTCCCAAAAAATAATTTTTAATTAAAAATTGTTTTGTAAATAAAGTTGTATTTTTTTTTAATAATTTGTATAAGTCACTTTGATGGTAATGTTATCTCTTAGTTTGCAAACAAATGTTTGTTGTTCAATCTTGCATGGAGTTTGAATATTAGACCCTTGCTTGCACAGTTGCTGAAGTCATTTGGCTCAAATCTCTTTTGGGTGAACTTAGTCTTCAACTCCCTAAGACACTTATTATAAATTGTGACAACATTCGCGTTACTTACCTTTCTATCAACTCCTTTTCACTCAAAAATGAAATACATTGCTATCAACTTTCACTTTGTGTGTGATCATGTTGTCAATGGGTATCTCATCGTATCATATATCTCTACCAAAGATTAACTTGCAAATGCTTTGATTAAGCCTTTAAGTCAACAACTCTTTCTTCGAATTCGATCCAATATTGGTGTCTCTGATGGGAGCACCATCTTGCAGTGGCGTAATTGTGCTGAATCTTATCCCTGCAATCTTGCAGCTTCACATCCTGATATTCAAGCCTCACAAACTTAACCAAAATCCCTAAATGGATGAAATTTTGTAATCAATGACTAATTACATGGGTCAACTCTAAATCATTCGGCCATAATTTATGATATCATTTTTGTAATTTTCTGTGCATAATATTCACTCTGTATTTATACAGTGTCTTGACCAAAAATGAACACAAGCTTTCTCATCAGTATTATTTTTTCTGTTAGTCCCAAATGTATAACTTTATTGTTTGTTTTATATGAAAATGTTAGCCCTAAATGGATGACTTCATTGTTTGTTTTATATGAAAATGACAGAAATCTAGAACCACTCACTTTTGCCTCAATTTTCAACAAAGGCCAACACAAATCATACAAAAACGACAAGTAAAGGAAAATAGATTGAAACAGCTAAGCCATGACATCAGTTTCTCGGCCCCCAAGACTAATCAGGCTGGTTAGGAAAAGTCATTTATAACCCATTCAGCCACAAGTATAATTATCACACCACCGCAAAGCCCTCAAAACATCCAATATTTTTCTCTTTGCAGTGACTGCTAGTTAGTGATGAAACAAACTGAGCTTGTCTTCATCCCAGTTCCGATCATTA
Source organism: Vitis vinifera (assembly GCF_030704535.1). Taxonomy (NCBI): domain Eukaryota; kingdom Viridiplantae; phylum Streptophyta; class Magnoliopsida; order Vitales; family Vitaceae; genus Vitis; species Vitis vinifera. The sequence goes on along the minus strand of NC_081816.1, from coordinate 16,959,136 downwards.
GCCACCTTTCGCCTACAGTGGAGATTGCAAAGCTGCTTACTCAGCGAGACCCCCGATTCTCAATCACGATCTTCATCATGAAGTTTCCGTTTGGGTCCATTGATAGTATGACCACGGACTCTGATTCCATACGTTTCGTCACACTTCCTCCTGTAGAGATCAGCTCCGGAGCGACGACGCCTAGTCCCTTCATGCCTGAATTCATCAAAGCTCAGACACTACTCGTCAGAGACGCAGTCCACGAGCTCACTCGCTCCAACTCGGTTCGGCTCGCTGGGTTCGTTATTGACGCGCTCTGCACCCACATGATTGATGTGGCCGATGAGTTTGGGGCGCCTTCCTATCTCTTCTCCACTTCCAGCGCCGCTTCTCTTGGCTTCCTGTTGCATCTTCAGTTCCTCCATGACTATGAGGGGTTGAATCTTGATGAGTTCAAGGACTCGGATGCTGAGTTGCAGGTTCCGAGTTGTGCTAACTCGGTTCCAGGTAAGGTCTTCCCTCCTATGATTTTTGACAAGGGAGTCGATGGGGCTGCAGGGCTTATGTATCATATGAGAAGATTAAGACAAGCCAAGGGTGTTATGGTAAATACATTTATTGAGCTTGAATCACATGCTATTCAATCATTTTCTGGCAGTACATTACCGCCAGTGTATCCCGTTGGACCCATTCTCAACACTAGAACGAGATTTGGTGAGGATCAACAAAATGCCAGTGACATCATGAGTTGGCTTGATGATCAGCCTCCATCGTCTGTGGTTTTCCTATGCTTCGGGGGCATGGGAAGCTTTGGTGCGGATCAGATCAAGGAGATAGCAAATGGGCTAGAGCGCAGTGGGCATCGCTTCTTGTGGTCCCTTCGCCAAGCTCCCCCAAAGGGTAAAATGGCATTTTCGAGAGACTACGAAAATATTGAGGAAGTTCTACCAGACGGGTTTTTACATCGGACGGCTAGAATTGGAAAGATAATTGGATGGGCTCCACAAGTAGCGGTTTTAGCCCACACAGCTGTTGGAGGATTTGTTTCTCACTGTGGATGGAATTCTCTCCTCGAAAGCATATGGTACGGTGTTCCAGTAGCCACATGGCCAATATATGCGGAACAACAAATCAACGCTTTCCAAATGGTGAAAGATTTAGGATTGGCAGTAGAAATTAAAATTGATTATAATAAGGATAACAACTATATTGTAAATGCTCATGAGATTGAAAATGGATTAAAGAATTTGATGAGCATTAATAGTGAAGTGAGGAAGAAAATGAATGAAATGCAACAAATAAGTAGAAGAGTTATAATAGATGGTGGATCATCGCACTCTTTTTTAGGTCATTTTATTGAAAATGTAATGACTAATATTCCATAACTTAATGTATCATATCGTTATTTTATCATATGCTTTTATTTCAATGTTGATGTAATTTCTTTGATTTCGAAATCTATAAGAAAGTTTGTTATCATGGGAAAATTGTGTTTTGGGTCCAAAAATTAATGTATGGTCCATATAAGTTTCATATTTAAGCCCAACACCCGATGAAAGAGTGGAAATTGAGAGTAAGGATATTATCTTTAAAAAATCCCTAAAACGTCCTTGACTATTAAATGAAAAAAGTAACCACTCACTTCACATTTCTCATTCTCTATTTGACTCTTTTACCCTTCTCTCACCTATTTAATAGTGGAACCAACTTGAATTATTTTTCTTCCTCAAATATGAAAGATGGTTAAAAATTATTATTATCAAATATATTTTTGAAGTGAATAACTTTTAAATACCTCATCAAATATTATTATTATTTTTTCAAACTTACATAATATATAATAAATATTTTGTAAATATATTGAAAACTTACATAATATATAGTAAATATCATTATTTATTTTAAACTTATATTATTTCTCATATATATATTAAATAATTTTTAAACACCTCATAAAATATTTGTATTATTTGTTTACTCCAACTTGTAAATTAGATATCATCAAATATTATATTTTTTTTAAATTTATAGAACATATAATAAATACTTTTTAAATACCTCATAAATATTTTTTTTTTCTAACTTGCAAATTAGACACATGGTGTTTATTATTTTTTCAAAAATTATGTAAACACTCACATGCATATATATAATATTAATCAAGAAGACAATATTTTTAAGACTAATTTACCAACCTTCCAATAATTTTGAAAGTGTAAATAGGGTAATTGGTCGAATTAAAGTCTTCAAAAATATTCAAAATTTCTCCATTCCAAAATTACCTAATTGCTCTCCACACTAATCCTAAATATTTTTTAATAAATATTTAAATATTTAAAACCATTAAATAAATACTTTCTTATTAAAGCAATTTTTTCAAAGTAATATGATAAAAATCATGAAATCTTCAAAACTATAATTACAACAAATATTTTTAATTTTAAAACTAATTTCATAATTTAAATTAATGATTTAAAAAAATAAAAATATTATAAAAATAATTTTTATTTATTTATAATTCCATTTAAATATGATTTTTTTAATCTCTATTGATAACAATGAAATTATGTTTATAAAGGCAAAATAGTAAAAATATATATTTCATTTAGTTTACTTATAATGAACAATTCTAACATAATTTATTTTAATTTTATTTCCTATGTGTTAATTTTTGTAGGGAATGTCTTAATGACATAGTTTGGTAAAAGAAGAAAAAAAAACTATCAATAGTCGTCTTAATGTAAAATTCAAGTTATTTAAAAATTGTATAAAATCTATTACGAGCCTTGTACACCCTTGTACACTTAGCACATTTCTCTTGTACAGTTAGTGTAATACCCTTGTACAATGACACAAATTTCATATTTCTCATAAGTTATATGTTCATGTAGGTATATTAATAATATTTTCAATGGTTTGGTTAAGAAAATGATGGATGACTTAGGATCAACTTTTTTTTTTCCCAAATATCATTATTAGGGAAAATATTAAAATTTTCATGTGAGAGTTAAATAAAATGCATGACATAGACGTACAATCCTTGGGTGACAAGGAAAATAAAAAAGTGGTTTAGAATTGATTAAATTATTTCACAAAGGGTAATCTTGTACACTTTTGTATAATTAGTACATTTCTCGTTAGTGTAATACCCTTGTACAATGACACAAATTTTATATCCCTTTTAAGTTATGTATCCACATAAGAGTGTTTAACTATATTTCCAATGATTTAGTTGAGAAGATGGTAGATGATTTAAGGTCAAAATTTTTTTTCTCCAAATATTATTATTAGGAAAAATATTGGAATTTCCATGCAGAAATTAAATAAAGTGCATGACATATGTGTACAATTCGTGAGTGATAAAAAAAAAAAAGGAATGACTCATAATCGATTATAATATTTCACAAATGGTAGCCTTATACATCTTTGTACACCTAGTACATTTCCCTTGTACAGTTAGTGTAATACAATTGTACAGTGATGCAATAAATGAATAAATAAAATTTATTATTTTTTTATTTTCATATAAAAAAATAGTATTAAACAAGGTTTTCAATTTTCATTTTAAAAAATACTTTTCATTTTTTAATTAAAAATATTTTCAAAAAGAGACAATATAGAAAATAAAAATTATTTTTAAAAATAAAAAATAAAAACTAGAAAAATATTTTAAAACCAAACTCAAATATAATCTATATAATTTTTAACTACTTGTTTTCATCTAAAATAAGTAAATATACCTTTCAACAATTTTATATAAGAAAAATTCAATCTCTATTATGTATTGATATAATCCACTTCTAAAATTATGTCATATGAAAACATTTTAATTGAGTACTTAAAATAAAAACTTTCCATCCATCCTCTTTCTTTCTTTTTCTTTTTCTCATTTTAATAAATTTTCAATTAATTTAAATCATTAAAATAAATTCTTAATAAACAAATTTGTAATATTTCATATAACTTATTACTAAAAGTCATGTTCAAAAAGTTATTAAAATAAGGAAGAAAGAAGATTAAAAAAAATTAAATTTTTTATTTTATAATAGTAAAAAAAAATTTTAAAATACTTTTTAATATAAAAAAATAAAATAGTGAATATATTTATTTTAAATAGTATTTTAATCATTAAATTATTTACTTCTAAAATATAAAAGATAAAAATAAATATAAAATGTAATTTTTATTTATTTAAATTAATATTTTTTAGAAAGTATTTTCCAAAATAGTCTTTGAATCATTAATATAATTTTTGTTTATTTATAATTTAAAAATAAAAAAATAATGTTGATTTTTCAATTATTTATAAAAGAGTTTAAAAAAATAATGAAAAATCTAAAAATGGTTAAATAAGAAAGAATAGTGACATGTGAAGGGTGGTAGAATAAAGACAAAAATGAGTCAAATGGGGTATTTTTGTCTATTCCTATCTTATATCCTTGTGATCAATTATGGGTGTTTGATGGACTCTTTATTAATTATCAAAACTAAATGGGTCTAAAGCCCAATTCTGCCTTTTATCATTTAGTGAAGAAAATTTAAAATGATATAAATTTAATCATATGTAGATCTCAGTTGTTAATGAATGCACAATTGATAATCTTCCATATAGGGAGTTAAGTTAATAATAAAATGAACAATATAATTAACAATCAACAAAGCTATTAAAATTGTTTTATTAAGGTCAATAGTAATAGTACCATTGGGAATTTGATGGTCCAATTTGAGCTTGGACTCCTAAAAAGTCTATTTTATTATAGTAAGTACTAGAATTATTCCTCATTATATTAATTTAATTAATCTATTCTTAAATTTAGATTGAGTTAGTAAATTTCCCATTTACTTAAAATTATTAACTTCAAAACTTGATTCTAAAAATATACCAATTTGATTTCATTAAACCAAGAGTTTATTTTATTTATTAATTTAAAACTAAACATTTTATCATACCATCTCATTACTCTTTTCTTTTCTTTTTTCTTTTTAATAAATACTCATTGATAGCATCAAATCCAACATTTAAACATCACTGTAACTTTCTTTTATTATTTTATAAGAAAATTTATTCTCTTTTTATCATTTAATGAAAAAAGTTTAAAATGACATAAATTTAATCATATGCAAAATTTGATTGTTAATGAATGCACAATTGATTATGGAGTTAAGTTAATAATAAAATAAATAATATAATTAACAATCAATAAAGCTATTAAAATTGTTTTATTAAGGTCAATAGTAATAGTACCATTGAGAATTTGATGGTCTAATTTGAGCTTGGACACCTAAAAGTCTATTTTATTATAGTAAGTACTAGAATTTGTTCAATTGGGTCTAAGGTTGGAAAGAGAAATGTCCAAGATGATCATTAATTTTGTAACATACATAGTTAAGTAATAATTAATAGGAAATGACTTTTTCAAGACCTATTAAATTAAAATTAAAATTCAAAAAAAAAAAAAAGTTGGGTGAATAAACAAAATAATAATTTAAAAAAAAACTTTTATTAAAAAAAATGAGGAGTTCACGTGCTTTCAAAAACTGAAATTCCATGTAATAAAAATGCTTTTAACTTCAAAATTTTAATCTATTGTTTTTTTAAAGGGAAAATTTTCCTATTTATATAAGAATTTTTAGTAATTTTTTAGTTTAATTATGTAGGACATGGACCTTAAGCAAACTTTTCGGGTCATATTATTTTATTATTTTTCCCCGTTATGTTTTCTTTTCAAATAGGAGTTGACATAAATACCCTTCTCTACATACACTATGAAGTGATCAGACTGCCCTCAATTGTCATCAAAATTTCATGTATTTACCTCTTGTCATGTAGTGTCCAATTCTTCACATCCTCATATGTGACATTCGACAACCATGTGGTGCTTGTAATATATTCCCAATAATTCTTTATATCTCTATGCATGATATTTGATAACTTCAAAGTGTGACATGTGACACTTCTAGTGCATCCCTAAATTTATACTTATAGTTTAGTTAATGTAATTCTTTTCTAGCCCATTTGCATAGTGTTGAGATTATTCAACTTTTCTAATTATTTTAAATTATTAGGAATTTAATTATTTTACTAATGTTTTACTTTCTCTAATTATTTTTAATCTAATTGGATTTTTTATTGTTTTATTTATTTTACTAAGGTTTTACTTTCTCTAATTATTTTAAATTAAATTGGATTTTTAATTATTTAATTTATTTATTTTCAAAAATTGAAAAAAAAATTCTTATCTAAAAATCCAAGATGTTAATCAATGTAGCGAAAAAAAAAGTAAAAGAAATTTTATATAATTCCAAATAACATATAATTTTAATTTGTTTTTTTTTTCACGAAATCAATACTAATTCCCCTAACCTCAAAGAAACACACAAATTTTAAGAAAAAATTACTGTTAAAAGACTTAATCCTCACCTAACATAATATATATATAACCATTACTACTAATTATTAGTTAAAATTATAATTTGATATTCCTAAAAATTGGATATATCATTATTATTATTATTATTATTATTCCTCATTATATTAATTTAATTAATCTATTCTTAAATTTAGATTGAGTTAGTAAATTTCCCATTTACTTAAAATTATTAACTTCAAAACTTGATTCTAAAAATATACCAATTTGATTTCATTAAACCAAGAGTTTATTTTATTTATTAATTTAAAACTAAACATTTTATCATACCATCTCATTACTCTTTTCTTTTCTTTTATCTTTTTAATAAATACTCATTGATAGCATCAAATCCAACAATTAAACATCACTATAACTTTCTTTTATTATTTTATAAGAAAGTTTATTCTCTTTTTATTATTTAATGAAGAAAGTTTAAAAGGATATAAATTTAATTATATGCAAATTTCGATTGTTAATGAATGCACAATTGATTATCTTCGTGTAAGGAGTTAAAATAAATAATATAATTAATAATTAACAAAACTATTAAAATTGTTTTATTAAGGTGATATTAATAGTACAATTGGGAATTTTAAGATCCAATTTGAACTTGGACTCCTAAAAGTCTATTTTATTATAATAAGTACTAGAATTTGTTCACTAGGGTCACTATTAACGTTGGAAAGAGAAATGTCCAAGATGGTCATTAATTGTGTAACATACATAATAATATAATAATTAATAGGGAATGACTCTTTCAAGACCTATTAAATTAAAAAAAAAATCAAAAAATCAAAAAAAAAAAAACAAATTAAATAATAACTTTGAATAAACAAAATAATAATTTTTATATAAATATAAAAAAAAAGTTATTAAAAAAAAATGAGGATGTCAGTTGCTTTCAAAAACTGAAATTCCATGTAATAAAAAGCTTTTAACTTGAAATTTTTAACCTATTTTTTGTTTGGTTGTAAATTTTTCCTATTTATATAAGAATTTTTTAGTTTAATTTTGTAGAACATTAACCTTAAGCCAACTCTTTGGTTCACATTATGAAGTGACATAAATACCCTTTCAAATAGGAGTTGACATAAATACCCTTCCCTACATTATGAAGTGATCAAACTACCCTTAATTGTCATCAAAATTTTAGGTATTTACCTCTTGTCATGTAGTGTCCAATTTTTCATATCCTCACATGTGACATTCGGCGACCATGTGGTGCTTCTAATATATTCCCACTATTCTTTATATCTCTATGCATGACATTTGACTACTCCAAAGTGTGACATGTGAGCTTCTAGTATATCCCTAAATTAATACTTATAGTTTAGTTGATGTAATTATTTTCTAGTCCATTTGCATAGTTTTGAGGTTATTCAACTTTTCAATTATTTTAAATTATGGGGAATTTAATTATTTTACTAATGTTTTACTTTCTCTAATTATTTAAATTTAATTGGATTTTTAACTATTTTATTTGTTTTACTAAGGTTTTACTTTCTCTAATTATTTATAATTTAATTGAAATTTTAATTATTTAATTTATTTATTTTCAAAATTAAAAAAAAAAATCTTATCTAAAAATCCAAGATGCACAATCAATGTAGAGAAAAAAAAAAGTAAAAGAAATTTTATATAATTCCAAATAACATATAATTTTTTTTCATGAAAATCAATACTAATTCCCCTGCACAAATTTTTTTAAAAAATTATTGTTAAAGAACTTAATCATCACCTAACATAATATAATAAAAAAAATAACCATTACTATTAATTATTTAGCTAAAATTATAATTTGATATTCCTAAAAATTGTATATATCATTATTATTATTATATTAATTTAATTAATCTATTCTTAAATTTAGGTTGAGTTGGTAAATGTCCCATTCGTGTTTAGGTTTAAGTCCACCTGTTGATCTTCCTTCAGCATCAAGTATTAATGGTGGGCTTCAACCATATTCAATTGAGTCTCATACCCTTTGAGTTGACAACCCTTTCTTTGGCTTAAATCAAAGATTGGTGTCTATGTTAGGAGCACCATCTTGTGGGGGCGTAATAGTGCAGAATCTCATCCCTATAATCTTATAGATTCACATCCCGATATTAAAGCCTCACCAACTCAATCAAGATCTCCAAATGGATGAAATTCTACAATAATCAATGACCAATTACTCGGGTAAACTATAAATCATTTAGCCATAAGTTATGACATCATTTTTATAGCTTTCTGTACATAATATTCATGTTTTGTATTTATATAGTGTATTGACTATAAATGAATACAAGCTTTCACATTAGTATTATGTATTTATTATTTTTTTTGTTAACCCCAAATGTATAATTTTATTATAAGTGTATAATATTCATACTCTGTATTTATATAGTGTATTGATTGTAAATGAATTCAAGCTTTCTCATCAATAATATTTTTTTCTATTAGCCCCAAATGTATAATTTTGTTGTTTGTTTTATATGAAAATGGTAGAAATCTAGAACCACTCACTCTTGCCTCGATCTTCAACAAAGGCCAACAACAAATTATACAAAAGCGACGAGTACCAGCTATAACAACATTTATATTAATATAAAAAACTTTTATTAAAAAAAAATGAGGACCTCACATGATTTCAAAATATGAAATTCCAAGTAATGAAAAGATAATTTTTTCTTATTTATATAAGAATTTTTGGTAATTTTTTAGTTTAATTTTGTGGAACATGAAGCTTGAACAAACTCTTCAAGTCACATTATTTTATTATGTTTCCTTTTTTATGTTTCTTTTTCAAATATTAATTAATGTAAATATCCTTCTATACATTATGAAGTGATCGAACTAATGAATTTTCGTTTGCAGCATCAAATTCTCCACTAGGATTCAAACATCACTAAAATACTTAATGTCATCACATGTTTTTCAACACCTCCATCATACACTATAACACCCCAAATTAATTTTTAAGGTTAGAAACGCAAATTAGAAATACAAAAAATAAGTAAATAAATAAATAGTTTTAATAAGAGTAGAAAGTTCTTTTTGTATTTAAAAACCCTATAAATTATATTTTTCTTGTCATCTCTTTACATAAACCCTTTGTGCATAGAGATCAGAGAAATTAGGGAACGTAGGGTTGAAGATTTAGGGATTTAGGGTTTGAATATTAGTTTTTTGGATAAGATTTTTAACCTTGAGATTAGCATTTTATATTAATTAATTAATTAATTTTGAATATTTTTTTAAAAAAATTGAAAAATATCAATATAGATTAGGGTTTCTTATTTAATTTTTTTTTTTTAGATAAAAAAGATTGGGAATTTATGAACATAGGTAGATTTATTGATGAAGAATAACATGTCCCTAATTTAGTACCATAAGAAAGTCAACTATGAAGGACATATTGTTCTCTATCACAAGTAAGTTATTCACATAGACAAGAAAGTAAATGGTGACATTGTTGCAATTGTAAATAAAAAAAGAGGGATTTTCTTAGTGAGACATGAGAGACTTGCACTATTTTCATGGCATAGAAGCTCTCTCCATGCCTCAAGGGTTACTACTCACTCATCATAGATATATATGGGATCTTCTCACTTGCACCAAACTAGATGGTGCCAAGGAGGTTATTATACAACTCTCTACCCCTACCTCCTTTACTCTTCATGATAGCTTGCCCATTTCATGCACTATCCAACTGAGATCCACTGGTCAACAAGTAAGTGTCTATGTCGCTATCTTAAGCACACTATCCATCATGGTCTTCTCCTTAAGTGTCATCAACCTTTGGCTCTAACGACCTTCTTTTATGTTGACTAGGTTGGCAAGAGGGATGACAGGACCTTTACTACTACATATATTGTCTACCTTGGTGGTAAAGTTATCTCTTGGTGCTATCGCAAGAAAAAGTATGTTGCTCAATCTTCCATAGAGTATTAATATCATGTCCTTGTTTGCACAGTTGTAGAATTCATTTGGCTCAAATCTCTTTTGGGTGAACTTAGCCTTCAACTCTCTAAGACACCTATTATAAATTGTGACAACTTTGGTGTTACCTACCTTTCTATCAATTCTATTTTTCACTAAAAAATGAAGCACATTGCTATCAACTTTCACTTTATACGTGATCATGTTATCAGTGGGAATCTCATCGTATCATATATATCTACTAAAGATCTACTTACAGATGTTTTGACTAAGTCTTTGAGTTGACAACTCTCTCTTTAGCTTTGAGCAAAGATTGGTGTCTTTTATGGGAGCACCATCTTGCAGTGGCATAATAGTGCAAAATCCCATCCTTACGATCTTACATATTCACATCCCAATATTCAAGCCTCACTAGGCTCAATCAAAATCTCTAAATGGATGAAATTTTGCAATAATCAATGACTAATTACATGGGTCAATTATAAATCATTTCGGCATAATTTATGGTATCATTTTTGTAATTTTTTGTGCATAATATTCTTACTATGTATTTATATATATAGTGTATTGACTATAAATGAATACAAGCTTTCTAATAAGTATTGTTTGTTTTATATGAAAATGACAGAAATCTAGAACCACTCACTCTTGCCTCAATCTTCAACAAAGGCCACGACAAAAGTAAAAGAAAATCGATTGAACCAGCTAAGCCATGAAATCAGTTTCTCGACCTCCAAGACTGTTGACGCGTGTTATGAAGAGTCGTTGCAGTGACTGCTAGTTAGTGATGAAACAAACTGAGCTTGTCTTCGTCTCATTTCCGATCATTGGCCACATTTCGCCTACAGTGGAGATTGCAAAGCTGCTTACTCAGTGAGACCCCCGATTCTCAATCACGATCTTCATCATGAAGTTTTCGTTTGGATCCATTGATAGTATGACCACGGACTCTGATTCCATACGTTTCATCACACTTCCTCCTGTAGAGATCAGCTCCGGAGCAACGCCGTATGTTCCCTTCATCTCTGAATTCCTCAAAGCTCAGATACTACTCGTCAGAGACGCAGTCCACTAGGTCACTCGCTCCAACTCGGTTTGGCTCGTTGGGTTCGTTGTTGACATGCTCTGCACCACATGATTGGAAAGGTGATTATATGGGCTCCACAAGTAGGATTTTAGCCCACTCAGCTGTTGGAGGATTTGTTTCTCATTGTGGATGGAATTCTCTCCTAGAAAGCATATGGTATGGTGTTCATGTAGCCACATGACCAATGTATGTGGGAAGAACAAATCAACGCATTTCAAATGGTGAATGGTTTAAGGTTGACAATAGAAATTAAAATATGTAATAAGGATAACATTTATATTCTAAGTCTTCATGAGATTGAAAATGGATTAAAGAATTTAATGAGCATTAATAGTCAAGTGAGGAAGAAAATGAATGAGATGCAACACATAAGTAGAAGAGTTATGATAGATGGTGGATCCTCGCACTCTTCTTTAGGTCATTTATTGAAAACATGATGACCAATATTTCATAACCTAATGTATCGGATTGTTACTTTATCATATGCTTTATTTCAATGTTGATGTAATTTCTTTGATTTCAAAATTTATAAAAAAGTTTGTTCTCTTTTTATCATTTAATGAAGAAAGTTTAAAAGGACATAAATTTAATCATATGCAGATCTCGATTGTTAACAAATGCATAATTGATTATCTTAGTGTAGGGAGTTAAAATAAATAATAAAGTAAACAATATTATTAATAATCAACAAAGCTATTAAAATTGTTTTATTAAGGTGATAGTAATAATACCATTGGGAATTTGACGATCCAATTTGAGTTTGTACTCCTAAAAGTCTATTTTATTATAGTGAGTACTAGAATTTGTTCACTTGGGTCACTATTAATGTTGGAAAGAGGAATGTCCAAGATGGTCATTAATTTTCTAATATACATAATTAAATAATAATTAATAGGGAATGACTCTTTCAAGACCTATTAAATAAAAATAAAAATAAAAAAATTCAAAAAAATTATGTGAATAAACAAATTAAATAATAACTTGGAATAAATTAACAAAATAATAGCTTTTATATAAACATAAAAAAAATATTTTTAAAAAATAAGGACGTGCTTTCAAAAACTGAAATTCCATGTAATAAAAAAGCTTTTAACTTGAAAATTTTAACCTATTTTTTGTTTTGATGGTAAATTTTTTCTATTTATATAAGAATTTTTTAGTTTAATTTTGTAGAACATTAACCATAAGCAAACTCTTCGGTTCATATTATTTTATTATTTTTTCCTTTTTATGTTTCCTTTTCAAATAGGTGTTGACATAAATACCCTTTCCTACATCCAACTACCCTTTATTGTCATGTAGTGTCCAATTTTTCATATCCTCACATGTGACATTCGGCGACCATGTGGTGCTTCTAAAATATTCCCAATTATACTACTCCAAAGTGTGACATGTGACACTTCTAGTATATCCCTAAATTAATACTTATAGTTTAGTTAATATAATTCTTTTCTAGTCCATTTGCATAGTTTTGAGGTTATTCAACTTTTTGATTATTTTAAATTATTGGAAACTTAATTATTTTACTAATGTTTTACTTTTTCTAATTATTTTAAATTTAATTGGATTTTTAATTGTTTTATTTGTTTTACTAATGTTTTACTTTCTCTAATTATTTATAATGTAATTGAATTTTTAATTATTTAATTTATTTATTTTCAAAAATCGAAAAAAATTCTTATCTAAAAATCCAAGATGTTACACAATCAATGTAGAGGAAAAAATGGAAAAGAAATTTTATATATTTCCAAATAACATATCATTTTTTTTTCACGAAAATCAATACTAATTCCCCTAACCTCAAAGAAACACACAATTTTTTTGAAAAATTTATTGTTAAAGAACTTAATCATCATCTAACATAATATAAAAAATAAATAAATAACCATTACTATTAATTATTTAACTAAAATTATAATTTGATATTCCTGAAAATTGTATATATCATTATTATTATTATTATTATTCCTCATTATATTAATTCAATTAATCTATTCTTAAAATTAGGTTGAGTTAGTAAATTTCCCATTTACCTAAAATTACTAACTTCAAAACTTGATTTTATAAATATACCAATTTGATTTTATTAAACCAAGATTTTATTTTATTTATTAATTTAAAACTAAACATTTTATTATACTTGTAGGGACCCCTCCTCCTGAGAACACGTGCCACGCACCTCATGGTGACACGTGGCACGCATTACCATCCGGATCACCCCCATCCGGATACACGTGACGCGCCTCTCATATCCGGACCGCCTCAAGGAAGTTCAAACGACACTTATAAACATAAGACATCCGGACGACTTCCACCTCATATCCGAACCGCCTCAAGGAAGTTCAAACGACACTTGTAAGCATAAGACATCCGGACGACTTCCACCTCATATCCGGACCGCCTCAAGGAAGTTCAAACGACACTTGTAAGCATAGAACATCCGGACGGCTTCCACAAATACATCCGGATGACCAGCTGTGGACCCTGCATTTCGACTCATGCGTTTCCCACTCGATGGCGAGCTCGATTTTTATTTGAAAAATTGATTTTATATTGATCAAGAAAAATGACTCGGAGTCGCCACTTATTTTTGTTTTATTTTTAAAGGGTAAACAAAATAAGAAAGAAAAACCCTAAGTGTGACTCCTTGTTTTGGAAAATGTGGTCTGTGAAAAACCGAATCGGGTTCGGGGGTCAGGTTACTTATCGGGAAGGTACGGTAGAGACCGTAACACCCCTCTAAGTCCCTAAAAAAACGGGTCTCTACTAATAAAATGAAGCAATCAATGGCAATTGATGAGGGAATCAATGAACACTCAGAGTGATCATGCACATGTGGGAATCTAAACATGCATACAGAAAAATGACCCGAACGGGTGTGGATGCGTACCTGGGCAATGATCCATAAAGCGCTATCAAGAAGTGAGGTTAGCGCACAATTAAGGAATAATTTCGAGCATGTCATAGAGCAAAATAAAATCGATCATGCATGACAATTAAATCAAACAAACAATCAATCAATCATAAGGAGGTCACATATGTTGGGCCCCCACCAAAACCCGATTTATATTGCATGAATTAATCTCACGAATCCCATTATTTCGGAATTATGAAGATTCGTTCTTGCTTATTAAAGTCCAGAGGAGCAGAAGATTGTTTGAAAGCCAGAGCGGAATTAAAACTATTCGGGAGAAAATTAGATTTTTGAAATTTAATTGAAAAGTTGGAATCTCGAAGATCACTAGAAAATTGGAGTTTTAGAATTTATTTGGAGATTAGACTTTTAGAGATTGAATGTGAGAATGAGAATTTTTAGAAACTGAATTTGAAAGAGGTTGGAATTTTAAAAACGAAAGTTGATGTGTAAAAATTGGAAATCCTAGAAATCATTCGAAGGCGGAATTTATAGAAATAATGAATAAGATGATAATGATAATGATAATAATAAGTAGCGGGATAAATATGGGAATTGGAGCATGGGAAACTGACAATTAAGTTCGGAGATTGGACAATTGAAGTTTCAAATAGCTAAATTTAGAAATTGGAATTTTGAAGAATTAGACCTTAATGATTGAGATTTTTAAGAGAAATAAATGGGTAAATATGGAATAATGTTGTTAATTAATCAAAACGATATTTGGACGGATGAATAGTGAATAGTGGGATTTTGAAAATTAAGTTTGAAAGTCGGATCTTTGAATAATTGGACTCTAATTATTGGAATTTTTAGAAGAAAGAAATAAGTAAACGTGGAATTTATAACAATGATAACAAAGATGATATTTGAATGAATAAAAGAGAATGGTGGAATTTTTTTAGTCTCAAGGTTAAATTTGGAGGTCCGGTTTTGAAGAATTGAATTTTAATGATCGAAATAAATAAGTAAATAAGTATGGAGTAATGATACTAATGAACAAAAATAATGTTTAAACGAATAAAAAAGAGGATAGTGGAATTTTTCTAATTGAGAATTTGAATTAGGGCGTTGGATTTTTAAGGGATATGACTTTGACTAAATAGGTAGGTATGTGATTATAATACTAATTAACGAGAATAACATTTCGGTGAATAAAGATGAATAGTAGAATTTTTGGGATTGAAGTTTTAATTAAGGCATGGGGTTTTCGGAAGATTAGACTTTGAATAGATATGAAAATAATGATTCTAATTGATGAGGATAAAATTTAGATGAACAGTAGAATTTATAGGATTGAAAAATTGAATTAAGACAAGAGATTTTTGAAGAACTAGGTTTTAAATAAATAGACAAATACGTTATAATAACCCTAATTGATGGAAATAAGATTTAAACGAATTACTTAGAAACTAAATTAAGACAGGGGATTTTTGAAAGGATTAGATTTTAAATAACTAAATAAATGTGGGATAATAATTCGATTTATGAAAATATGATTTAAACAAGTATTTGAAGAATTAAATTAAAAACATGGGATTCTTGAAGGATTGGTATAAATAAAATAGGTGAATGGATAGGGTAATAATTCTCATTGATGAACATAAGGTTTAAACGAGCATTTAAAGAATTAAAGTAGGACATGGGATTTTCTTAATGGATTTAGAATTCGAACAATTAATAATACGGGATGATGATTTGATTTATGAAAATGAGATTTAAACAAGTATTTGAAGAATTAAATTAAAGCATGAGATTTTTTGAAGGATCGGTATAAATAAAATAGGAGAATATAAGATAATAATTCTAGTTGAATAAATATGAGATTTAAAAGAGCATTTGAAGAATTAAATTATGACATGGGATTTTCTTAATGGATTAGAATTCGAATAACTAATAATACGGGATGATGATTTGATTTTATGAAAATGAGATTTAAACAAGTATTTGAAGAATTAAATTAAAGCATGAGATTTTTGAAGGATTGGTATAAGTAAAATAGGAGAATATAAGATAATAATTCTAGTTGATAAATATGAGATTTAAAAGAGCATTTGAAGAATTAAATTAAAACATGTGATTTTGATTTATAGATTGGACTTTGAATAAATAATAAATAAGGGATAATAATGTGATTTATAAAAATATGATTTAAACAAAGATTTTGAAGTATTAAATTGAACTTAGGATTTTTTTCTTTTGAACCTATCATCCACACAAACTGGGCCTGGGCTCCAACTCAAGCCCAAGTCCAATGTCTTCATTGGGCAAGCCTAATACAATAATCCATCACCAACTTGGGCCTAGT
The DNA here is from genome assembly GCF_030704535.1 of Vitis vinifera. Taxonomy (NCBI): domain Eukaryota; kingdom Viridiplantae; phylum Streptophyta; class Magnoliopsida; order Vitales; family Vitaceae; genus Vitis; species Vitis vinifera. The sequence goes on along the minus strand of NC_081816.1, from coordinate 16,942,514 downwards.
GCCCCAATCCAAGCCCAAGTCCAAAGGTGTCAATGGGCAAGCCCAAGGCAATTAAAGCCTTCACAAACTTGGGCTTCTCTTTTGGGCCCAACCCACTAAAATCCAAATCCATACTCATTTTCTCTTTGGGCCCTTCAGCCACGCTCTTCTTCTTCACCTTAGGAAGACTATGACGGAGAAAGCGGAGGTGAGAGAGGCGTCGCCGGAGGTCCTCGGAGTTGGTCCAAGCTGCCAACTTTCCATCCCGCCGCCTCGATTACCGCCACCCATGCCACGTTCGCCGTCGTGTTCCAACGTCGGCGTCCAGGAGTGGAGCCAGCAGCTACGGCCTGGTGTCGGCGTCCGAGAGTAGAGCCAGCAGCCGCGGCCTGGTGTCGGCGTCCGAGGACGCTTTCTCGGTCGAACCTGGCCGTCTGGGGGAGAGTTTGTCGCGTGCGTCGCCGACAATGCTGCTGCCACCGAGTTCCTATAGTGGGCGGGCTGGGTAGAGTGGCTTCAAAGGGCGGTGACGATGAGGGGAGAGTTGATAGCGGCACCTTCACGCAGAACGCGAGGTGCATGGGACTCGCCGGAGCACCGCAAAAGAGCCTCATGCTCCCGGAACTGCATCCGAGGCTCTCCATTTGCTGGGATTTTGGAGTTTTGGCGCTAGGCTCGAAATGGGGTTGGAGTTTTGAGCATCTCCGGCTGCTGTCCTAGTAGACGTTTTCTTCTGGTGTTTTGAGGGGTGAGAAAAATGAGAGGAAAATGAGGAGGAAAAATGGAGGGTAGGAGTGGATGAAGGACATGAGGATACAGAGAAAGAATGGGTTTTAGGCGGTATGTTTAGATGGACACATGCATGAGGGTGCGGGTAGAGAGAGATAGAGATATCCATGCATGCTCCAAGCTCCACGTACAGGGAAGGACAGAGAATATATGTATGATTCTGATGCTCTCATATGCATAAATATCCTCAAGTGAAAATCATAAAAAGAACGAGAGAGTAGCAGAAAAGTTGCATCCAAACAGTGAATAAAAGCTAAAGACATCAAGGAAAATGCATGAAGAACAATGCAACAAAAAAATACAAACAGAAGATCCATAATATTCGCACCTGGAAGAGCTCTCTCCTAGCGGGAACCAATCAGAAAAAAAATGCTTGAGTCCCTCCTTTCTTCCTCTGCTCTACCCTACTCCAAGCTACCGTCCCTCTTTTTCCCTCTTTCTTTTCTTTTCTCTGCTGGCCAGCCTCTCCTTTTCCTGCCCTAGGCAACCCACATCAGTCTTATGTCCCATCTTGCCGCCACCACCAGCCTCATTTCCGGGACGTCAGAAGCATAAATCAATAAAAGCAATATCACCCCAAAGAATGCTACTGTTCGGGGGGTCTACACCAGCATAAACCATCCGAATATAATTGTCCGGGTCATTGACTGAAGTAAGCAAGTCTTACACGTTATCACAACAGCCTGCCATGACCCGCGTTTCGCCACCTGTAGAGTGAAGGGACAAGATGAAGTGACAACAAGTCACTTCCCACGATCATTTCACATGATCACTTACCACGATTTCTGACAGCCGCATCACCTACCACGATCCCTGTCAAACTGCCCGTAGGGTGATGATGGCCCTGCCACCACCTAGTGTCATCATGACAACACAAAATATCTCCCCACCATTAAAGAAGAACAAAAGCTTCTGATACTATATATATCAACCTTCACACAAAGAGGAAGGTAAGCTTGCGATACCTAGTAAAAGGCCAACTGATTTATCTCTCTCTCTCTAACCATGGCTGACAAAACCATCGGAGGGTGCGTCCGGACACCCCGTCCTGACGTCTTTTGCAGGTGGAACGACTGAATCAAGAACCTATATTGGTTAAGATCGTGCGTCCATCCATTTGGCAACTACGTGGATCACCAGGGACGCGAGGCCTCAACAATACCATCTCATTACTCTTTTTTTTTTTTTAATAAATCCTCATTGATAGCATTAAATTCCTCACCAACATTTAAACATCACTATAACTTTCTTTTATTATTTTATCATACCATCCCATTACTCCTATATCTTGTTGGAATGGATCTTCATTTGCAGCATCAAATTCTCCACTAGCATTCAAACGTCACTGCCACACCTATGGTCATCGCACGTTTTCCAACACCTACATCATACACTGTAACAGCTCGAATTAATTTCCAAGGTTTGAATCGTAAATTAGAAATACAAAAAAAAAATTAAATAATTTTAATAAGAGTAGAAACGTTTTTTGTATTTAAAAACCCTATAAATTATATTTCTCTTCTCTTCTCTTTACATAAACCCTTTTGTACAGAGATTAGGGGAATTAGAGAACGGAGGGTTGAAGATCAATTTTTTAAATAAGATTATTAATCTTGAAATTAGTATTTTATATTTATTAATTAGTTTTGAACATTTAAAAAAAAATTTAAAACATCTTAATATAGATTAGAGTTTGTTATTTAATTTTTATTTAAATAAAAGAAAAATTGAAATTTATGAACATAGGTAGATTTATTAATGGAAAACAACATGTCTCTAATTTAGTACCTTAAGAAAGTTAGCTATGAAGGACATGTTGTTCCCTATCACAAGTAAGTCATCCATAGGGATGGCAATGGGGTGGATTTTTTCGGGTACTCGTCCCGCCCCGTCCCTCCCTTAATGGGATGAGGTTTAATTTTAATAAACGGGTTTAGGACGGGTTTGAGAATTTTTTTTAAAACTCGAGACAGGTTGGAGACAGGTTCAGGACGGGTTCGGGTATTGCCCAACCCCACCCCGCCCTACCCCAATTATATATAAAGTTTTAAAATTTAATTTAATTTAAAATTTAAAATTAATTTAATTTAATTTTTATTTTACTATTTTAAATATATAGACAATAATAAAATATTTTTAATAAAATAAGTTATAAAAAATATAATAATTTAATTATTTTAATGTAATTAAAAATTTAAAAGTAATTCAAAAAAAAAGTTAAACGGGGCAAGACGGGTATGAGAATTTATCATACCCGCCCCGCCCCGCCTTGTTTAATTTTTTAAATGGGACGGGGATGGGAATTGTTTCGAATAAACGGGACGGGGTTGGGATGGGGGTGACCTGTCCCGAACCCACCATGTTGCCATCCCTAGTCATCCATATAGACAAGAAAGTAAATATGACATTATTATTGCAATTGTAAATAAAAAGAGATGGATTTTCTCAATGAAAGACAAGAGAGACTTGCATTATTTTTTTGGCATCGAAGCTGTCTCCATGCCTCAAGGGTTACTACTCATCATAGATATATACGGGTGTAGATCCTAAAATTTGTCATAATTTTATTTTTGCATTAATTTTGACCCTAATTTTATTCTTAAATTTTAAATCTCAATTACATATGATATTTTTTACTCACTCACTATTTAATTTTTATTATTTTATATATTGTTTTATTTTATTTTATTATTACTATTATTTTTTTCATTTTTTTTTCTTCATTTTCTCTCTCCTCTCTCCTCCCCCTACTCCCCATTCCCCGCCCATACCCCCCTCTCTCACTCACTTCCAAATTCTCTCTCCTCTCACTTTCCTTTTTCTTTTGGATTTTTGCTTCCTAGAAAAAAAGGGCCGAGCATATTATTTTTTTGTTTTTTTTTTCTGTCTCACTTTCTCTTCTGCCAGCCGACACACGACCTGTGGCCGGTCCCATTTTTTTCTTCCATCTTTTTTCTCAGCCCCAACACCACTCTCCACTGCCACATGACCACACTCCCTCCCTGATATTGAAAAAATTGGATACAATGGAGAAAAGAAACACTCTCAAACACTCACTTTGATACAATAAAACTCTCAAAGTTACAAAATAAGAACAAGAAAAAGAAGAACACAAGAAAGGCTCAAACAAATTCTTGGAACTTTGTCCAAAGACTCTATTTCCTCCCACCTCTATAAATCTTTAGGGAACTAATGGAAATAGTCTTGGGATTGATCAAGCCTTTTCACTTTTCTGCATAAGATTTCAAAAAGAAGAAAAGTCATATAAAACACTCTTAGGGTTGAAAATGGTTACAAGGATGAGAAAAAACTCATTGTCTTCCTCAATCTCTTCATCTTTGTAACATTCAAAAAATTAAATCATATGTTTAATTCACACATTAAACATGATTTAATCTCAAATGTGTAACTCTCTTACACTTAACTTCTTAAGTTTTATAAAGTTACAAAGATAAGAAGACTCATTGTCTTCCTTAACCTTTCAAGTTTTGTAACATTTCAAAACTTAATCATGTGTTTAATTCACACATTAAAAGTGTAACCCTTCTTACACTTTATTTTCAAAAGTTATTTTTTAAAAGTGTAACTCTTCTTACACTTTACTTTTTAACCAACTATATATATATATATTTATATAAATATAACAATCCCCCACTTGGTTAAAAATAAACATCAACCCTTATAACCTCAACAGTGAAAATGCATAAAATATCTTTCAATTTGAATTTTACCTTAGTGTAATTGTCACAAAGCTCCGTTGAAATCCTAGGTTGCTTGTAGCATTGAACCAGTTATTCCTTGTAACGAAACCGGTAACAACACACACACTTCCACTAACCACACGAGTGCGTATTATTTTCTTGCTTAGCACTTTTATGGCCATGTGCTCAATCCATTCATGAACTTTCTTGAAAGAAACTCCAACTCTCATGAGAGGCGGCACCACCCCTAAGTTCACAATGGTGAAATTCTTCCAGTATCCTTGTTACCTTTAAGATGTTTGTCACACATAGACTGAATTTCATTAAAAGCTTTAAGCTTAACCCTCCAACGGTAACAACCAGCATTAATCATCACAGATGGAACTCACATGTTCTAATGCTGCCACAACCCACTTATCAATGACTTGTTTTTACCTATTGAACTTAAGACTAGTCATTTCCTAGTATTAAGTTGGGTTACCATCATTGGTGAGTTTTATTTAAGGAGTTTTAGTTTCATCCCTCTAGATGTTATCCTTACCAAATCTCTTGTAAGAGGTTTAGTAAAAGGATCCGTCAAGTTTCCACTTGACCTCACAAATGAGATTGAGATGATTCCATATTGAATCAATTGTCTCACATACTCATGTCTAATGCTTATATGTCTAGACTTCCCATTGTACATTCCACTGTACGCACGAGCTAGAATGGCTTGACTGTCACAATGTATCGACACTGTTGACACATTATTTGCAGCAAAAAGGATGTCCATCATGAGATCCCTAAGCCACTCAGCTTCTTTTCCAATTGCAGTTAGAGCTATAAATTTTGCCTCCATGGTTGAGTGTGATATACAAGTCTGTTTCTTGGATCCCCAAGAGACAGCCCCACCACCAAGTGTAAACACCCAACCTGTGGTAGATAAATTATCTCCCACACTCGATATCCAGCTTGCATCTGAATACCCTTCAAGTATAGCAGGAAACTTTGAATATTGGAGGCTTAGTTCTTTGGTATTCTTTAGGTAATCAAGAACTCTACCAATAGCTTTCCAATGTTCCACGCTTGGATTGCTAATAAACCTACTTAGTTTACTAATTGCAAATGAAATGTCAGCCCGAGTACACTGAGCAACATACATAAGACTTCCAATTGCACTTGCATACTCAAGTTGAGCCACCGATCTACCATCATTCTTTTCAAGTTTTATACTTGAATCAAATGGAGTATTAACATCTTTAATCTTAAGATGACTAAATTTGCTAACTACTTTCTCAATATAGTGGGTTTGGTTCAAAGCATAACCCCCACTATTTCTTTTCACTTTGATACCCAATATTGTATCAACTTCTCCAAGATCTTTCATCTTGAAGGTTGAAGATAGAAACCTTTTCGTTTATATTATTCCTTTCATGTCATCACTCAAGATTAACATGCCATCCACATATAGACACACTATGACCATATAGTCATCACAAGTCTTAGAATATAAGCACTTGTCCACATTGTTGTGTCTAAATCCATTCGAAAGAATAGCATGATCAAATTTTTTGTGCCATTGTTTAGGAGCTTGTTTAAAACCATATAATGATTTGACAAGCTTACACACTTTGTTTTCATTCCCCAGTAGAACAAAACCTTCCGGTTGTTCCATGTAGACCTCCTCATTGAGATCCTCATTCAAGAATGCCGTTTTGACAACCATTTGATGAACAAATAGATTATGAATTGATGCCAAAGCAAACAATATCCTAATCGATGTTGTTCTAGCCACCGGCGCATAGGTATCAAAATAATCAATACCTTCTCTTTGTTTAAACCCCTTAGCTACTAATCTAGCCTTAAAGGTTTGAATCATGCCATCGGTGTGATATTTCCTTCGAAATACCCACTTGCACCCTATTGGTTTAGATCCTGGTGGTTCCACCATTTTGTCTCTTGATCTCGATTCTTCCTCAATGCGAAGATGTTTTTGAATCTCTTCCAAGGAGTAATCTTCACTCTTGTGGAGAATCCTCTTTCGGTAACCTTTCCAACTTGATGGTAATTTAGCCATAATAGCACCAACTTGGAAGGCCTCCGGAAGTTCAATTTTGAGAACTTTCAACTTATTCACAATTACTTGCAACTCATGAATTTGTGGTAAGAGAGGCTTTTCATCAAAAAATTTGAAATCTATGTATTGAGAAATAAGAAACTTTTTGGTACCTTCTTCCTCGGCTTTGTACTTGTTTTCAAGAGCCTCCCAAATCTCCCTCGCGGAATAAGTGTTGGTGTAGAGATCATATAGCCTATCGGATAAGGCGTTCAAAATATGACCCCTACATATGAGCTCATCCTCCTCCCTCTTCTTCCTTGCCGCCACCACTTGAGGTGTGTCATTTTCCTTTGGTTCCGGTAACGGTGCCAAGGTAGGATCAAGGATGTAGAAAATCTTGAGTGCTGTGAGAAGGAATCTCACCTTGTCTTGCCACCTAGTGAAGTTGGAACCATCAAAACGATCCAACCTCACAAGGTCTTGGTTCATAATCTTGATAGTCTCTCCTTCCATTGCAATTAGAGTCTTTGATTGATAGAAAAATTTTGGATACAATGGAGAAAAGAAACACTCTCTAACACTCACTTTGATACAATAAAACTCTCAAAGTTACAAAATAAGAACAAGAAGAAGAAGAACACAAGAAAGACTCAAACAAGTTCTTGGAACTTTGTCCAAAGACTCTATTTCCTCCCACCTCTATAAATCCTTAGGGAATTAATGGAAATAGTTTTGGGATTGATCAAGCCTTTTCACTTTTCTGCATAAGATTTCAAAAAGAAGAATAGTCGTATAAAGCACTCTTAGGGTTGAAAATGGTTACAAGGATGAGAAAAAACTCATTGTCTTCCTCAATCTCTTCATCTTTGTAACATTCAAAAAATTAAATCATATGTTTAATTCACACATTAAACATGATTTAATCTCAAATGTGTAACTCTCTTACACTTAACCTCTTAAGTTTTATAAAGTTACAAAAATGAGAAGACTCATTGTCTTCCTTAACCTTTCAAGTTTTGTAACATTTCAAAACTTAATCATGTGTTTAATTCACACATTAAAAATGTAACCCTTCTTACACTTTATTTTCAAAAGTTATTTTTTAAAAGTGTGACTCTTCTTACACTTTATTTTTTAACCAACTATATATATATATTTATATAAATATAACACTCCCACTCTTCTCTCTAGCCTTTTCTTTTTTATTTATTTATTTATTTTATTCTTCCATATTTCTTCTCCACGCCACTTCCCATCTCTCCATCGCCATTGTCGGTGGCGTGACGCCGGAGCCATTTCCAACGCCCCCTCCATCCATTTTTTTCTCCCATTTTTTTATTGTCTTCCTTTTTTTTGTTATTTTATTTTGTTTTTGTTTTTCAAAAAGCCATCAACCCTTATCGCCGCCGGCGAAACCACCGGTCAATTGCCATCAACAAGCCACTCTTCGCCGATGACCTCCTCCTCTTTTCTCTCATTCCCTCACTTTTCCATCACACTCATTTTTCATTATTATTATTATTATTATTATTATTATTATTATTCTTTATTTGATTTTAATAGTAATTATTGTTTGTGATATTTGAATTATTGAATTAATATGAAATTTTTTAACTTTGTTAATTAATATAGAATTTAGGTTAATTTGTTGTTGGTAAATTAATATGAAATTTAGAATAATTTATTATGGGTGAATTAATTTGGAATTTGTTAATTTGGCTTTGATTAGTTGATAATTTATATAGTTGTACTCATTTGAATTATTTAATTTAGATATGATATAATATTATGGTATATTTTGGACGTGGGTTTGCATATTAAATTGAGTTGATTTTGGTTGTGAATTTAGGTTTGTATATTAAATTAGGCTTGAATTATGATATATTAAATTTAAGCCTAATAAAATTTATTTTAATTTATCTAATTTTAGGTTTGGTTGATTGTGTTTGTATTTTGATTATTAATTTGGATATTTTGGGTTAAGATCTATAGTAATTTAAGCTCATTTTAATTGACGAAATTTATTAGATTAATTTGAAATTTGAATTTGGGTTTGAATATTTGTTTGAGATTTTGTACATGTATGGATATTTACTTTGGGTTATTTTTATTTTTGCATAAGCTCATTCTATAATTTTGTTAGTTGAATACAAATTTATGACACGTGGAGTATAGAATTTCATGAGAGAAAGTGAGATTTGAAAAGCTGTAAATAGAGTATTGAACTTGTTGTAAGTTTAATTAGATACACATTTTATTACCTTATTTTATTTTATTTTTATTTTATTGGTTTCTATAAATATTTATTTGTATATATTTATTGAGTGTGTATAGAATTGAATATCAAACAAATTAGAAATTTTGTTTAAATAAAAGGAATAATTCAGTAAACATGTTTTAATAAAATAATAATTTTAAAATATTCTTCTTAATAAAAGAAAACTTTTTTAGTAATAAAAATTCATAAAAATGCTTTTATAAAAATCCAAAAAAATTGTTTTTAATAATGATTGTCCAAAAATTTCTTTGTTAAATAAAAAATATCCAAAAATTGTTTTGTAAATAAAGGTGTTCCAAAAATTAATTATTAATTAAAAATTCTTTTGCAAATAAAGTTATATTTTTTTAAAATAATTTGTATAAGTCACTTTGGTGGTAATGTTATCTCTTAGTTCGCAAATAAATGTTTGTTGCTCAATCTTCCATGGTATCAGGCCTTGCTTGCACAGTTGCCTTCAATTCCCTAAGACACTTATTATAAATTGTGACAACATTCATGCTACCTACCTTTCTATCAGTTTTTTTTCACTCAAAAATGAAATACATTACTATCAACTTTCACTTTGTGTGTGATCATGTTGTCAATAGGAATCTCATCATACCATATATCTCTACCAAAGATCAACTTGCAAATGCTTTGACTAAGCCTTTGAGTCGACAACTCTTTTTTTGGATTTGATCCAAGATTGGTGTCTCTAATGGGAGCACCATCTTGCAGCGGAGTAATAGTGTAGAATCTCGTTCTTGCAATCTTGCAGCTTCACATCCTGATATTCAAGCCTCACAAACTCAACCAAAATCCCTAAATGGATGAAATTTCTGTTGTAATCAATGACTAATTACATGGGTCAACTATAAATCATTCGGCCATAATTTATGATATCATTTTTGTAATTTTCTGTGCATAATATTCACTCTGTATTTATATAATGTCTTGACCGTAAATGAACACAAGCTTTCTCATCAGTATTATTTTTGTCTGTTAGCCCCAAATATTGTTTGTTTTATATGAAAATGTTAACCCCAAATGTATGACTTTGTTGTTTGTTTTATATGGAAATGACAGTAATCTAGAAGCACTCACTCTTGCCTCAATTTTCAACAAAGGCGGACACAAATCTTACGAAAACGACAGGTAAAAGAAAATAGATTGAAACAGCTAAGCCATGACATCAGTTTCTCGGCCCCCAAGACTAATCAGGCTGGTTATGAAAAGTCGTTTACAACCCATTTAGCCACAAGTATAAGTGTCACACCACCGCAAAGCCCTCAAAACATCCAATATTTCTCTCTTTGCAGTGACTGCTAGTTAGTGATGAAACAAACTGAGCTTGTCTTCATCCCACTTCCGATCATTGGCCACCTTTCACCTACAGTGGAGATGGCAAAGCTGCTTACTCAGCGAGACCCCCGATTCTCAATCACGATCTTCATCATGAAGTTTCCGTTTGGGTCCATTGATAGTATGACCACGGACTCTGATTCCATACGTTTCGTCACACTTCCTCCTGTAGAGTTCAGCTCCGGAGCGACGACGCCTGGTCCCTTCATGTCTGAATTCATCAAAGCTCAGACACTACTCGTCAGAGACGCAGTCCACGAGCTCACTCGCTCCAACTCGGTTCGGCTCGCTGGGTTCGTTATTGACGCGCTCTGCACCCACATGATTGATGTGGCCGATGAGTTTGGGGTGCCTTCCTATCTCTTCTCCACTTCCAGCGCCGCTTCTCTTGGCTTCCTGTTGCATCTTCAGTTCCTCCATGACTATGAGGGGTTGAATCTTGATGAGTTCAAGGACTCGGATGCTGAGTTGCAGGTTCCGAGTTATGCTAACTCGGTTCCAGGTAAGGTCTTCCCTCCTATGATTTTTTACAAGGAACTCGGTGGGGCTCCGGGGTATATGTATCATATGAGGAGATTAAGACAAGCCAAGGGTGTTATGGTAAATACATTTATTGATCTTGAATCACATGCTATTCAATCATTTTCTGGGAGTAAAATACCGCCGGTGTATCCCGTTGGACCCATTCTCAACACCCAAATGGGATATGGTGGGGATCAACAAGATGCTAGTGCCATCATGAGCTGGCTTGATGATCAGCCCCCATCGTCAGTTGTTTTCCTTTGCTTCGGGAGCATAGGAAGCTTTGGTGCGGATCAGATCAAGGAGATAGCATATGGGTTAGAGCGCAGTGGGCATCGCTTCTTGTGGTCCCTTCGCCAAGCTCCCCCAAACGGTAAAATGGCATTTCCAAGGGACTTTGAAAATATTGAGGAAGTTCTACCGGAAGGGTTTTTACCGCGGACGGCTGGAATTGGAAAGATGATTGGATGGGCTCCACAAGTAGCGGTTTTAGCTCACTCAGCTGTTGGAGGATTTGTTTCTCATTGTGGATGGAATTCTCTCCTAGAAAGCATATGGAATGGTGTTCCAGTAGCCACATGGCCAATGTATGCGGAACAACAAATCAATGCATTTCAAATGGTGAAAGATTTAGGATTAGCAGTAGAAATTAAAATTGATTATGATAAGGATAACAGCTATATTGTAAATGCTCATGAGATTGAAAACGGATTAAAGAAATTGATGAGCATTAATAGTGAAGTGAGGAAGAAAATGAATGAAATGCAACAAATAAGTAGAAGAGTTATGATAGATGGTGGATCCTCGCACTCTTCTTTAGGTCATTTTATTGAAAACGTAATGACTAATATTCCATAACCTAATGTATCGTATCGTTATTTTACCATATGTTTTTATTTCAATGCTGATGTAATTTCTTTGATTTCGAAATCTATAAGAAAGTTTGTTCTCTTTTTATCATTTAATGAAGAAAGTTTAAAATGACATAAATTTAATCATATGAAGATCTCAGTTGTTAATGAATGCACAATTGATAATCTTCCGGAGTTAAGTTAATTATAAAATAACAATATAATTTACAATCAACAAAGTTATTAAAATTGTTTTATTAAGGTCAATAGTAATAGTACCATTGGGAATTTGATGGTCCAATTTGAACTTGGACTCCTAAAAGTCTATTTTATTATAGTAAGTACTAGAATTTGTTCAATTGGATCACTATTAAGGTTGGAAAGAGAAATGTCAAGATGATCATTAATTTTGTAACATACATAATTAAGTAATAATTAATAGGAAATTACTTTTTCAAGACCTATTAAATTAAAATTAAAATTCAAAAAAAAAAAAAGTTAGGTGAATAAACAAAATAATAACTTTTATATAAATAAAAAAATTATTAAAAAAAATGAGGAGTTCACGTGCTTTCAAAAATTCCATGTAATAAAAATGCTTTTAACTTCAAAATTTTAATCTATTGTTTTTTTGAAGGGAAATTTGTCTTATTTATATAAGAATTTTTAGTAGTTTGTTAGTTTAATTATGTAGGACATGGACCTTAAGCAAACTCTTCGGGTCATATTATTTTATTGTGTTTCCTTTTCAAATAGGAGTTGACATAAGTACCCTTCTCTACATACACTATGAAGTGATCGGACTACCCTCAATTGTCATCAAAATTTCATGTATTTACCTCATGTAGCGTCCAATTCTTCACATCCTCATATGTGACATTCGACAAGTTTTTCAACACCTACATCATACACTATAACACCCCAAATTAATTTTTAAGGTTAGAAACACAAACTAGAAATACAATAAATAAATAAATAAATAATTTTAGTAAGAGTAGAAAGTTCTTTTTGTATTTAAAAACCCTATAAAATATATTTTTCTTGTCATCTCTTTACATAAACCCTTTGTGCATAGAGATAAGAGAAATTAGGAAACGCGGGACTGAAGATTTAGGGATTTAGGGTTTGAAGATCAGTTTTTTGGATAATATTTTTAACCTTAAGATTAGCATTTTATATTCATTAATTAATTTTGAATATTTTTTAAAAAAAATTGAAAGATCTCAATATAGATTAGGGTTTGTTATTTAATTTTTTTTTAGATAAAAAAGATTGGAAATTTATGAACATAGGTAGATTTATTGATGAAGAATAACATGTCCCTAATTTAGTACCATAAGAAAGTCAGCTATGAAGGACATACTGTTCCTGTCACAAGTAAGTTATTTACATAGACAAGAAAGTAAATGGTGACATTGTTGCAATTGTAAATAAAAAGAGAGGGATCTTTTTAATGAGACATGGGAGGCTTGCACTATTTTCATGGTACCGAAGCTCTCTCCATGCCTCAAGGGTTACTGCTCACTCATCATAGATATATATGGGATCTTCTCACTTGCACCAAACTAGATGGTGCCAAGGAGGTTATTATACAACTCTCTACACCTACCTCCTTTACTCTTCATGATAGCTTGCCCATTTCATGCACTGTTCAACAGGTAAGTATCTACTTCGCTATCTTAAGCACACTATCCATCATGGTCTTCTCCTTAAGTGTCATCAACCTTTGGCTCTAACGACCTTTTTTTTATGTTGACTAGGCTGGCAAGAGGGATGACAGGACCTCTATACTACACATATTGTCTACCTTGGTGGTAAAGTTATCTCTTGGTGCTCTCGCAAGCAAAAGTTTGTTGTTCAATCTTCCGTGGAGGTTGAATATCATGTCCTTGCTTGCATAGCAATAGAATTCCTTTGGCTCAAATCTCTTTTGGGTGAACTTAGCCTTCAACTCTCTAAGACACCTATTATAAATTGTGACAACTTTGGTGCTACCTACCTTTCTATCAATTTCATTTTTCACTCAAAAATGAAGCACATTGCTATCAACTTTCACTTTATGCATGATCATGTTATCAATGGGAATCTCATCGTATCATATATATCTACTAAAGATCAACTTGCAAATGCTTTGACTAAGTCTTTGAGTTGACAACTCTTTCTTCAGCTTTGAGCAAAGATTGGTGTCTTTTATGGGAGCACCATCTTGTAGTGGCATAATAGTGCAAAATCCCATCCTTACTATCTTACATATTCACATCCCAATATTCAAGCCTCACTAGCTCAGTCAAAATCTCTAAATGGATGAAATTCTGCAATAATCAATGACTAATTACATGGGTCAATTATAAATCATTCAGGCATAATTTATGGTATCATTTTTGTAATTTTTTGTGCATAATATTCTTACTATGTATTTATATATAGTGTATTGACTGTAAGTGAATACAAGCTTTATAATAAGTATTATTTTTTTCTGTTAGCCCCAAATGTATGACTTTATTGTTTGTTTTATATGAAAATGACAGAAATCTAGAACCACTCACTCTTGCCTCAATCTTCAACAAAGGCCACAACAAAAGTAAAAGAAAATAGATTGAACCATCTAAGCCATGACATCAGTTTCTCGACCTCCAAGACTGTTAGGCGTGTTATGAAAAGTCGTTGTAATGACTGCTAGTTAGTGATGAAACAAACTGAGCTTGTCTTCATCCCATTTTCCAATCATTGGCCACCTTTCGCCTACAGATTGCAAAGTTGCTTACTCAGTGAGACCCCCGATTCTCAATCACAATCTTCATCATGAAGTTTCCGTTTGGATCCATTGATAGTATGACCACGGACTCTGATTCCATACGTTTTGTCACACTTCTCCCTATAGAGATCAACTCCGGAGCGATGACGTTGTTCCCTTCATTTCTAAATTCCTCAAAGCTCAAATATTACTCGTCAGAGACGCAGTCCACTAGCTCACTCGCTCTAACTCGGTTCTGGTTGTTGGGTTCGTTATTGACATGCTTTGCACCCACATGATTGGAAAGGTGATTGGGCTCCACAAGTAGCGATTTTAGCCCACTAAGCTGTTGGAGGATTTGTTTCTCATTGTAGATGGAATTCTCTCCTACAAAGAATATGTTATGGTGTTCATGTAGCCACATGACCAATGTACGTGGAACAACAAATCAACACATTTCAAATGGTGAAAGATTTAAGGTTGGCAATAGAAATTAAAATGTGTTATAATAAGGATAACATTGATATTGTAAGTGCTCGTGAGATTGAAAACAGATTAAAGAATTTAATGAGTATTAGTAGTCAAGTGAGAAAGAAAATGAATGAAATGCAACACATAAGTAGAAGAGTTATGATAGATGGTGGATCCTCGCACTCTTCTTTAGGTCATTTTATTGAAAACATGATGACCAATATTTCATAACCTAATGTATCAGATTATTACTTTATTATATGCTTTATTTCAATGTTGATGTAATTTCTTTGATTTCAAAATTTATAAAAAAAAGTTTGTTCTCTTTTTATCATTTAATGAAGAAAGTTTAAAGGACATAAATTTAATCATATGCAGATCTCGATTACTAACAAATGTACAATTAATTATCTTCATGTAAGGAGTTAAAATAAATAATAAAGTAAACAATATTATTAATAATCAACAAAGCTATTAAAATTGTTTTATTAAGGTGATAGTAATAATACCATTGGGAATTATCCGATCCAATTTGAGCTTGGACTCCTAAAAGTCCATTTTATTATAGTGAGTACTAAAATTTGTTCACTTGGGTCACTATTAATGTTGAAAAGAGAAATATCCAAAATGATCATTAATTGTCTAACATACATAATTGTGAAACCAAGGTTTGGTTAATCTTGATTTTGATGATAACAAAATAAGGTTTAAAACTAATAATCATATTTCAAGCGTGATTAGGCAAGACGATTTTCAAAGTGGCAATCACAAAGACAAATCAAGCCAAGGAGAAATCATGAAGAAGAAGACCACCTCAAAGAGAAGAGTTTTTCAAGACCCAAGCTTCATAAGATCTCTTTGTAAGGTTGTTGGTGCACTAGGATTTTCATACATTTCATTCTTTATTTATGCACCAAAATCATTCAAGAGTAATATTGTTTTAAATATCTTTAGAATAGGATGATTTCATGTTTTCAACTAAAACCTTGTGTTAAATGATTTTCAAACTTGTGTTAAAAGATTTTAAGTTGAAAAAGGTTGGGTGTTGGACCAAAAAATGGCTCAGCCGGTTCAACCAGTTGAGGAACCGGTCGACCGGTTGTGCTCGTCCGGTCGAGGGAGGCCAAAAATTTTCTCTCTCTTCCAGTGGCCTTCTCTTCCCGGTCGAGGTGATTCTCTTACTAGTCGAGGTCCGATCGAGGACCGGTCGGGGTCCGGTTGAGGCCAATGATCACCTGCCAAGCATTTAATGCTAACGGCTAGTCAATCGGTCGACCCTTAGCTTGACCAGTCGAACCCCCAAACGGCTAGTTTGGCTTTTCTCTTCTATAAAAATGCTCCAATTTTCATTGTTTAAATAACTTAACATTCCCAAATCTTTCTTGATTATATTTGAGTCTTGGAAGAGTATTTTTTAGTGCACCATTATTTCAAAACTTGCATATCTTTAGTGCACCATTCAATCCTAGTTTTTATTGTATCATTTGAGCTTAAAGTTCTTATACTAGGATTTTTGTGAGATCTTTTATTTGTAAATCCTTGAGAGGAAGTTGTTCAAGAGTGGGATATCTCCTGAGAAGTGTAAAGGATGCTTGGAGCCAAAAGT
The DNA here is from genome assembly GCF_030704535.1 of Vitis vinifera. Classification (NCBI taxonomy): domain Eukaryota; kingdom Viridiplantae; phylum Streptophyta; class Magnoliopsida; order Vitales; family Vitaceae; genus Vitis; species Vitis vinifera. The sequence goes on along the minus strand of NC_081816.1, from coordinate 16,926,201 downwards.
CCAAGAGGGTGAATTGGAACCATAATCCAATTGTATTGCTTGAAGGCTTAGTTTGAAAGCCTTGGTTTAATGGAACCTCAAACTTGGGATTGAAGTTAAAGGAGAGTGGATGTAGGCCGGGTTGCGTTGAACCACTATAAACTCTTATGTTTGCATTTTTCTCTTCACTACTTTTTAATTTATATGAAATTGTCTATATATTAATTATTATATAATTGCATATAATTTTTTTCTATTTATATAAGAATTTTTTAGTTTAATTTTGTAGAACATTAACCATAAGCGAACTCTTCGATTCATATTATTTTATTATTTTTTCTTTTTTATGTTTCCTTTTCAAATAGGAGTTGACATAAATACCCTTCCCTACATTGAACTACCCTTAATTGTCATGTAGTGTCCAATTTTTCATGTCCTCACATGTGACATTCGACGACCATGTGGTGCTTCTAATATATTCTCAATAATTCTTTATATCTCTATGCATGACATTTGACAACTCCAAAGTATGACATGTGACGCTTCTAGTATATCCCTAAATTAATACTTATAGCTTAGCTAATGTAATTTTTTTTTCTAGTCCATTTGCATAGTTTTGAGGTTATCCAACTTTTCTAATTATTTTAAATTATTGGAAACTTAATTATTTTACTAATGTTTTACTTTTTCTAATTATTTTAAATTCAATTGGTTTTTTAATTGTTTTATTTGTTTTACTAAGGTTTTACTTTCTCCAATTATTTATAATTTAATTGAATTTTTAATTGTTTAATTTATTTATTTTCAAAAATTGAAAAAAAAAAAAGTATCTAAAAATCCAAGATGTTACACAATCAATGTAGAGAAAAAGAAAAAGTAAAAGAAATTTTATATAATTCCAAATAACATATCTTTTTTTTTTTCACAAAAATCAATACTAATTCCCCTAACCTCAAAGAAACGCACAATTTTTTTGAAAAATTTATTGTTAAAGAACTTAATCATCATCTAACATAATATAAAAAATAAATAAATAATCATTACTATTAATTATTTAGCTAAAATTATAATTTGATATTCCTGAAAATTGTATATATCATTATTATTATTATTATTCCTCATTATATTAATTTAATTAATCTATTCTTAAATTTAGGTTGAGTTAGTAAATTTCCCATTTACCTAAAATTACTAACCTCAAAACTTGATGCTATAAATATACCAATTTGATTTTATTAAACCAAGATTTTATTTTATTTATTTATTTAAAACTAAACATTTTATTATACCATCTCATTACTCTTTTTTTTTTTTTTTTACTAAAACCTCATTGATGGCATTAAATTCTTCACCAGAATTCAAACATCACTATAACTTTCTTTTATTATTTTATCATACCATCCCATTACTCCTCCTATATCTTGCTGGAATGGATCTTCGTTTGCAGCATCAAATTCTCCACTAGCATTCAAACATCACTGCGACACCTACATCATACACTGTAACAGCTCGAATTAATTTCCGAGGTTATAATGGTAAATTAGAAATACAAAAAAATGAAATAACTTTAATAAGAGTAGAAACTTTTTTTGTATTTAAAAACCCTATAAATTTCATTTTTCTTCTCTTCTCTTTACATAAACCCTTTTTGTATAGAGATAAAGGGGAATTAGAGAACAAAGGCTTGAAGATCAATTTTTTAAACAAGATTACTAACCTTGAGATTAGTATTTTATATTTATTAATTAGTTTTAGACATTTAAAATTTTTTTTGAAAGATCTCGATATAGATTAAGGTTTGTTATTTAAATTTTTTTTAGATAAAAAAAATTACAAATATATGAACATAAGTAGATTTATTAATGAAAAACAACACGTCTCTAATTTAGCACCTTAAGAAAGTTAGCTATGAAGGATATGTTGTTCAATCACAAGTCATCCATATAGACAAAAAAGTAAATATGACATTGTTGTTGCAATTGTAACTAAAAAGAGATGGATTTTCTTAATAAAAGACAATGAAGACTTGCATCATTTTTTTGGCATCGAAGTTATCTCTATGCCTCAAGGGTTACTACTCACTCATCATAGATATGTACGGGTGTAGATCCTAAAATTTGTTTTAATTTTATTTTTATATTAATTTTGATCATAATTTTATTCTTAAATTTTAAATCTCGAATACATATGATATTTTTGACCCATGCACTATTTAATTCTTAATTTTTATTATTATTATGTTTTTCTTTCTTTTTCTTTTTTTCTTTCTTTTCTCTCTCCTCTCTCCTCCACCTACCGCCCATACACGTGGAGTATAGAATTTCATGGGAGAAAGTGAAACTCGAAAAGCTGTAAATAGAGCATCGAACTTGTTGTAAGCTTATTTAGGTACACATTTTATTACCTTATTTTATTTTATTGGTTTTTATAAATATTTATTTGTATATATTTATTAAGTGTGTACAGAATTGAATATCAAATAAATCAAAAATTTTGTTTAAATAAAATGAATAATTCAGTAAACATATTTTAATAAAATAATAATTTTAAAATATTCTTCTTAATAAAAGAAAGTTTTTTATTAATAAAAATTCATAAAAACGCTTTTAGAAAAATCCAAAAAAAAATGTTTTAATAGAATTTGAAATTTTTTTTTTAATAATGATTGTCCCAAAATTACTTTGTTTAATAAAAATTGTCCAAAAATTGTTTTATAAATAAAGTTGTCCCAAAAATTAATTTTTAATTAAAAATTATTTTGCAAATAAAGGTTTTTTTTTTTTTTTTAATAATTTGTATAAGTCACTTTGGTGGTAATGTTATCTCTTGGTTCGCAAGCAAATGTCTGTTGCTCAATCTTCCACGGAGTTTGTATATCAGGCCCTTGCTTGCACAGTTGCCGAAGTCCTTTGGTTCAAATCTCTTTTGGGTGAACTTAGCCTTCAACTCCCTAAGACACTTATTATAAATTGTGATAACATTCATGCTACCTACCTTTCTATCAATTTCTTTTCACTCAAAAATGAAATACATTGCTATCAATTTTCACTTTGTGTGTGATCATGTTGTCAATGAAAATCTCATCATGCCATATATCTCTACCAAAGATCAACTTGCAAATGCTTTAACTAAACCTTTGAGTCGACAACTCTTTCTTCGGATTCAATCCAAGATTGGTGTCTCGAATGGGAGCGCCATCTTGCAGTGGTGTAATAGTATATAATCTAGTTCCTGCAATCTTACAGCTTCACATCCTGATATTCAAGCCTCACAAACTCAACCAAAATCTCTAAATGGATGAAATTTTTGTTGTAATCAATGACTAATTACATGGGTCAACTATAAATCATTCGGCCATAATTTATGGTATCATTTTTGTAATTTTCTGTGCATAATATTCACTCTGTATTTATATAATGTCTTGACCGTAAATGAACACAAGCTTTCTCATCAGTGTTAATTTCTTTTTCTGTTAGCCCCAAATATTGTTTGTTTTATATGAAAATGACAGAAATCTAGAAGCACTGACTCTTGCCTCAATTTTCAACAAAGGCCGACACAAATCTTACAGATACGACGAGTAAAAGAAAATAGATTGAAACAGCTAAGCGGTGACATCAGTTTCTCGGCCCCCAAGACTAATCAGGCTGGTTATGAAAAGTCGTTTATAACCCATTCAGCCACAAGTATAAGTGTCACACCACCGCAAAGCCCTCAAAACATCCAATATTTCTCTCTTTGCAGTGACTGCTAAGTTAGTGATGAAACAAACTGAGCTTGTCTTCATCCCACTTCCGATCATTGGCCACCTTTCGCCTACAGTGGAGATGGCAAAGCTGCTTACTCAGCGAGACCCCCGATTCTCAATCACGATCTTCATCATGAAGTTTCCGTTTGGGTCCATTGATAGTATGACCACGGACTCTGATTCCATACGTTTAGTCACACTTCCTCCTGTTGAGATCAGCTCCGGAGCGACGACGCCTGGTCCCTTCATCTCTGAATTCATCAAAACTCAGACACTACTCGTCAGAGACGCAGTCCACGAGCTCACTCGCTCCAACTCGGTTCGGCTCGCTGGGTTCGTTATTGACGTATTGTGCACCCACATGATTGATGTGGCCGATGAGTTTGGGGTGCCTTCCTATCTCTTCTCCACTTCCAGCGCCGCTTCTCTTGGCTTCCTGTTGCATCTTCAGTTCCTCCATGACTATGAGGGCTTGAATCTTGATGAGTTCAAGGACTCGGATGCTGAGTTGCAGGTTCCGAGTTATGCTAACTCGGTTCCAGGTAAGGTCTTCCCTCCTATGATTTTTGACAAGGGAGTCGATGGCGCTGCAGGGCATGTGTATCATATGAGAAGATTAAGACAAGCCAAGGGTGTTTTGGTAAATACATTTATTGATCTTGAATCACACGCTATTCAATCATTTTCTGGGAGTAAAATACCGCCGGTGTATCCCGTTGGACCCATTCTCAACACCCAAATGGGATATGGTGGGGATCAACAAGATGCTAGTGCCATCATGAGCTGGCTTGATGATCAGCCTCCATCGTCAGTTGTTTTCCTTTGCTTCGGGAGCATAGGAAGCTTTGGTGCGGATCAGATCAAGGAGATAGCATATGGGTTAGAGCGCAGTGGGCATCGCTTCTTGTGGTCCCTTCGCCAACCTCCCCCAAAGGGTAAAATGGCATTTCCGAGAGACTATGAAAATATTGAGGAAGTTCTACCAGAAGGGTTTTTACATCGGACGGCTAGAGTTGGAAGGATAATTGGATGGGCTCCACAAGTAGCGGTTTTAGCCCACACAGCTGTTGGAGGATTTGTTTCTCACTGTGGATGGAATTCTCTCCTCGAAAGCATATGGTACGGTGTTCCAGTAGCCACATGGCCAATGTATGCGGAACAACAAATCAATGCATTTCAAATGGTGAAAGATTTAGGATTAGCAGTAGAAATTAAAATTGATTATGATAAGGACAACAACTATATTGTAAATGCTTATGAGATTGAAAACGGATTAAAGAAATTGATGAGCATTAATAGTGAAGTGAGGAAGAAAATGAATGAAATGCAACAAATAAGTAGAAAAGTTATGATAGATGGTGGATCCTCGCACTCTTCTTTAGGTCATTTTATTGAAAATATGATGGCCAATATTCCATAATCTAATGTATCTTGTTACTTTATCGTATGTTTTTATTTCAATGCTGATGTAATTTCTTTAATTTCGAAGTTTATAAAAAAGTTTGTTCTCTTTTTATCATTTAGTGAAGCAAGTTTAAAAGGACATAAATTTAATCATATGCAGATTTTAGTTGTTAATGAATACATAATTGATTATGAGTTAAGTTAATAATAAAATAAATAATATAATTAAGAATCAACAAAACTATTAAAATTATTTTATTACGGCGAATAGTAAATTGGGAATTTGACTATCCAATTTGAGCTTGGACTCCTAAAAATCTATTTTAATATAGTGAGTACTAGAATTTGTTCAATTGGTGACAATTGGGTCACCATTAAAGTTGGAAAGAGAAACGTTCAAGGTGGTCATTATTTGTGTAACACACATAATTAAGTAATATTTAATAGGAAATGACTCTTTCAAGACCTATTAAATTAAATTAAAAAAAAAGTTAGGTGAATAAATGAATTAATAATATATAAATATAAAAAAATAATTAAAAAAATTGAGGACTTCACGTGCTTTCAAAAACCGAAATTCCATGTGTTAAAAAAGCTTTAAACTTCAAAATTTTAACCTATTTTTTGTTTTGAAGGTAATTTTTTCCTATTTATATAAGAATTTTTAGTAATTTTTTTGTTTAATTTTGTAGAACATGTACCTTAAGCAAACTCTTCGGGTTACATGATTTTATTATTTTTTTCTCTTTATATTTTCTTTTCAAATGTGAGTTCACATAAATACCCTTCTCTACATTATGAAGTGATCAAACTGCCCTTCATTGTCATTAAAAGTTTAGATATTTATCTCTTGTCATGTAGTGTTCAATTCTTAGTATCTTTATATGTGAAATTTGACAACTATGTGGTATTTCTGATATATTCCCAATAATTATTGATATATCTATATATGACATTTGACAACCCCCTAAATGCGACATGTGACACTTTTAGCACATCCTTAAGTTAATACTTATAGTCTAGTTAATATAATTCTTTTCTAGCCCATTTCATAGTTTTGAGGTTATTCAACTATTCTAATTATTTTAAATTATTAGGAATTTAATTATTTTACTTTCTATAATTATTTATAATTCAATTGGATTTTTAATTAATTAATTAATTAATTTTCAAAAATGGGAAAAAAATTTCTATGTTACACAATGTATGTAGATAAACAAAAGAATATGTTATATAATTGGGAATAATATATAAATGAATATATATATATATTCAAAATCAATACTATTCCCTTTACTTCAAAGAAACAAATTTTTTTCAAGATTTTATTATTGAAGAACTTAATCCTCACTTTACATAATATAAAGAAATAACCATTACTATTAATTATTTAATTAAAATTATAATTTGACATTCCTAAAAATTATATATATTATTATTATTATTCATTATATTAATTTAATTAATCTATTCTTGAATTTAGATAGAGTTAGTAAATTTCCCATTTACCTAAAATTATTAACTTCAAAGTTTGATTCTAACAATATACCAATTTGATTTCATTAAACCAAGATTTTATTTTATTTATTAATTTAAAACTAAACATTTTATCATACCATCTCATTGCTCTTTTTTTTTTCCTTTTTTTTATTAATAAATCTTCATTGATAGCATCAAATTCCCCACCAACATTCAAACATCATTATAACTTCCTTTTATTATTTGATCATACCACCCCATTACTCCTATATCTAACCTACATCATACACTGTAACACCCTTAAGGTTAGAATTGTAAATTAGAAATAAAAAAATTAATTAATTTTAATAAGAGTAGAAATGTCCTTTTGTATTTAAAAACCCTATAAATTAAATTTTTCTTATTATTTTTTTTTTCACAGAAATCCCTTTTACATAGATTAGAAGGTTGAGAACGAAAGGTCGAAAAAGATTGAAGAAAGTGTGTTTTCGTATAATCATATGAGAATAATCACAAAATAAAAATCTTTTAAAAATAATTCAAGTTTTATACATTCATCGATCAAATGTAGAACTTAGGATGGTCAAATGTGGTACTTATATAATTAAAAGGTAATATTTGAATGGTCAAATATAGTACTTTTGATAAAATAATATATAAAATACTAATTATTTTTAAATAACTAATTGAAATTTGCATTTTATAAATTTGAGCTCCTATTTTATGGTTTTTTTTTTCATGAGTGTATGAAAACACATTTTTTTTACCTAAAGTTTTAGGAATTTAAGATTTGAAGATCAGTTTTTTTGGTAAAATTTTTAACCCTTAAATTAATATTTTATACTCGTTAATTAGTTTTGAACATTTTAAAAAATATATATTGAAAGATCTCAATTTAGATTAGGATTTGTTATTTTTAGATAAAAAAAAATTGGAAATTTATGATATAGGTAGATTTAAATATATTTAGACAAATAAATAAATTATAATTTCGGAAGTGAAAAAAAAACGTGTGGATGTGTGTTGCATGGAAGTTGAGAGTTAAAAAAAAAAAAAAAAAAAATTTGTTTACATGTGATTTTTGGAAGTACGAATAGGGAGAAAAGAAAAGACAAAATAATTATTAAAAAAAATGGTTATGGAGGTTGAGATTGTATGGTGGAAAGAATTTTCTTGTGTTTGAATGGAACTCTCAAAAGTGATGTAGGAAGGAGATCACCATCATGTTTATGATCTCAGTCAGGTAAGCATGGGTTCCAACTCCCAAACATGTCAAACTACACAAACAACATAGTTTCTTTTCTCTTTCAAGGCATAACAAGGAAATAAATTGAGGTAAAGCACACCCCAACACAGAAAAGGAAATGTAAAAGAGAAAGATTATGAACTTTGAACCTCATCACCTTTCTGGGCATAGTCACCTTCCTTTCTAGAGAAGGCCACCATTGATCTAATTGCTACCAATGCCACCTGCATCTAAATTTTCCCGATGTTTCTCTTTTATACAGAACAGAGTGTTGATCTTTAACGTTTCTTCGCTGTCGCCTGTCTTGTGAGGTATTCACTGGGCAGTTCCAAGAGATCCCAGAACAAATGATTATAGCTTTTGAGGGATTCAGCAGGGGCACTAGAAGTGCTTATGGTGCTCTGCACTGCTAGCACCTCTTTGGGTGATGTAGATTGAATGAATGTTCTGCAGAGCTGAGGGATCATCTTTGTTGTTTAGCCTCTTTAAGGATCTCTCCCATTAAGCGGTTTGCTATCCAATTAGGAAGAAAATTCAAAATAATGAACCGGGATTTCCTTGCACTACCTGAGGAAATCCTAGAGATCATATCAGCGGAGGTGGGAGAAAAGTGTTTCCAACAAAAGTTTGTACCTTGAGGGTGTTAAACAATAGTGAAAAGGACAGAATGGAGATTGCAAGTGCAGGGCAGAATTTGGGTAAGCCATGTTTCAGGTCTGAGTGCATTACTTAAGTAACTCAACATGTAAGTTTCAAAGCCTAATTGGCATCAATAGGGATATCAGAGAACTTTCCAAAAACAAGAACCTAGAGAGAAGACAGAGAATGGAATTTATCTCACATTCTGACATTCATCAGTCAATCTCCGTTTTCTTAAAGGATCCTGGTGCTCTTCTCAGTCTTAAGAACCCAAAGGCTAGCTAGCACAGGACAATTCCACGAGACTGCCTCCAAGGCCCCTCCAATCAGCTGAATATAGCCATCACATCGAGGATGCCCCTCAAGGTCCCCCATACAATCCCAGCTAAGGAGAAAAACCTCTACAACAGCTCGACAGCAACATAGAATGAAGAAAACAATGATTTATTGTCTCCCCACACTCTGTTCAGTTAATGATCTTTACTAGCAGCTCTGAATAGGGCTTTATTGAGTGAGTATTTAGTTATAAAGGTTCAAGGGAAATGGTATTCAGGGTCTCTAAGGTTGGTTGTCACGCACAAATTTTCTCCTCAATTTTTGCATGTTGTGATACACTTAGAAGTCCTCTAAGCTAGCCTATGTTCACTCACATGAGATTGCAACAATGGAAGTGAAGAAAAAGGACAAGACAACACAAGGTTACAAGGTGACTCCCAACTTGTATTACTTCAACACAAAGTTTACAAGAACACTGAACTTTTCTCTCAAGCAAGGCCCCCACACTCTACCTTGGTGAGTTCATACTTTGAATGGCTGGTGGGCACACTATTTATAGGCTTCATCAACTAGTAACTTCCCATGTTTATGAGAACAACCTGTTTGAATTCAAATTCAAACCCTTTTCAATTTAAATTCAATTTGCAATTTCAAATTTCTTCAGCCATCTCCATGCTTCAACCATTTGCCACATGTCCCTTAATCGATAGCCCTCTGTTGCTACCATCTGTTAGCAACATGCAATGTTTGCCCCCTGATCAATGTCACTTGTCTCTAAGCTCAACAATCCATGCCACCATCTTAGGAACTACATACTTGCAAATGTGTTTGCCACTTAGTGCTTGTTAGGGAGATTGGTTTGGCATGTGCCAAGTATCTTCCTATCTCAATCTACATGTTGGCCTATCATGTGACAAGCCCTTGTCAATGGTCCCCTACTTGGGCTAACCCTAATGCCAAGGTGTTTTCCTTGCTTGGGTGGGTTCCAATGCCAAGGCGTCCTCCATGTATCATGCATTGTATTAGACCATGCTTATTATCAAGCCCATGAGCCTTAGCTCACTCAAGTGTCTAATTAGCTATTTGTGTGTCCAGCCCATTGCTTTTGTGTCTAGGTAACCCATGGGCTTGTCAAGCCCTCTCTTAGCCCACATACTTGCAACTTGCCTTGGTGCACTAAGCCCTCTATTAGTTCATGGGCCATGTTCCTATGTTGGTCCATGTGCATGTCAACCTAACCAATCCTTCTAACTTGAGGCAACCATGCTCATCCATCCGCCATAGTTATGCCTACTATGTATGGTATTGTTCCCATGTGTGCATGCTAGCAAGGCTCATGTGTAAGGCACCCTCATGTTATGCTCTTAGTGTGGCCTAGCTCGAGCCACCATCACCACCCTTAAGTCATGCTTAGAGCATCACTTTCGGAAGTGCTTAAGGAGAATTATGGGTGTTTAAGCAAGCATAATGATTTTTCTATAAAAATAAAAATTTGAAAAATCAAAATTCCATTTGGAAATCTCATCTCAAGGTCTCCTCTTCCAAGGACAAATACTAGTAACCCAAAATATCACACTTGAATTTTGGCTGTGTCAAGCCACACCACGTGCTGCCCATGCGTGCTTTCCTGTGTGCTGTGTGCTACCCCCACATTCTAGCAAAGTGTGCTGCACCTCAAGCCTCCACATGATCCCTCATAAGCCTTAGTTACCACCTTGCCTTGCTCAATACTCAATAGGCAATCGTAGGTGCAAGAAGCCACCCTGTGAGGCCTTTGGTGCTACATTGTCCGAGTCAAGGTGCTGGTAGTAGTCCTTCGGCTGGAGTGTGCAGAAACCAATCAAAAAACGCAAGGATATTTTTCAAGGTTTCATTTTTCCATATGGATTGGGAAATTTACAAGGTATTTGCTAATGTTTGATGTGGGGAGTTGAGTTTGAAGACTTGCATTCCATCTCTTTATACCTTGGAAATCAACAAAAAGTATTGCAGCAAATTATTGGTGCCAGGAAGGTGGGTTGATGCCACACTAAACTCCAAGTTCAATTAGGAGATTCCATGATTGTGAAATGGAAGAAATGAAGAGTTTTCGAGCCTACATTTATCTGAAGCATGCATGTGGAATGACAGACCTGTTAGAAATTCAATGAAGAAATGTTCTTCATTTTTTCTTTCTTTATTTTTCTATAATCCTTGGCTCAATTAGGGCTTCTCACATCTGCTATGTGGGGTTCTTGTGTGCTGTCCAAAAGTTAGTTTTTACTTCTTTTTTTTTTCTTCCATGGGAAGGGGCGTGCGAAAAGATGTTCACATTAGGCCAACCAAGGCTTAGAGGATGCATACTGTTGAACTGGCATTACTCATGCTAAAAGGTGGAGTTGGTGACTCATATTCTTCTGCACTGTGAGGTAGTGAGGGATCTCTGTGCTTCAGTTTTTTTCTTTGTTCAAGATTTTTTTATCTTGCTTTGTCCTATGAAAAACTCTCCATGTTTTTGGATAGGAAGCTGTACAGAAAGGAGGAAATTTTGGAGATGGTGCCATTGTGTTTTATTTTTATTCTTTATTTTTTTTCCTCTTTTGTGTGTGTGTGGAATTGTTTATGGAATGAGATGAATTGAAGAGCTCTTAAAGGGATAGAGATATCCATTCTGAAGTCAAAAGAGATATTTCACAACTCTTGCCTATTGTGTTTGTTCCTGAGGAAGAAGGAATATCTCTTCTTGATTTTGTGGATAGGGTGTGGTCGGTTCCTTTTATTTGTTTTCCCTTTTTTTTTTTTCATGCTGATCATTTGTTCTTCTATATACAGCCTGTGTGCTACTGCTAATCCTCCTTTTAGCACTTAATAATACATATTTTATCACTTAACAAAAGAATTAGAAAAAAGCCATATATGCCTGAGTTGACCCCTATCATTTTTTTTATAACAACTCTAAAGCAAGTCATTAATGTTCACCTTTTTAGTCGCTGGCCCAGTAAAGGTCCTGATTTGCAAAGGAGCCTCCATAGCATTTATTTTTTTTATCTTAAATCTAAATAGACCCTAAACTTAAGTCTAGTACTTAATAGTGTTAAGTATTAAGTTTATTACTTTTCCTTTTATCCTAAATCTTAAAGCAACTGAAGTTGGGGGGGAAAAATGAACTAGCAACCACCCCTCAGTCTTTCAAATAGACCAAGAAGTGGAGTAGGAGATGGGGCTCATATGATGGACGGCCTGTTCTACTCAGACAAGTAGGTAAACCTATTTGTTACATCATGCTAGCAAGGGGTCTCTGAGACATGTACACCTCATGCATTGCAGCACATGGCACAACAATGACAATGTTGGTATCAAATCTGTCTTCTGTTTTTGCATAAAGTGGCAATGCATAATGGAAATGAATTAGGAATCCATGACAAAACCTTGCTATCATGCTTAGGAACACATGGCAGCCCATGCCTCATTCAACATGATATTTTCTTCCAAGAACTTTGAATCAATGTATAATGAATGGCTGAGAGGGCAACAACCAACAGAAACCCAGAACAGCAGGGAGCCCATGTTATGTTGCTTTGGGTAGGATGGTCCTTGCCACCCTGGTTTGCCCCACTTTGCCCCATTTTGTCCAATTTCAGTTCTGTGACTGCAATGACTCCTCAAGCTGCATATGATAGTTCCAAGCATCCAGTTGATGTTCATTAAGTCACAGACTCACAACAGAGCAATGGAATTTCATCTGACAAAGCGTCAATAACAGTTCAGAACCAACAACTATCCGCACAAGAAGAACACAGGAAAGCAAGAATGTAAGGAATTTTATCATGTCAAAACTAATCAAGGGCCCATAAATTGACCACCAGAGTACCTCACTATGGGCCTATGGCTGCCTCAGTCACCCACCCTCATCAAGGATCCCTCAAGTGATGCTTCTCCTCATCACTTGTTTTGGCCCGACTAGACCTTAATCTACTTCTAAGTTCTTTGGTTGTTCTCACACTCTTTGAAAAGTTCTTCAGTCCTCTTTAATCATCAAATCACTGTCATGTCATCCAAAAGGACGTTGTACTTGTCCTTTAGATAGTGGGGGATGTAGTCCTATAAAGGAGGCATTACTTTAAATAATCAGGGCTCTACTTGGGACATAGTCAAATCTCCGCGATGAACTTCAAAAGCACAACAGAGTTTCTCATAAATTCATGAAAGTTTGTCAATAAGGCTCTAGCACCAATGCTCCTACATCATTTTGAGTAAAGGCCTGAGCCCTGTAATCCATTCAATGATCACTCTAGATCATCTGTGGAGCAGTTTCCCCTTATTAAGTCTCCAGTTTCAATTCAGAGTGCATCAACTACCTATGACAAACATTGTCAATGATTTTCTTCTCCTGCCATGGATATGCTAACAATCAAGGGATCTCCTATCATGTGTCTTTCTAACACTTGCCAAAATCTAATGATTCTCATTAAAGTATATTGCTTTGACAATGGCCGAAATGTTCCACCATTGTGGGTGAGATAACAGTCGAGGGACCTATTGTCACGCAGTCGTATCATGGATAGTCACTATGCCGACAGTTGAGGGGGCTCTTGCCATTTATAGAATATGTTTGTTCCTATTGTTAGCCCAAGATTTACTTTAACCTAATTTTAATGATAACAATACAAAGTTGTTGGATTTAATGTTTTAATCTCAAGTCTGATAGCTGAAATTACTTGGAAGTCAGCTTGGATCAATCAAGCAAAAGCAATCTCACCCAATGCTAAGGAACTGAAGGAGACTTGATAAAGACCCATGAAGACCTAGATTAGGTTTCATTAGTCTTAAGGCCGTTGACTAGGACCTATGCAATCATGGGGCCATTTTTAAAATCAATTATGCACAACCTAGACTCTTTCAAAGACTTTTTTTATCACACTTACTTGAAGGAAAGCAAAACTGAGTCTTGAAATTCCTTTTGAAATTCATCATTAATGCATTGGTCCAAGTTTTAAAAGGTCATAAGACCATGTTTTGAGCCTCTTTACAAAGCTGAAAAATCAATTTTTGCAGGCATGAGTCATTAATTCAACCAGATGGTCAATCAGATTGCATGCATAAAAATTCTGATTCAAAAATTCTTCCTAAAATATCCCATACCTACCTTCACTTTGACCAAATAGTCAACCAGATGGTAGTTAAGCCTCTTACAGCTTCCTGCAAGTGTATTTAATGCTAATGTCTAGTCATCAAGTAGACCACATGGAGAACTGGATGCTGGACAGAATGTCTCTAAGAGCATGTTTCTTTCTAAAACCTACAAATATGATCCTAGGGATGCATATATAAGGCACAAGACATTTGCAAATCATTATTACTTTGTGTCCTAACTTTCTTGACCACCATTAATTGTGCATTAAGCCTTCACTTGCAACCCTTATCGATTGCACCTAAGTTTAAGCATTTCAACTTGTATATCTACTCTTCAAGAGAGTTCCTCTCCTTCCTTTCTTCATTGTAAACGTGTAAGAATTGTGTGAGAAGCCTGTGAGGATGGGAGTATAGCATCAAAATCTATGAAGGTCCCTGGTACTCAAAGAAATAAAGTGCATGCGATTGATTTTTGGTTAGAAAACTTTTTACAACAGTCAAATATTTCTCAAGGTTTGAAAGAAGCTTGGGAGTGTGGACGTATGAAGGATTTGTCGAACCACAATAGAACCCTTGTTCGCATTTTCTCTTTTTTTGTCTCTTTTCTTTGCTGCACTTTACATTATTGTTTTGTGTTATTAGTTTAAATTTCATAAACTAAAACAAGAATTCAAAAAATCATTTCACGCAATTCACCGTCATGTGTTTTTAGTAAGTTTGTTCATTTTCAAACATCACCCACAATTACGAGAGATCTATCACAAGAATCAAGTTAAAGTCAGCCATATATGTGAGAATTGTTATCAAATCTGTGGTCATCATTTATGCAAGCATACATCCTTGTACTTGTTGCCAGCCAAAATCCCTATAGCGGGGACCAAGAGGTCTCCTTAACTGGCTCCATGTTTCCATGGTTAAGTGTTGATGTTGGGCCACCTTACTATCATCAGGAATTGTTCAAGCAGTCTAGGCTTGGTTCTCAATATGCGAGGGCTAGTCAATAAACCTAACAGAGCCAACCATCAAGAATATACATCCACAAAGAAAGTGATTAGAATAGGATTATAAACTCAATGATAATTCTAACACTTCATCAGAAAACAAGATACAAAATGAACATTAGAAGGCACTGATTACTATTTGCCAAAATCCTGACCACTAGATCTGAACCTTTTTTTTAATAACTTGACAATGATCAAATCAAGTTGCAAAATGTTAGGTAGTAATATTAGAAAATAATATCATAACTCTTTCCAGAGGCTATACAATTTACAATTACATTACTTAAAACAAGTGAAAGAATTAACGATATATTGGCATTCCAAATTCATGTGCATTGCAGATAACTAATCCAGAGTGAATCCTCAGAAACTAGTAGAAGCTGTAGGAAGCTCGTGGCATACCTGCAACCGAGTAAAATCGACCTTCATCTCTCCTTGGCAAGCCCTTCATCTTTCCCTCAGATCAATATCAATGCAGACGCCTGAATCATCCATCTCAGTCCTCAGGAAACTCCATTTCCTACTCCCATCACAACCCCTTTCCTTACCTCGCCCACGGTCCCAACTCTTCTCCCCAACTTCCGTAGCATCTTCAAAATTAAACCAACGCTCAACAACCGATGTAGTTGATTCCGAGACCTGCCTCACCGATGCTCACAAGCGGTGTATCCATCCACACTGAGCCCAAGAACAGAACATAGCTCGGGCTCTTCAGCAGCCACCCCTGATGCAACCATGTGGGTTCGACCCCATACGCTCCAACCCCCTACCCTGCTTACAAAACCAGAATATTCGCGGGCCATATCACTGCAATTTGGGTGGAATGTCACAGCTCTTCATCTGTTTCACGAAATCAAACCACATTTTCGGATCCTCCAATACACCAGCCAACTCGCCGCACTAGGAACCGGTAAACGCAGCCTCATTAAGCTCAATTCCATCAAAACCCATTTGCCCAGAAATCTCAAAACCCTCCTCAGCCCCAAATTTACCATCAAAACACATGTTTCTGCTGCTGATAATGATTCAAGATTATGCAGGTTGATTTGTTGTGGAGAAAGCTGGATTCTCGAGAGACCCTGATTTCTTCATGGAAATTCAATGTTTCGAATAGTGATTGTGGGTAGTGGGTTTAAAATAGTGATGACATCAAAAATGGGGAAATGGGCTTAACGGAGTCACCATTAAGGTCTCTCGTATGAATTGCCGCATGGATTTCTCACTATGTCCCCTTTGACCATGTTTTGGGTCCTGTTTTTAAATTTTTAATGTAACTATTTTACGTGGAAGTGTTTCATTGGGAGAGTGTTTTGGGGGGAAAACATATCTATTAAGGTCAATTTGATAGCAATTCTAAGGAGCTTTTTTTGACCTAAAAATTGTTTTTGAAAAAAAGTAAGTATTTTGTAAAATTTGAATAATCACTTATAGCATTAAAAAATTACTTGTAATATTTTCTAAAGAAACATTTGATAAGTGATTCTCCTAAAACCATTATTTAAGAAACACTTCTATTAGAAACACTTCGAGTAAAAATATTATCAAACACACTTTAATTGTTTTTTCAAAGAACACTACAAGTAATTTTTTAATACTATAAGTGATTTTCATATTTTTAAAAATGCTTCCTAAATATTTTTAAACATCTATTTTTTTCAAAAACAATTTTTAGGTTAAAAGCATTTTTTAGAATTAGGTTGCTTAGTTAGGTTGAAATGGGTTCCAATTCTTATTTTATTGAGTCATTAGAAGTTGGATTTATTTTAAGCCCAAGTTATAATAATAATAATAATAATAACCTACATATGTGTGCAGTTTATCAACCTCAAAAGTTTCAATTGTTCGATAAAAAGGGTAATCTAAAGTAACATGTTGTTCACTTCGTAGAAACTTATAATAATGCAAGCACAGAGGGTGACCTCTTAGTCAAACAATTGGTTCGCTCTCTCTAAGGAAACGATTTTGATCAATATATTGAACAATACACCTAAGTACATTAATAGTTAGAACCAAATGGATCACTAATTCCTCGATCGCTTCTATATTATTTGATACAGTAAGCATGATGGAATTTATGAATACCAAGTAATGGAAAGACAAGTCATGACTACATCAACCGCTAACATTCCTTTAGCCTTAACTCCAAGGATAGATTATCTAGGTGTTTGATTGATGTTATAAATTGCATAGTAATAAGGGCAAAAATAACATCTTTAGCTTGATTTACACATTAGAGATACTCCCAAACCAGTCAATTTTGCACTACCCTGTATATGCTTACTTTTCTCACTTTTTCTTCTAGTTTTTTATTTTTACAACCTTATTATATGAATAATGATGAGCTTGAGATCCACTTGGGACAGCTTAGATGCAAGGATGAGGTATCAATTGAACTGGAAAACTAATGTTGCATGGAGCTCTTATGTGTTGTCCTTGTTCAACAAATAAAATGTTTTGAAGTGGTTAAAGTGATTAGAAATGTCCAAAAAAAAAAAAGATAAACTATTTTTTTTATAGGATTTTTCACTTCTTAAACTTAAATATAACCAAGTTTCAAAATTTTTGGAGGTCATTTTCTTGAGGAGCCAACTAAAGGAAGAAGAGTGATGCTCCTAGCACAAAGGAAGCCACAAGGGCGTCACACATACAACTACCACCCTTTTCTCCAACGAGCACATGAATTGAACCATAAGGGTTCCCCATCTTGTGGTGACACCCTTGAGCCTTAAGTGGTGCCCCTTAGAGTTAACCTTGTAGGAATGGATTGAGCCCACTTGTTTTAACCAGTTCTAACCCACCCTTGGATCTTCCACTTGCCTTAGAGATGTTTCCACAAAGCAAGAGACTTAAGGCTAGTTTAGGAAGCTATAAAAGAAAAAGATTGGTAGTCATCTAAGGAGTTCTTTCAGATTTTCTCCTTTGAGGGGAAGTTCTTAATTGTTCTTGGAGTCAACATTGGGATAAAATGGATCTTGGAACCACTTTTAATTTTAAGTTTCTTTAAATTTGTGTTCTCATTTTAGATTATTTTCTTTGTTCTTTCTCTTGAATTGGTTATCGTTTAACATACAATTGAATCATGTTCTTTTTCATTGATTTTTTCAATTTTATATTTGAGTTTAATTTCTAATGTTCAATTTCTTGTTTTCTAATTTATTCTTTCAATTTAATTTTCCTTCAATGATTTGTGAGTAGTTATTTAGGTTGAGGAAAGGGTGTCCTAGGGCATCTCTTTCTACCATTTGAATAACCTTTTGCTCATGAGGTATTCATAGTTCAAAGCAACTTGTCATTTGGATCCATTTTATCTAATTGAAGGAACCATATCTTAGAATTTGCCAATTGGAGTTTAGGGGCCCCTTTAGGGTATTCCAAGAACTCAATGTTGAAGTTATTTGGACTTGGAATGGCCATTATTGAGCCCTTACTACTATAATTTGGCAAATAGATGAGGTATTGGGCCTTATGAAATCACATTATTTTTATATATTTGGAAATTGGAGCTTAAGGTCCCTTTAGGGTATTCCAAGCACTTATGGGGAAGCCATTTTGACTTGGAACAATAATTATTGAGCCCTTAATATTGTAATTTGACAAATAATTAAAGTTTTGGGAAGTTTAAATATTTTACATGGGAATCCAATTGATAGGTTGATGCTTTCAAATTAATTTAAGTGTTTTTATTGAAAATATTCCAACTAAGGGAACCTTTAGGTGTCTTAGTTGTGATGATAGAAGTAAAGGTCATTCCATGATGAGAAAAGAAACCCAAAGAATTTTCCCTCTCCTCAATAGTTAGTTAGATTTAGTTAAGACACTTTAACTAATTCTTATTTTCCACACAACTTTTCAACAACCTTCTAGTCAAAGCAAGATTCAAGAGAGAGTTTTCCATTAAATCTATCTTTCATCCTCTAAATCTCTCATTTACACCTACATTCTAAGAGGTTGGACCAACCCAAGAAAAAGAAGGGTGTTACTTAACTTTGCAGGAAATGGAGGAGAAGAAATACCTTTTTTCCTCATTTTAATGTGCCTAGCATGTTGGAAAACCTACTCTAAAAAAGGGTTATCAAATTACCCAAGTATAAGCGCCTGGAAGAAATGGGTCATGTTGATGATCGAAAGTACTACCATTACCACCAAATCGTTAATCACTAAATGGAGAAATGTTTCATCTTAAAATATCTCATAATGAACCTTTCAAAACAAAGAAGAATTCATTTGGATCTTGATATGGTAGTAGAGTTAAATCGTGCTACTATCATATTTGTGTCATTCAATCCTATTCCTTTACGTGCTCCACCTAGGACACCAAGATCATGTAGGGAATTCCAGATTGCTCCGTTCTCAGGCCTTAGATCATTAGGGTGCATGAATACTATCCTAAGTTATTAGTCTCTCAAGATTACCTCTATCATCCTTGATTTACATATTAGGAGGCAATACATTATAACCTCAAATGGATTGTCTAAGTCTATGAATTACCTATAAATAAATCATCTACTTGCAAGGAATCCATGAATTGGATCTTCTGTGCAACTCCTAATACACCCAAGTCATGTATAATGCAAGAAATGTTAGGTTTGATTACTTAACATATATAATGCATAAATAAGGTAAAGAAATGAGAACTAGAATCATAATATAAATATTAATGATTCCTTTTATTGTTACATCATGGCATACTTTTAAAGGCTCTATCACAACAATTTTCCACATTGCAGTAGCTACCATGTTACGATAGAAATTGAGTATAATCCAGAATCTTCAAAAGATGAATGAGAAGAAGCTCCCCAAGTATTTGAGGACAGGAGGACAAGCCACCATAGATGAGTTAAAAAAAAAAATCAATTTTAGTATAATACCTAAGGCCAATCTTCATTAGTGTACTTTTAAGTCCTTTCAAAAAAAAGTTTTCGTGAATTATTATTCAAATGTAAGAATGTCTTTGCCTAGAGATACAAAGAAATGTTTGGTCTTGATGCCAAGGTTGAAATGCCTTAACTCATGATTAAACATGGAGTTGGCCCAATTAAGTAAGGTTAGAGTCGATTTCAATAGGAATTGGTTTCATAAATAAATAAAAAAAATTGACAAAAAAATTCGACGTTGGTTTCATTAGGGAGGTAAAATACCCAACATAGATTGTGAACATCATCCCAATTAAGAAAAAGAATAACTAGATCCACATTTGTGTAGATTTTAGATATTTTAACAATTTATGTCCAAAAGGTGACTTTCTCTTACCAATCATCACATTCATGGTTAATGCAACTATTGGTCATGAAGTTTTATCTTTCATGGATGAATCATTAATGTATAATCAAATATAGATGGCACTAAGGAATGAAAAACTTAATGCATTTTGTACTCTAAAGGCATTTACTACTATAAAATAATGTCTTTTAGACTAAAGAAAGCAAATGCAACATTCCAACATGCTATGTAGAGAATCTTCAATGACCTACTTCATAAGAATGTTGAGTACTATGTTGATGATCAAGTAGTAAAGCCAAGGAAAAGAAAAGACCACCTACAAGATCTTCATATGGTGTTTGATAGATTAAAAAGGTACCAACTCAAGATGAACCTACTCAAATGTGCTTTCAGTATTGCTTTTAATAAGTTTCTAAGGTTTATTGTTTGACGTAACAACATTGAAGTTGACCAATCTAAAATCGTGGCCATTTAAGATATGCTTGAGTTAAGGAATCTACAAGAGCTCAGAAGTCTCTAAGGATGTCTTGCTTTTATTTGACAATTTATTTCAAACCTTACAAGATGATGTGAACCCTTAAACTGGCTTATGAAGAAAGATATTCCATTATTTAGGACCAAGAAAGTCATAATGCCTTCAAAAGCATTAAGAAGTACCTAGCTAATCCACTAATTATAGGCGTTCCTATGGCATGAATGCTCTCTTAAGGCATTACTTAGACAAGAAAATAAAAAGAACAAAGAAAAGACATTGCATCACTTAAGTCAAACTCTAATCCAAGTAGATCTAAATTACTCTTTAATATAAGAGACTTATCTCGCCCTAATCTTCTCAACAAAAAAACTAAGACCTTACATACAGGTGTATATTGTCATCTAATAACACATGTTGATTGTGTTAACTATGTGGTGTCAAATTTATTTCTTTTAAGATGATTGGTGAGATAAGGGTTACTACTCATTAAGTATGAAATAATCTACATCCTTCCAAAGGCAATCAAAAGACAGACACTTGCAAATTTCTTAGTAGATCATCCTATCCCCGTAAATTGGGAAATCTTAGATGATCTTCATGATGTAGAGATGTTTTACATTGACCTTTTTCCTTTATGGATGATGTTCTTTGATGGATCAACACGCTATGATGGAATAGGTGCAAGTGTTATGTTCATCTCACAACAAAGACAAATACTACCATATTCATTTATCCTTAGTAAGCGATATTGTAACAATGTAGCTAAGTATCAAGCCTTGATTGTTGGGCTACAAATGGCAATCGAAATGAAAGTCACAAAATTGGAAATATGTAGAGACTCTTAGTTTATCAATTAACTTTTAACTTTGTACAAAGTTAAAAGTGATAACCTAATTGCTTACTTCCAATAAGCTACCTAATTAATGGAAAAGTTTGAGCAAATCTCATTGGTTCATATTTTATGAAAAAATAACCAAATATAGATGTTCTTGCTAATTTATCTACAAGTTTAGCACTACTTAAGTAAGAAATAGTAAACATTCCAATCTGCCATAAAAGGGTATTGCTACCATTATCAATAACACTATAAGAAAAGGTGAATGCAATATCAATACCCATTATTAACTTTGAAGATTGGCGGAAATTGTTGATTGATTACTTAGAGCATGCGAAACTATCAAATGAACTAAGACATCAAACATAAATATGAAGCATGCTTTATTTAGTATAAAGAAACATTATATCAATGCTCATTAGATAGAGTACTTCTTCGATGCTTAGGAAAAAAAGAGACGAGCCAAGCAATTGAAGAATCTCATTGTAGGATCTATGGGGTTTATTAATCGGGTCCAAAGCTTCATTTTTTTAATCAAAAGAATGGGTTACTATTGGTTAATTATAGTTAAGGATTGCATGAAATATGCTAAGTGTCAAGAACATCAATTCCATGCAAACTTTATACACCAAACCCTTGACTAGCTCCATCTTATAGTTGCGTCATGGCCATTTGATGCATAAGGTCTCGATGTAATTGGATCTATGACCCTTAAATGTTTTTCTAGTCATGCTTACATATTAGTAACAATAGATTATTTTATAAATAAGCGGACTCACTTAAGAGAGTGAAGAAAGAAACTGTGGTGAACTTCACTCATAGTAATATCATCTATCATTATGGGGTACTACTAAACACAATCACTAATAATAGGAAATCCTTCTATAACATATTGATGAATAGTCTCTATAAGAGGTTTGGTTTCAAACAAAATAATCCATTAATGTACAATAAACCAGTCAATGGTATTCCAGAAGCACTTACAAGACCTTTTGCAACTTATGGAAAGCAATTGTTGATATGTCAAAAAGAGATATTGGCATAAACGAGTAGGAAAACACTCTAAGCATATCTAACAACATATCAAACAAACCCACAAATGACCCATGGTGTATAAGCATTGCTACCCATTGAGCATTAAATTCCTCCATTAAGGATCGTTATACATGAATGACTAACTTATGAAGATAATATCAAGTTATAACTTCAAGAGTTAGAAGTACTAGACAAAAAGTAGCTTGAAGCCCAACAATACTTAGAGTATTATCAAGTACGTCTTTTAAGAAATTTAAACAAAAACATTTGCCCTCATTCCTTTCAAGTTGGTGATCTGGTTCTTGCTACTCATAAATCCATTATTATCACACATAAGACGAGTAGCAATTTTACATTGAAGTTGGATAAGCCTTATATGGTGCTAGAATTTTATATCAATAGTCCTTATAAAATTGTTGTTGAAGATGGATTTTGAGTTGGTTCCATCAATGAAATTTTTTTAAAGTTTTACTATGCTTAAGTCATACCATGCTCCTATTATGCATGAACATAAATTAACCAAAAAAAAAAAATGTTTGTTAAGTTGAAAACCTGAAAATGATACTTATGCAAAAGTTATGAAATGCTCACAAGATTAAATTCTTTAGTCTTGACAAAAGTTCAAGCATTGAAAGAACTTTGAACTAAGTTTGACTTGGTCCCCTATTTAAGAAATGTACATAGGCAATTAGGGAACTACCTAAGTTTAGTCACCACCATAAATAAAATGAAGGAACATCAAACATAATCAAATAGTGTCTCATTTTATTAATGAGTTTGGACAGAAAATGCTAGGCTTATTACATCTTAGTAGAAAACAAAAGAAAAAAAGAAGCATTAAAACTAAAGAAGAATGCAAAATAATCACACCCGCACTAAGCTCACAATCTCATCATGCTAATTCACTAAGACTTCTCATAGTGCCTCTAAAGTCTTAGCATTGGCATCAGTAAACACAAGGGTTTAGGTGATGGTGACTTGTTATTCCCTCAAATATGAAATGACACTCTACTTATTAGTTAATTTCTCACCAATCTTTAGGATTGAGTCATAAAGTCACTAAATTTGTAAACCTCATTGTTCCAACTCTCTCTTAAGTGTAATCTACTTAGTCTCAAGAGTAATTAAGTTAGTTTTTAATGATTGATGATGTTTTGTCTCTACAATCTTAAAGCTTAAAGCATTAGCAAGTTGAGATGCGATCATGGTTTTAAAGACTGGATCGGACAAACCGGTCCAACCGTCGGCCAGTCACAGTTCCGATCCGGTTGTGCCAATTGGACTAGAAAGTAATCGAACTGGAATTAGACCTTTTGAATCGACGGTCCGACCAGCAAACCGGACGAACTGGTCGATTTCCTTTAGACCCAACAATTCATTTTCATTCTCCCTTCCCTGTGCGGTTGGTACCCCGACTATCACCTAGAGCGTTGTTCGGCCGACAACGATACCTCTACTGTCGCCTGAAGCATCATCTTACCGGCAGCACCCCGGCGCTAGGAACCCTGCCCCACCTCCCCCTCCCCTCGTTGTGCGCTGAAAAGCCGTTCCAACCTTGGCAGCACCCAACGCCACTTCCCAACCTCGCCCCTAAAACGCTGTAAATCCTTGTCGCTAACCCCCCGCTTGCAAAGCCCCGTCACCTCCCACCCCCGACAGGGCACTAGAAAGCTTCTCCCTTCCCCCACGACAGCAAAGAGCCCTCCCACGATGCTGGAAGTTAAAATGCTGCAAATTCTCTCTCTTTCTCTCTCCTACCTTCCATTTTAGTTTTTAAAAATTTAATTCTCTCTCTCTCTCTCTCTCTCTCTCTCTCTTTCTCTCTCCCCCCCAATGATTGGAAAAGCCTTGCCTTCCTTTTTTAATTTTTTATTGATTATAATTGTTGTGATATGTTTAATATTTTTTTTTTGTTTTATTTATTGCATATTGACATTTTAATTTATTGAAATTATTGAAAATGTTGGGTTGATTGACAACTATAGGTAAAAAAAATTGTGAAAAAAATCAACAAACATAATAGATACCGTCAAAATTTAGATAGAATTTATTATTTTTATTTATTAATTTTTTTAAAAATTTTAATAAAATATAAATATAAATATATATATATATATTAATGACGTCACCAGTTCGACCGCGGGTCCGACCAGTGAACCGTGAACTAGTAGCTTTTCCGGTTCAATGACCGGTCCAATTCTGAAAACATTGGATGCAATAGTAGGTAAATGTTAACTTTGTACTTTTAGAAATATCTTTATAAGGTAGGCATGTCACATTATGTTAAAGTTATCTACACCCACCATGTACTTCTCAACCTAAAATTTTAGTGGTGAAGAGTCCACTCTAGTCTTCACAATAACATAAAAAATCTTATCAATTTTTCCTTTCAATCATGGGAGACACTCATTAGAAAACCTAAGAATCATTTCTTTAATGTTCCCTCCAATCATAAGAGTTGCTTGATGGTACACATTAAGAATGATTTATTCCAAGCCAAATGTGTAAATAAATTCAGAATAAGCTTAGGGTTGTAAAGTGTGGAGAGTGTTGATTGGAAATTAAACCTATAGTGGCCAAAAGGTCAATTCATCATACGTTGTTTCTTCAATTGTGGTATCTTGACTTTGAGTTTCGACTAGAACATCACTAAAGATATTGGTAATACCTTCGTCACCTAAATGAGGATGGAGGAAAGGTCGTGGAACGACAAAGTGATCTTCTCACTGGATGGTCAAGTTAAAAGACATCAACCACCTAGTATTAGTACATTTTTAACAAACTAAACCTTAAGAGAAACCTTATTACCTTCATTAATGAGTTGATTTTCTCTCTCCATCTAAGGTAAGATATTAATTCTATTAGTGTCATTCCATAAAAATGAAAAAAAAAAGGATCATTAAAAAAATCAATAACCTCTTTACCTTTGAGTTCTCTTGTCTATGTAGAGACTAGGACTTCAAGAAAGAAGATGTTTGTCTCATGCAAATGAGAGTTAGCTTCACCATAGTACACAAAGTTAGGTATAGTCTTTTGGCATTTTAAATGACATTCGCTAACATCTTCTGAGTTGCCATCTAGTAAATTGAAGATATTTTCATTGTCATCTTACTTAAGAGTATGGTTATAGTGAACATCAACATCATCAAATATGGTCACCCATTGAGCAACCAAAAGAGGTTCTTGATTCAACCAAGTGTTTTGTTGAAGTCCTTCTCAATATTAGCCTTAGTACTCCTACCTGTAGAGATATATGCGCTAATCTTATGTGTTATGCTCTCTAAGGGTTTTGTGGGTAACTCCATATAAATAGTGAGAGCTTCCCTCTCAGGCACTCTTGACCCCTAATTGGCATAAGACTTGGTGATTGAGAACTCTCTAAGGTTGTAACAATTTAGTATATTGAATATACAGAGGATACCAAGCTTGATGCATGACTCCCAATGCCAATACACCTCTTATAAAATTTTGATGCAAAAAACCTTTAACAAACTCCTAGGAACATCTTGAGCATACCCAAACGACCTACTAAATTGATGAAGATAATATGACTAGATTGCTTAATAGTTGTCTTATCATAAATATAAATAACTAGAGTGGAGGCTTACAAGGCAAGCAACTCACATATTTGTAGTAGATTTTTCATCAACTAAGTTTATGAGCTCATTATGTTGTAGTGTCAAATGGTCCAACACCACACCTATGGTCCCGAATTTTCACATGCGTTCCCACTCGATGGTGAGACACTATTTTGTCTTGTAAAAGACTAATTGTATAAATATTGGAGTCGCCACTTATTTTCATTTTATTTTTTTAAAAGGAAAACAAAATAAGAAAGAAAAACCTTAAGTATGACTCCTGAAAAGGAAAAAAAAAAACACACAAGTCTGTGAAAACCAAGTTGGGTCCAAGGGTCAAGTTACCTATTGGAAAAACACAACGAATGACTGTAGCAGCTCTCTAAACCCTAAAAACTAGATCTCAATTGAGTAAGTTGAGATAATTATGGCAATTAATGGGTAAATCAATGGATACCATAAATCAGATAAACACATCAAAATAGATCTAACATAATTCATTAGTTAAATAACAAAAAAAAACGTACTTGATTTGCATTCCAACTACTTTTACAAAACATAAAAGTTAAGTAGCAAGTAATAAATATTAAGTTGCACTATAAGCATTACATACTAATACCATTCCAACACATCAAGCAAACAATTTGCAAGCAAAGTTCAACCATAGACTTTAATTTAAATAAAAAGGTAAAGGGTTTCATTTGCGTACCTGGTTTAGCAAGCATATCATTTCTTCTAAAGGTGATATTTAATTTATAAAATACAACATTGGCTTTAAAAGGCAATCTTAAATCTAATCAATTACATGCATATCAATAAATAATTAAATATCATTAAAGGAACACGATCAATTTCAAAACCATACAAAATCATAATGTAACTTGGGACTATTTTGTTTGGTTAATCCTATATTGCTCTTGAACTAAATGATTCCTAATATTGTGAAGAGTTGAAATATTCCCTAAATAATTTAAGCTTTAGTTTAAGAATTCATCATTTAAGTAGATCAAAATTCATATAAAAGAATCCAAAATTCATTTTTAAAATCATTTGATATGTTGGGACTTATTAATGGGTCCCATTTCAATTTCCACGAATTTATCCATAAGTCTCCATTAATTGGAGTAATGAAATTCAATTCAATAATATCATTTTTAAAACTTTTTTTAAACATGCTTACAGGATGAAATTAGGTAGCATCCATTTTTAGAGAATAAAAGTTTTATTATCTTAAGGAACTAGATTATTTTAAATGGAAAACTGAATTATTATAAAATGAATCAAAACTGATTTTTAAAATAGTAGATCATTTAACATATATAAAATGTCATTTTTGAAGTTCAATGATTTAAGAAAGCAAGGGTGAGAGTTTGTAAAACATTAAAGACATTTTATGTCTCATAAAAGAATGGGAAATCAGGTTTTTTCTAATATAGGGAACATTATTTCAAAGCCCATTATCATGTGATTAGTCCAAGGGCTTTAAAAAAATACTGAATTTTTTATCTTCTCAATCAAAGTTTAAAGCTAATAAAATTCAATAAAATTAGATTATTATGATAGAAAACTATACATTAATATTTTGATCTTTCTTATGTCCTTGTAAAATGATAATTTGTTGATTATTTAAATTAATTGTCTACAATCACTTGCATTAAAATATCAGTTTGTTGTATTATATAATCAATTAATTAAAACTATTCTAATTATTTCCTTTTTCTAGCTTAAACTATAAAATCTGAGTGTTCTAACCTTCCTTAACCCTTTTTGCATCCATCCTTATATCCTAGAATAATGGTTCATTCATTTGTTCCACATCTATTAAGCCATTTCAATATCACCAAAAATTCATCACAAAAATTTACAAGTGAACAAGACTTACATTATGAACAAGAATTTTGAATGTGATATTCAGTCACTTCCAAAATATACAGTTCACATTAAGTTATTTATTCAATTTCATATGATTGCTGAAATCTAAAATCAATTCCCATAATATTTAAGAGGATTTCAAACTTGAATAAAAAATTGATAATTTACATTCTCAAGATAAATTAATCAACATCATTCAATGGTTATTTGTGGGATGTCCCTTAAATTCACAATCAAAGAATACCAGAGTAAGATTAAATTTGTATAAATCAATTTTCAGCTTAATTAAATAATTTCAAAACGATACAATTACATCTCAATTTAATTAGACCATTCTAAATTAGTGAAAACATGATATGGACTTCAATCAGAGTAAATCAATTCAGATAAACAGAGACGTAGCATGAATTTCAACTTGATCAAATTAACTCATATTTAACAAACGTATTAATGCAAAACAATAGAAATAAATATGGATTTATTGAGTGATTAAATTAATAAAGGTGAAAAACCTGGATATCTAATTTTATTGATTTGATATTAATCAAGAGGAATAAACCTAATTTCCTAATCAAACCGAATTAATTCACATCAACTGAATCTAGATTTATAATCATACTAAACCAACATGAATTGACAAAACAAAATTTATTACCTGATTAAATAAAAATGAATCATGTTAACAAAATTCAAACTTCCAATCACATTAAATTAATACAAATCCACCAAGACAAACCTAATTTTTCAATTAAATTGAATTGATTCATGCTTTTGAAGTGGAAAATTCAAGGTGGATTATAAACCAAAATTCCTAGATAACAATAAATCCATTCAAATCATCGAAGATGTAGTTGAAATTTATGATTATATTAAAATTATTCTAAAATCATCAGACATTCATTATAAAATAAAATTTAGAATGATTAAATTTATTGGAATAAATGAGAATATAGTTTCATTGCCTTAGGTTTCCCAAAATTAACAAGAATTTAAAGAAAATTATGATCCCAATATATAATTTAATTAAACTGCTACAGATTATTAAAAAATAAAAAAATAAAAAAACCTTTAAGAGAAGTTCTCAATCCTAGATTCTAAAATACCTAAAAAAGCTCTCAACGATTGAACTAAAAAAAAATACAATTCGGAATCATGTGACTATTACATCAAGATAGATTAGTGAAAAATTTGACAAAAATGATGTTTAAAGGTTCTAAAAGAATGATCAAAATATATAAAGAAAACAAAATCCACAAATAATTCATTCTAATGTTTCAAGATAATCAGAGCAATATGGATTAAAAGGTTTATTATACTATACTCCCCAACTTATACCATGTTTTGCATATTGCCCCCTTGAGTTCAAAATCGAGCAATGTACCTCTATACTTTATAATTTCATGCAATGTGCATTTTCTAAGTCACGACGTTACATTTTTGGATGGAATGGCATGTGTTCTCTACGTGACCAATGGTAATATGATCATTTTCTTAATAAGTGAAGGCAAAAAGGTTATTCCATTTTAACCTTAATCTGTAACTCTTCTCTTTCCCATCTCTTCTCCTACATCGATCATTTCTTCCTTTGTTGCTTGGTGAAGCCCCAAGCCAAAACCCTCATCCCCCAAGGAAGCTAATGCAAGGTTGGTATTGAAAAGGAGACATAGAGTTCAATGGTAATTTTTTTACTTCCAATTTTTTAATGGGTAGCATGTCGGGAAAGAGAGTTAGGGTTTTGTTTTGATCTTTCAAAAAAATTGGGGAAATTTTGGGAGGATAAAAATCATCCAAATTGAGGATTAAGGTTTCATTTGATGTTTCAAAAGAGTGAGGGAGATTTTAGGATTAGAGAAATTATTTGGAAATTTTGAAATTTTCCACCTCAAGGACAAAGAGGAGCAATGGACAAAGAGAAATTACATGGGGTTTTTGGCAATAGCTTTGTGGGATTGAGATTTTAGGGCTATGAAGGGAAGGAAGAACGGGAAAAGAGAACTTCGGCTTGGGGATTCACCAATAGCAATAAGAGAAGAAATGATTGATCAACCGGGAAGAGAGGGTTGCAATTTGAGAAATAAATGACCATTTTACCCTCGATCACACAAAAAACACGTCATTCCGTCCAAAAATATAACGTTGCGACTCAGAAAATGCACATTACATGCAATTATAAAGCATAGAGAGTACATTGCTTGATTTTGAACTTAATGGGGCAATGTGCAAAACCGATAGAGGTTGGAAGGGTAAAATGTAATAAACCTTAGATTAAAATAAATGAATGAGAATATACTCAATAAAACCTCAAAATAGTATGATCTAATCACTAAAAAATATCATTAAAAAAAAAAAGAAACAAAAAGTGATTAGGATAAATAAAAAAACAGAGATTGCAAAAATTCATTTTAGTATTCCAAGGCAACACATCACAAAATAGATGAACAAAATACAATCAAAAGCTTTCTAATAATCTGATCTAAATCGACATATATAAAAATTACCATAAATAATAGTTCAAGATCCCACGGAAATTCAAGGTAGAAAATACAGAGACCACAGAAAAAATTCATTCCAAAATTCCAACTTAACCAAAACCAATATAGATAAATGATGGATGAACGAAATATAAATCCAAGCTCTAAAGTAATCTGATTTAAACCAAAAAAAAAAAACAAGAATAATAAAACCAAAAGATAATAGGCTTAATTTTCGTAAATACATGAAGAGATTTAAAGAAATTGGAACTTAAAAAGAAGATGCAGTATGCAAAAATCCAATGGCCTGAAACTCTATGGCATAACAATTTCTATCGAAGCTCTCAATCTTCACTTCTCTCTTCTAAAACTCTCAATTTTTTTTTCTCTCTCTTCTCTCAAGTTCCCACTCAGTAGAGATTAAGAACGTCATAGCCAAAAAATGGCTTTCCCTCTCTTTCTCTTTTCTGTCCAGCTTTCTCTCAACAGAGAATCAAAGAAAAACCAAAAGATCTTTCTCTTTTTTTTTTTATCCGTCGAGCTAGAAGAATGGCCAAAGATCTCCAACCCTTTAACAGAGATGGTTTCTCCTTCTCTTATACCGCCTCTAGAAGATTCCAAAAAATAGGTCAGGGGTCACTTCTCTCATGACCTCACTCCCTCACTCCCTCAACATAACGCAAACATCCTAATTCTCAAAACTGTCCTTTTTTTTTCTACCAAATAAGGCCTTAAAAACAGACTTTCTCATCTCTTAACTATCTTAAAATAATAATAAAATGCAAGCTTAGATATCAAGAGAATAAAACTAAAATAATAATCATAATAATAATAAAAACACTATAATATAAATAAATAAAATGAACAAAGCAAATAAAATGAGCACAACATGCATGGCCATGTATGGCCTGCAACGTTGAAGAACTTCGACGTTTCAGAAGCCCATCTCTAGGCATTGGGACCCACGACTGGATCACCGCGAAGAGAAGCATGAAGAATCCAACTCTGGCCACCTGAAAAAACAAATGAGTAAGATCAAATCCCAACCAACTCCATGCTCGATACTGCTTGGTTTGGTGTTTAGTTTGAAGGAGAAGAAAATGGCAATTGTAGTGGAAGGTCTTCAAATTGATAAATGGTAGTTTTTTCATTCATGTTTTCATTCGTTCTTGTACAGAATATATATAGAGGGTAATCACCATTCTAAGAATGGGAAAGAATGATACAAGGAAATAATGATATAAGGAAATAACAACTAATATCCTAATATCTCAACATTCCTAATATCTCAACTTTCCTAATATCTAAACATTCCTAACATCTCAACATTGAATGATATAAGGAAATAATGATATAAGGAAAGCATTTCTAATATCTCAACACTCCCCCTCAAGTTGGTGCATAGATGTCACACATGTCCAACTTGTCTAAAAAATTTGAGAACACTTGACTTGAGATAGCTTTGGTGAGGATATCGGCCAATTGATCTTCTGATCAAATCTTAGGCAATTCCACAATCTTATCATCCAACTTTTTCTTAATGAAAAATCTATCCACCTTGACATGCTTTGTACGATCATGTTGTACTGGATTATGAGCAATGTCACATGCGGCTTTATTGTCACAAAATAATCGGATTGGTTACCTAGATAGGTAACCTAAATCCTGTAAGAGGAGTCTTAGCTATAATGCCTCACAAAGTCCTAGAGCCATACCTTTAAATTCCGCTTCTGGACTTGAACGAGCGACGACATTCTGCTTCTTACTTTTCCATGTCACAAGATTACCACCTACAAAGGTAAAGTAACCAGATGTAGATCGCCTATCCTCCACTGCACCGGCCCAATCAGTATCGTTATATACTTCTATACTCTGATGATCAATATTTTTAGCAAACAAAATTCTCTTCCCAAGAGCATTCTTCAAATACCTCAAAATACGCATGACTGCATTCATATGTTGCTCTCCAGGATTATGCATGTATTGACTCACTACACTCAATGCATAAGCAAGATCTGGTCTTGTATGAGCTAAGTACATTAATCTCCCCAC
This sequence comes from Vitis vinifera, assembly GCF_030704535.1. NCBI lineage: Eukaryota > Viridiplantae > Streptophyta > Magnoliopsida > Vitales > Vitaceae > Vitis > Vitis vinifera. The sequence continues at coordinate 16,893,779 of NC_081816.1, read as the reverse complement.
AAGTCTCTGGTATCTTCCCTTATCGATTGATACTTGATTAGGCTCAACACACAATTTCATACCTTCTTCTATTGGTGTATTAACAGGTTGACATCCCGACATTTCAGTCTCCTATAAAATATCTAAGGCATACTTTCTTTGAGACAGAAAAATTCCTTCACTTGATTGAGAAACTTCAATCCCAAGAAAGTATTTCAGATGACCTAGATCTTTCATTTCGAATTCTCTAGATAGATAATTTTGTAGAGTTTTTCTTTCTTCAGGATCGTTTCCTGTAACTATCATGTCATCCACATATACAATGAGTGTCGTAATCTTACCATGTTGCTTTTTCAAGAACAAAGTGTGATCTGAATTACTTTGACGATAGCCAAAAGCTCTCATTGACTTTGTGAACCTTCCAAACTATCCTCTCGGGGATTGCTTCAACCCATACAATGACTTCTTCAATTTGCACACCTTCTGACATTGCTTTTCTGACACCATGCATCCTGGTGGAAGATCCATATATGTTTCTTCAGATAACTCGTCATGCAAAAAGACATTTTTCACATCAAACTATTGTAATGGCCAATCTAGGTTTGCAGCTAAAGACAGTAATACTCGAACTGTGTTGATCTTAGCTACAGGTGCAAATGTCTCTGTGTAGTCAATTCCATAAGTTTGAGTGTACCCTTTTGCTACCAATCTTGCTTTAAATCGTTCAATACTACCATCTGCCTTGTACTTCATAGTATAGATCCAACGACACCCAATTGGCTTCTTTCCTGGTGGACATTATACGAGTTCCCATGTTTCATTCTTTTGCAATGATTTCATTTCTTCATTCATGGCTGCTTTCCACCTTGGATCAACTAAGGCTTCCTACACACTGTTAGGAATAACTACAGTAGATAATTGATTTACAAATGACTTATTTGATTAAGACAAACAATGGTTAGACACATAGTTGCTCATGAGATATTTGACTTTGGTAGACAATTCAGGTTCATATGTGGGTTTAGGAATACCTCTATTATGACGGTGTGGTAACCGTTTCATGAATGGATCAGGTTCCAAATTAAGAACACCCTCAACAGACGACGATTGGTTTGGTATTTCAGTGAAGACATCTTCGGACCCAAATTGTTGACCACTCATATCCAACTCACCCACTTCCTGGTTCAGATTGTCCAGATTCATCTTCCTTAGAAATATGATAATCATAATCGAGAGTCTGAATTTCCTTATAGTACTCCCCCTGAAGTTCAGACTCAGATGAAAAATACATCGAATCTTCATGAAACACCACATCCATTGTAATATACATTTGTCGAGTTGGAGGATGGTAACATCGATATCCCTTTTTGTGCAATGCATATCCAACAAACACGCATTGCAATGCAAGGAAAGTTAACTTGGTGCGTTGGTGTTTGTGTAGATGCACAAATGTCACGCAACCAAAAACACGAGGAGCTAGATTTGGGATGGTTGGGGCAACTACGGCATTAGTAAGAGCTTGGAGAGGTGTTTGGAAGTTAATTGAGCTGGAAGGTACCCGATTGATCAAGTATGCGGCAGATGTGATTGCTTCTCCCCAATAAGATATCGATATTTTTGCTGCTATCAAGGAAGCACGAACAACCTTTAACAAGTGCCGATTTTTCCGTTCAGCGACTCCATTTTGCCGGGGTGTATTGGAACAAGTAGTCTGATGAATGATGTCATGTCCTTCCAAATACTTTTGAAGATCAGAACTCTAATATTCTCCACCATTATCACTACGTAGAACCCGAACCTTTGCATTGTACTGAGTTTAAATCATTTTATGAAATTTTTGAAACAACAAGTTTACTTCATTTTTTCTCTTCATCAAGTATAACCATGTCATTCTGGTACAATCATCAATAAAAGTAACAAGCCAACGTGAGCCACTCAAAGTTGGGACTTTGGATGGGCCCCAAACATCATAATGTATAATCATAAAAGGAAGCGGGCTTTTATTCAAAATTAACGGAAACGAAGCACGATGGCTTTTAGCCAATTCACAAATATCACAACGGAAACCAGAAATATCACTATTTGCAAACAAACTAGGAAAAAAAAATTTAAATAACCAAAGGAAGAATGTCCCAGACATCGATGCCACAACCAAATTTCAGACTTTTTCTTCTCCCCCTCAGATCCATCTGCCATCAAGGCTTGTTGCAACTTATTTGAATCCTTTGACTGCAAGTCCAAGTAATAGAGTTTTCCCCGCTTAATACCACAACCAATCGTCTCTCTTGTTTGGATGTCCTTAATCACACAAAATTCAGGCCGAAAAATGACAATACAAGATAAGGTTGCAGTGATTTGTGGAAACAATTTTTTGTGAGGAAGGTCTAAGGGGTGAAACCTGTCTAGAATCAAAAGTCATATGATTTGTAGCACTAGAATCAATTATCCATGCACTATTAATAACAGGTGTAAAAGTATTTAAAAACTTACCACTATGATCTATAGCGGCTACCAATGCAGAGGCTTTCTTAGCAACATTAGCCTCTGTTTTTATTTCGGCAACAGTTGCAGTCGAGGTTTTCTTGAAATCCTTCTTCCATTGATCACGATTATTATCATTAATAACAAAGTGGTGATAGCCTAAACATGATCTAAAGGTCCATGGTTCGAACCCTCGGTTCCTCATTGTTTTCCTGGTCATACCAAGAGTCGTTGCTTTGAAATTGTGGCATATCCAGATTGGTGGGATCAGTCTTATTGTAGTGAGTGCATTTAAAGTTTGACTTATCAATATTAGGGCTTGTCTTAGGATGGTTGATCATTGTCGGACTACCATAGTGACAAAATATCTAGGATTTCAGTTCCATGGCTCTGATACCATCTTCAAATTGATAACTGGTAGTTTTTTCATTCGTTCATGTACAGAATATATATAGAGGGTAATCACCATTCTAAGAATGGGAAAGAATGATACAAGGAAATAATGATATAAGGAAATAACAACTAATATCCTAATATCTCAACTTTCATAATATCTCAACATTCCTAATATCTCAACTTTCCTAATATCTAAACATTCCTAACATCTCAACTTTGAATGATATAAAGAAAGAATGATATAATGAAAGCATTCCTAATATCTCAACAGAAGGGCCATGCTTAGTGTGGTGCTCGATTTAGAGAAGAAAAAAAACGCAATAGAAGTGGAACCCATGGCGGAGTGGTATAACGAATAGGGTTCGAAATCCAAGGCCAATGAAGCTTGGTTGTTGCTATTGTGATGCATAAGTTGGAGAACAACGAAAATGGGGCTTTGGTGCAGATGATGGTTGTGGTGTTTGGTTTGGAAAAGAAAATGAAGCTCTAGTAGAGATGTGGTACTCGGTTTTTGGAGAGAAGAAGATGGATATGGGTGATATAAAAGCAAAAGGACAGTTGGGCTTTATTCATTTATAGGTGGAGGGAAGAAGGTAATGTTATATGGTTTAACATGTTGTGATGCACAAGTGAGAGGAAAAACAGCTAACGTCTCATTTTGAAGAAGGATGGGATATGTTATGATGTGGTAAGTTGGCTTTTGATAGCTTAAATGAGATATTTCAAAGTTAGGCTACAGGTTAGGCATAAAAGAGCTATTGGTGACGACTACTGCAGTTGGAATTGATGGGTACAAGGTCTTTGATACATTCAAAATTAAATAAATATTTAAAGAAAGAATACATAACAAGAGATATGAAAATGTATATATATATATATATATATATATATATATATATATATATATATATATAGTATATTTGTTGTTAAATATAAGAATAACTCATTTTATGCTTTAAATCATAGACTTAATAAACGTAATAAATCCAAATCCTCATTTTAATTTGTAATTGATAAAAATTAAATGTCATATTATTCTAGTATTTTCAAATTTTTGTGTCAAATCATAGTTCATGAAATATTAGGAAGAATATTATTTTAGCATTAAAAAAAAATAAAACATGCATTGAGTAATCATAATACATTAATTCTCAATTTACTCATTTAACCATCTTGATTAATATCTTGATTTCTATAATTTATAAAATGAGGCTAACAAAAATAATTGAATCAAATTAAATCATGTAATAAAAAATCCGTTCTTAATTCAATACCAAACCTTTATTGTACATTTTTAAAGAAAATGAAATTTATTCTAAATTAATTCAAATCATGAATTTATCTTATGACATTAAGGTTTTAAAACTCTAAATGAACCTAAATATGTTATAAATCAATCAAAAACAAAATCTTAAACTAAGAATCAAAGGTCACTAAAATCAGGCTTGAGATCCACCTAATCCTTCCAAAATGTTTCTCAGAGAAAATCCAAAAAACTAGTGATCGATATGGTTATAGTGGACCATTAGTGAGAGTTCAAAAATAGCTCATAAAATTTCCATAAGTGTACAATAAGGCATCAAACGATGTAGGAAGGAAATCTTGGATGGAATGTGCCAAGAAGGCAAAATAAAGGGTCTACAATGCCCTTGTAAAACATTGTCAAATCTCACGCTTAACACTTAGCAAAAAAATCTCTAGCATAATGAGTCATCTATGGGGAGTGGTTTAGGATTGAGAGATGAAATGAATATCAAATCTTCGTTTAACCATCCATATAAGTAGTGGATGGGGAAGATTGATGCATTAGCCCCAAACTTCGAAGAACAAACAATTTTGTTAAACTCATTATAAATGTTTCCTAAGACCAGGATGGCAAGGCTAAACATATGGTCTTGAGACATTTTACTAGTTACCTTGAAGACTTCAGAGCAAATTGAAGCAACACCCTTCCAAGGGAGAACAAACTTACATCACCAACATGCAAGGAAAGCAACCAAATAGATATTTCCAACATCTTTCTCAAACACACTAAGGTTGTTGAACACGTCAATCTCAGACTAAGTACAAGGTTTAGGAAGATAGATATCTCCAAAAGGATTATGAGTCTCTTTGAGCTTATATGTCTTATTCCTTGTACTTTTCTTTAGGGGCTTCACTTACTTCATGAAGCCTTTGTACCAAAAGGACACCCATGAGGTGATTTTAAATGAAGACTTCTCCTTTATCTTAGAGTAAATCCGATGATATGCGAGGAATAAGTGTTGACAACTTAGTAGGAGTGAGAACTTTTCCACATCATCATATAACTCTTTTGTGTTCCTACCACTTCATTATAAAATGACTAATTAATGGGTAATTCAATAATGAGATATGAATCTCCAAGGAAGAAGAAAACTTCTTCAATGAAAGTATGCAAAGCATTGGTCGTAGGACATCAACGTTCGCAAAAAGCTTTAATAATGGAAGCATAGTGGTCATAGTTGAATAGGGATGCAAAGATAACTTCATAAAGCTTGCATTTCTTAAGAAGTCTATCATGTCGAGGTTGGGATTGAGTCCCTAAAATCAAGACATGATGTAACAAAGTTAGACTTAACTATCCCCTTGCTATCATTTTGGTGTATTGACATTGATTTGAGCATTCAATTTGTCTATTACATTTTATATGTCTTGAGTGAATTAGGAGTTGCATAAAAGATACAAGTCATGGGATCCTTGTAAGTAGATAAATTGTCCACAATTGGTTCATGGATTAGGGTAATCCAGTAGAAACTGTGGTACACCACCTCCTAATTTGAGGAATGGCTTGTCTTGGTCGTCGAGATGGGTTTTCCATGGTGAGTGTATTAGTATATGTGATGCACATTGGAGAGGACCTATGGTGAACCATGACGCAAGGCTATCAATTGTCATGATTCACTAAGATACTATTTTGTATGGACTCTCAACCTTGAGAGGATATTGAGCCTATGCCAAAATCAAAAGGAGACTTTGACATTTGGGTGTGACCCAAAAGTGGTCATATATCCTTATAGATTGGGTCACTATTGATGGAGGTTGGTGGAAATGGATATTTTTAATATAGGCACCATGGTATCTGATTAGATTGAGACAATGTGCTCCCTTGGGTGATCCAAAGGACATGTGATCATGAAATTTATGGTCATAGTAATTATTTTAGTGGAATTTGACATATGCTCCTTGGAGCTAGAGTATGTCAGTTGATTACACAATAAATAGGATATGTAACTCAAGGATTTGAGAGGTAATCTTGATAGGTGATAACACTACCTTGTTAGATTACGGACAACGGTCCATGGGGAGTCTGCATGCATTGGATAATAAGCTACAGACTCGAGCACTTAGTGTTTTATTGTTATTTACATAGGATACTCGAGTTTAAATGATTCTCTTTAGTGAGATGTTGAATCAATTTTAAAATTGGATTCTAAGGAATCTAGTACTCTTATGGGTCCTAATGGTCCCAACTTTGAGCACATATACCTTGTTGGCATGGATTATGAGGGTCGGATTGGCTCTAGGTTCACTTTTCGCATAAGAGCATTTTGGTAAATATGCAATTGCTTAGAAATAATTGAATAAGGTCTTTGAATTGGATTAATTGATTAATTAGCAAGCCATATTAAGTTAATTAATCAATTAGGACCCATTTTGGGCTAGATTACTCAACCCAAACCCTTGTGGACTCTAATCACTTAAGCCCAGTTAGGATCCTTATAAATACCCCCTAGGGGTTAAGGTTTCTCATAGCCTCCACCCTCATTTCCTCCCCAAAGAAAGTATGCCACGAATAAGGTTGAGTCATCGGTGTGAAAGATTGTGGGTTTATGAGACTTCCAACAACTTCACAGTCATTTTCAATATTTGAATTTAAGGTTTGGGAACATCCAAACCTAAAGGTTAGTACTTTGACACTAAAATATCAATTTTTAAAAAATTGGTATTGCTTCTGATACTTAGATCAACTGACATCATTCATTACGTATGCAATCCAATAGATAAGTTGTCCACAATTGGTTCATGGATCTGGGCAATCCAGTAGAGACTATAGTGCATTACTTCTTAATTAGATGGATGACTTATCTTAGCCATCGGATGGGTTTCCCATGGTGAGTGCACTATTGTATGTGATGCACACTAGACAGGATCTACAGTGAATCATGACACAAGACTATCAATTGTCATGATTCACTAAGCTACTATACTACATGGACTCTCAACCTCAAGAGGATATTGAGTTGTACTAAAATCAACAAGAGGCTTTGAGCTTTGGGTGAGACCCTAAAGTGGTCATGTATCCCTATAGATTGGGTCATTGTTGATGAACGTTGGTGGCAACAGGTATTCTCAATATAAGCACCATGATATCTGATGGAATTGAGACAATGTGTTCCCTTGAGTGATCCAAAGGACATATGATCATGAAATCTATGGTCACAGTAATTTCTTTAGTGGAATTTGACATATGTTAGTTGATTACATAATAAATGGGATTCTCAATCGACATCCTTTAGTTGACATATGCTTAGAAGATGCCAACAGTTGAACCAACACATCATTCATTTCCAATATCCTTTAGTAAAGAAGATTCCCTAAGAACCTTGAGGGAACCTCCCCATTCAATCTCTCTATCACATATGTAAAAACTTAATAATTTGAATTCATTATTAGCTTCAATTGTAATAGAGTGAGAATAATTAAGTAGTAAGGCATCATAAATAAAGTTTCACTTTGTTGAATTTTGAATTACTAATATTCATAAGCTTGTAAGATGATACCCGAGACCAAGAAAAGATATGTAACAAATCCTTTGTTGTTGACACCTATAGGTTTGGAGGGTTGATAAGCGATTGTTGTACTAGCAAGGTAGTTATCTCCTCAAAGTCCTCACTATCATCCTCAAAGTCTTTTCCTTGGAATATTTAAAGAACACCACGCTTGGGGGAAAAAATATAAATAGGAAAAGAAATACATGGATGATAAATATGGTTTTGATTTTAATATAGTGTTAAAAGTTAGATGCCACTATGCCATTGTGTATCAATGCTATGAACTATCTACATAGGTATTAAATATGGTTCCAATTTGTTTTTTAATTAAGTATTAAAAATTAGACACCACCATGCATCCAAACCAAGCCAATTTGGATGAATGAGGACTTTAACACTTAAGTGTTGAAAATACTACATTGTTTCACATCTAGGTTATGACTTGTCTACATGGGTATTAAATACGGTTCCATTTTTTTTTTAATTTAGTGCTAAAAGTTGGATACTATTATGCATCCAAGTCAAGCAATTCATATGGGTAAGGACTTTAACACTTAAGCATAAAAAACACAGCACTGCTCTATGTTAAGGCTACAAGTTTCTACATAAGTGTTAAATATAGTTCCAATTTTTTTTAAGTGTTAAAAGTTGGGCACCATTACGCATTTAAGTCAAGCCAATTTATGTGAGTGAAGACTTTAGCACTTAAGTGCTTAAATACAATATTGTTAAGTCTATATGGATGTTAAATATGGTTCCAATTTTTAAGCAAGTGTTAAAAGTTGAACACCGCGACACATTTAAACCAAGTCATTTCACATAGGTGAAAACTTTAGCACTTAATTGTAGAAAATATGATATTGTTCCACATTAGAGTTGGGAACCCTAGATTACTCCATTCCCATAACCTAGATCTCATAGGGTGCATGCATCTATCCTTTAGGCTCTCTAGATCTAATGCAACATAAAATAATGGCTTCAAAAATCATTATAGAATAAATATCTAGAGAAGAAATGCCCATATCTAGAAAAACTGGATGATTTGTTCTCATGTTGCTACTCACATGTGTGTCATATGCGATTCTCATGCATGCGACCTGTGTGATTCACTGTTTCTCGTACACCCAAAATCTTCTGCCCAATGATTCTTTCTTGTGTCTAGGCACTAAAATGGTGGAGATCCTAAGGGTAGAGGTTAGAATTTTCTCTCTGGACTGCAAATGGGGAATGACAAGACCTAAGAAACCCTAACCCTTAAAGGGGTATTTATAGGCTTCCTACTAAGCTTAAGTCACTTAAGCCTACCATGGACTTAGGTCACTTAATCTAACCCCAAAAAGTTGCTAATTGATTAATTCACCATACAAGACCTTAATTAATTAATTCACTCAGTCCAAACATACCACTCACTTATCCCTGTGCAACCTTATGTAATTACCAAAATGTCTTTATGCACAAAAGTGAACTAAAAACCCTTCCAACCCTCATAAACTATGTCATCAAGGAATATGAGCTCAAAGTGGGGACCATTAGGACCCATAGGAGTACTTACTATAGAGAGTTAACTACACTCCATTACTCTATGTATAGTATAACAAGATACCAAGTGCTCGGGTCTATGACCTACTATCCACTACATGCAAACTCCTTATGAACTGATATCCGTAATCTAAAAAGGTAATGTTATCATCTATCAAGATTACCTATCAAATCCTTGAGTTACATATCTCACTTATTATGTGATTAACTGACATACTCTAACTTCAAAGAGCATATGTCAAATTCCATTAAAGGAATTATTGTTGCCACATATTTCATTATTACATGTCCTTTGGACCACCCAAAGTGACACACTATCTCAATCTCATGAGATATCATGGTGCCTATATTGAGAATATCTATTGCCACTAGCCTCCATCAACAGTGACCTAATCTATAAGGATATATGACTATTTTAGGGTCTCACTCATAAGTCACAGCCTCCTATTGATTTTGGCACAAACTCAATATTCTCTCAAGGTTGAGAGTTCATGTAATATAGTAGCTTGGTGAATTATGACAATTGATAGTCTTGTGTCATGATTCACCGTAGGTCTTGTCCAGTGTACATCACATACACTAGTGCATCACCATGGGAAACTCATCTCAATGACCATGACAAGTCATCCCTCAAATTAGGAAGTGATGCAGTATAGTCTCTACTGGATTGCCCAAATTTATGAACCAACGGTGGACAAATTATCTACTTACAAGGTACCCATGACTTTTATCTTCTGTAAAACTCCTAATGCACTCAAGTCATGTACAATATAAGAGACATTGACTGAATGTTCAAATCAATGTCAATACACTAAAAAGATAGCAAGGGGATAGTTAACTCTAACTTTGTTACATCATGTTTTGTTTTTAAGGGCTCAATCCCAACAGTTAGGGCTACAACTTATCTACTTACAAGGTACTCATGACTTGTATCTTCTGTGCAACTCTTAATGTACTCAAATCATGTACAATGTAAGAGACATTGATTGAATGTTCAAATCAATGTCAATACACCAAAAAGATAGCAAGGGGATAGTTAACTCTAACTTTGTTACATCATGTGTTTGATTTAAAGGGTTCACTCCCAACAGTTAGGGCTACAACTTACTCATATAAATGTCAAATTTTAAGAATTCGTTTTTTTATATTTAAGTTTGTTAAAAATTTATCTTAAGTGTCAAGATATTTTTTTTTAAAGAATTTTAACCTTCAATTTTTTTTTAAAAAAAATGTCTACAAGAAAATTTGTTTCGACAAGTAATTAGGATTAACACGCATTTAGGGATGACGAACTTATTTCTTTCTTGAAAAAAAAATAAAGGTTTATATGTGTGTGTGTGTGTGTGTGTGTGATAGAAAATGGGGGAGGGGTGTTGGCACTAACATAGCACCAAGGTTTGAAAAATCGGGATATTTGGCCGAAAAATTGACGAAATATTGGATATCGAAGGTGACCGAAACAAAATCGACCACCGATTATCGATTAGGTAAAAAATCATCATTAATTTAGAAAAATTGACAAAATATCGTTGATTTTTTGGCAAAAAAATTGAAAGTTGCTGCATGCACGTGTGGGGAGGATCACGCGTAAAAAATCGATGATTTTTTCAAAAAAAAATATGCCAATTTTCAACAATTTTTTCAAATAAAAAAACGCCAAATTTTTTTTATAAAATATTTATTCCTTTTTTAATTATTCATTTCTAAATATTCATTTTTTTTTAAATATAGTGGATTTTTAGCAACTTTTTCGAAAAATACACCATTTTTTTAAAAATATTTATCCTTTTTTTGTTTTTTAATTATTCATTTCTAATTTATCTTTTATTTTAAATTTATATTATCATTTTATTTCATGTTATGATTTTATTTTTAACTACATTTCACATTTATCTCATTAATCCTATTTTAAAAAATCACTATCACTTCAATTTTAAATATTTTTTATGTTTATCCTTTTAATTTTATTTATTTTTAAATGTCTTTATTTTAAAATATTAAAAATATAATTTTATTAAAAAATTGTTGAAATATAAAAGCAATTAATGAAGTTCTAATATTTTATAAATTAAAATTAATTTGATAAGATATATTATTAATATAATTTTTAATAATTTTAATTATTTAAATAAATTAATATTAATAGAAAAAGTTGTTACCACAAATTTGTAATCTAAATCTCAAATAAATTATTTTATGTAAATCAATTTAATTTTTTAGGATATCATATCCTATTAAAAATGTCATCCTAGTTTATGTATCCCTTTTACATGAAATATGTTAATCCTAAAGTGATGTATGAGATATAGTGTTTTAGGATATTATGTCCATAGAATAAAATATTTAAGGATAGAGAGAGAGAGAGAGAGAGAAGGGGGGAATGAAAGCACTTTAGATAGTAGATAAAAATAAGAAGTTTAAATAAAAATATTAATTATTTAAATCTCATTACTATTCAAGCATCTTAGGTTAAAACATTTGAAATTTAAATAACATTGGTTGAATAGGTGAAATATCATCCATTGGAGAAGAATAAAAATATTAATTATTAAATATGTGAAAACATTTGTACTATGTTTAGCATAGTATTAATTATTAACATATATTTATTTATTTATTTATTTATTTGTTTATAAAAACATTAACTATTAAAAAATGGATTATTATTTAAACATTATGGATCAAGCACTTACATAGTAAATATTCTAATTTGGTTAATAAATTCTAATACTTTCATGAAATATCATTTTTTAGAGATGAAACATTTGAGTATTGAATAACAATCTAATTAGTATAATTAATATAAACACATGAATTATTAGGTATTGGTTATTATTTAACCATTAAAACATCTTGATGGTAAATAGAAGTACAAAATATCATGTAATTATCTATAAAAGATTATATTATAACTAGTTTTTATTTATTACTAATAGTAATTTAGTTTTTATTACGTATAAAAAAATTAAATATGAAAAAATTAATGGTATGAAATGACATAAAATAAATTATTAAATCTGGATTAAAATTTAAATATTTTTTAGATAAAAATATTTAATATTCAAGTGACAAGAAAAAAGATACCCTCAATAAATGTTCTTTGTCATTTCCAAGTCTTTAATGGAAATTAAAACCCTAGAATCTCATTTCTTAACAATTAAGTATATTTACTTTGCTTTAAGGCCCAATAATTGAATTTATAGTACTACATGCATAGCATAAGAATATAATAATTATTTAAATTATCATAAAGAAAAGTTTTTAAAATATGATTATAAAAATTGCTTCAATGAAAGAAAAGAAATCGAACTCTAGCGAAACTAAAAGAAACAATTTGAGTGAATTAATATGGGATCATGTTTATTTATTTATTTATTTATTTATTTATTATTATTATTATTATTATTATTATTATTATTAGTATTTGCTCCTCTCAAGTTAGTATGTTGTTATTTGAGAAAGCAAATATCTTTTAAAGGATTGTATTTATTTATTTTATAAGTTTCTTTAATGGACAATCATTTGAAATGTAAATTTCTATACAGGCTTCTTACTATAACAACTTCATTAGGAACCCATCCTCTTGTTTTTTATGCCAACAAAATCTAATTTATATAACTACTTTAAAGAAAAATAACATAAAATGAAGAAAAATGTAGATTTCGCTATGTTTATGTTTTAAAACTCCTATAATAGTCAATCTTAAACTTAGGTGGTATTTGATGTCACGGGTACAAACTTTCCCACAAGTTTTTCACGTCCGTGCAACAATTAGATGCCCTCTAAGCCAACCTATTTACACCGACACAAGGTTGTAAAACCCACAAGGAAATACAAAGTTACGGGTTTGTTTCAATCTCCAACTTGTATTTTGTATTTTTATTTCTTCTCTAAATAACAATACAAGACAAAGCCCTTAGTAGACTCCTCCTACATTCTTTTTTGTAAGTTCATGCTCTCCCTCATGTTATGTTTTAAGAAGACTATCTCATGATCTCATGCCTACAAGAGACTTTTAAGAAGGCACTCCCATCCTCCTTTTATAGGTATAGAACCAACCACTTCTATTTTGAATAGGAATCAACAATCCTAATCCTACACAAACTCTTATTTGTAGGCTACAATACCAACCACTCCTACTTAGACTAGGGACAAACAATCCTAGTCTTACTCAAACTATAATGTCAATAAGAACCTAAACTCTTACTTAAACTCAAATTAGAATCCCATTTTGATTCCAACTTTGAGATTTCAAATGTCTTGGACTCATTCCTCATTAATTAGAAATTCCTTTTGCTATTGTTACTTTCATTAGTCTACTCATGTGCTTTAATTGCCCATGCATTTGATTAGCTTGATGTTGAATCTCTAAGAAGCCCACCACATGCATCTCTATGCATGTCAAGCCCTCTAGTGGCTTGCACTCTTTGCAACATGCCTCACTAACCCGTTTTAGCATCTCTAGACAACCTATTGCACATCCTCACTATGTAGTTTACGTGCATGCCAAGCCCTCTCTCTACCTACACACCTCACAATATGCCTCAATTAGCTTGTTATATGCATATGTAGGTTGCCCTTGTTGTTCCTAGAGCATGTCAACCATGCTCATTTATGCTCTATCTTGTTGTTGCTACGACACCATGCTATGTCCAAGCTTTCTCTTGGTGCAATAACAAGTCATGATATTACGCCTATGACTATTCATCTTCGTGCTTAAGGGATTGTGCCATTATGCCAAGTATTAGGCATCGTATATGAGTCGACTTTGTTACTATAGAATCCTCATGACTCATCTTGATGTTGAAACAAGCCATGGCAATGTGCTCATGACTAATCAAGCCACCTTATTGCGCAAGGCATTGAACCCTTGTGCCACCATCGAGAAGGGAGACCTCATCTCACCTCATGCCATTACGGTTATGAGTTGCACACCAACACATGTCGTGAAGCCTATGTGTACCAAGGCTTGCTTATGTGCTTTACTTGCATCCAGGGCCTTGCACTAAAGCCCCTTGGTATGGCCACGCCCATACCACCTAGTCTTCTCTTAAGTTATCTACCCTCTCTTAAAGAGCATTTAAAGCCATTTTGGAAGTTTCTAGAGAAGACATCACTTATGCTAGGAAAAACATAATGAATTTTAATTAATTTAAGAAAATTTAGAAAATTTCACTTCCACTTGGATTCTCTCTCTTGGAGGTTCCTTTTCTAAGGAAAAATATCACCATGTTAATTAAAATTCAACCCTTGAATTTTGGCCAAGTTGACGTCATGTCACTTGTTATCCCTCAATAGCCTCCATCTCACCTTGCCTTAATCATAGGTCACTCATGGAGTCAAGGTGTTGCCCCTTGAGGCCTTAATGTCATACATTTACAGTCAAGGTGTTGTAGCTATTGTACCACAAGCAACATGATGCTATATTTGTGTGCGACACATTATTGTGCATGTCGCATTGTTGATGTGCGTGCTATGCACATTGTTATGTTGGTTGTAGTCTAATACTATGTTGTATGCAATCTCCCATGCTATCTTGGGTGCTACTCCACTCACACCATTTGGCTTTCACTTGCATCGTTCTCCGCCTTGTCTCACTTTCACGCTCCTTATGCATGCCTACATGTGCATAAGGGCCTAGACGCCAAGGCGTCCAAGACAAAAGGACTAACACTTGACCTATATGTATGACAATCCTATAAAGCAAAGGTATTTTAGAAAATTACTTGATGTTACGTCATAAAACCTTTATTGTCTCCGATTCTTACTATTTACTAGATATAAAATGAGGTAAATTAATAAAAATATATTTTATTTAAAATCTTAGTCATGACGTTATTTTTCCCTTACTCGCCTATATATCCGGTTAGGGATGAATTATCACAATATATTGCATTTATAAATATGGGAAATATATTAACGCAATTAATTAACTTAGCATTACACTAATTTGTGTAAATAACAAATTAAAAGAAAATGAAATCTTGGATAAAAGAAACACGCGGGAAGTTATTTTGATATTAATCATATATAAAAGATAGTTATACAATAGAGAAAATTAGTGGACATGTAGAAAGAAGCTCTTATTAGTAAAATGAGATATTATATTAGAGAAAATAAAATGTAAAATGAGATATTATATTGGGAAGGATTATTAAAGTGACAAAAGAGGGGAAACAAAGGTGGTGTAGGGTAGGAAAAGGAACAATTCATTTTAAAAATTGAGGAATTTTTAAACTCGAAATTTGACCTAGTACTCAATGAAGGGTGTCTTAGTTCTAAATTAAGAAATGTAACCAAAAAAATTTATATATTGATAACTATTTTCAAGTAATTTGTAATTTTCAATGTTATCTATGTTTACCAAGAACATATATAACATGTTTAATTATGATATAAACTCATACATAAATTTGATATATAGAGAGATCGTAATGCTAGTTACATATGCAATAAAAAAAGTTAGTTCGTCAGTTGATGTTTTAGGTAATTTGCAATTTTCAGTTATTATATATATATAAAAGATGCTTAATTTTAACGTAACCATGCATGCAATACATATATTTGTAAATGGAAAAGATTTATAAAAAGAAAAAAAACCAACAAAACCTAAACCATCTAGAATTTGAAAATAGCTAAATAGACTTCAAATTCTTTTTTGATTAATTTAGCTTAGGCCTAGGAGGGGCACATGCCCCCATAGCATAAAATTAAATCAAATAGTGGGATAGATTATTTCTTCCTCACTTCTTCCCCCACAAAGGAAAAGTAAGCTTTTCATTAAACTAAATACAACAATCTCCTCACTTCTTCCCCCACAAATATTTCTTCTATTTATGTCCTCAAACTCCATTTCTGGCTTCGCCACTACTTTTATTGAGGTTGCAAAGACTCAATTTTCATGCATTAAGTACACGAAAGAGCACATTAGCAAAAATGATAAATTTAGACTTAAAATCTTAAAAGTCACAAAAGTCAAGTGCATATAAGGACACATGTTTGCCTCATATTTAAAAAAAAAAAAAAAATTTTAATGAATCAAGTGCATATAATAACACATGTTTGCACTATATTTTTAAGGAAGTAATGTACGATAATACTGACAAATAGGAATAAAATTAAACTTAAAAATCCAAGTTTGTTCGATAGTGAAAAAGCAAATCATATTAAAATAACATTGAAAAAGTTTGGTGATGTAATTTAAAATTTTGTTTAATTCATCGTCAGGTATTTCAGGTAATTTCAATTTTCAATTATCTATAATTTATAATATGGTTTATAACTATATATATATATATATATATATATATATATATATATATATATATATATATATATATATATATAAATATGCTTAATTTTAACAATACATGCATGCGAATCGAATGTGCAAAACAAATTTCAAAAAATGACAAAGATGAAAAAAGAAAAGGAGGAAAAAACAAACAAACAAAATTAAAAAAAAAAAGAAAGAAAGAAAGAAAAAAGTTATCAACCTATTTGTAATTTTAAAAATAACATTGATGGATGAACAAGAAGAAGCTCTAAAATAAAGATATTATTTCCCACCACCAAACATGCCCTATTCACGAACTCTATTTGAGAAGCATGCAATTATCATTTCAATTTTAAAATCCTAAATTTTGATAGAGGATTAGGGAACTTTATCACATAGTTTTTTTTTCTAAAACGAAAGTAATAAATTTTTAGTTGCTAGTTTTTTCCTAGACAAAAGGGCATGGATGGTGTTGCATAAAGAAAAGAAAAGAAAAGAAAAGAAAATCAAGTTTTAAAGGAAGAATAAGGATATAGGTTTTTCCATAGTGTATGTTTCCAAAGAGCCAAACAGGAGAGAAAAGACTCATTCATAAACACAAAGCACAAGCACAAACGCCTCCTCTCTCTCTCTGTGTTTTTCATATTAAATCAAATCTCCCTATACCTCTCTACACTACACGGCGCAATCAAAGCAAAGTCCCTTCCCGGTGTTTCTCTCTCTATAATTATATATAGATATAGATATCTCTATATATTAAACACCTCTCTCTAAACTGCCAATACAGTCTCACACATATACTCTCTTTTCTCGCTCTAAAGACGCGCAGCAAATTGAAACTCTTGGCCTTCTCTCTCTACTCTTCCCGTTTCTATTGGGCGAATCGCACTGCTCTACCATTCGCAACAACAGGGGCGATTAGGGTTTGATCTCTCTTCCTTCATTCATTAATCCTGCGCTTTCATTGGTCAGTTACACCGTTTTTCGTATCTGCGCTCTGTTCGAACCCTAGGCTTTTTGATGCTATGCGATTCTAGGGTTTGATTTTTCTCCGCATTTTGGGCAATGGGTTTGAATTTTCCGCCATGAACTGTTTTGCTTTCCTCCGGGGATAGGTTTTGTTTTCGGAAATTCAGTTTTTGATTCGAGTTGTTTGCAGTGATGAGGGTCTTGTCGGTTTCTTCTTGTTGAAATACTGAGGTCCTTGTTGGCAAAAGCCCTTTTGAATAGAACCCCTTTTGATCAAGAGTCTGTTTGGGTTGATTGTTGGTATTGGTGTGGCTCTTGGGACACTGTTTGGTGCCTTGATAGTACATATATATATATATATAGTGTACAGAGAGGGCAAGCCCTAATTATAGTGTACAGGATAGTCTGGATTATTTTTTGGAAGGTGGGTTTTTGAAAATTAGGGTTTGGGAATTTTGATTGACAATAATTGTGGCTTGGGTTTTATTCAAGGGAGATTTTGGTATTGCGGGAAAGCTAAATTTTGGTACATTGGGCTAATTTTGTGAGGAGTATAACAATTTTGGTGGGGAATTGAGTAGCTGAGACTGAGAAAGAAGAATTAGGACCTGTTTTTCGTTCATCTTTTATTTGATCATGTTCGGTAATAGCTATGGACAAAACTGAGCCGGCATTAGTTCCTGAATGGTTGAAAAGCAGTGGAAGTGTGACAGGTGGTGGCAGTACAAACCACCATTTTGCACCATCTCTTTTGCAATCAGGTAATCCAGAATGTCTTGGTATGTAGTGAAACTGACACTGTTTGGTTGCCAGGAAAATTAAAGAAAACTTTGAAAATTTGAATTTCTTAATTTATATTGGTTTTATAATGGAAGTTCAACTTGAGTAAGTTAAATGGCTTAGTGCTGTTTGGGATCCAAAATTTAATTTCTTTCCTTTTCCCATATGTTCCTGGCAACCTAATGGATATGTATTTAGCTTTCTTGTTTCAGTTTAAATAAGGAATCTTATCATATGTCTATTTCTATAGATGATGGTGCTGCCCTGAAACCTGCAAGGAAGTTGATGGTGAACAGTAATGATCATGATACCGGACGTTCATCCAATTTGGAGCGAACAACCTCCTCCTATTTCCGCAGGAGTTCTAGCAGTAATGGTTCTGGCCACCCAAGGTCTTTCAGTAGTTTTGGTAGAACTAACCGTGAGAGGGAGTGGGAGAAGGACATTCATGACTATCGTGATAAAGACAAGTCAGTCTTGAGTGATCACAGGCATCGTGATTATTCTGATCCTTTAGGAAACATTTTGCCAGGTAGGCTTGAGAGAGATATGTTGAGGCGTTCACAGTCAATGATTACTGGGAAACGGGGTGATATGTGGCCCAGAAAAGTTGCAGCTGACGTGAGCACCGTCAACAAAACCATCCATAGCAATGGTGATGGTCAACTTGCTAGTGGCATTGTCACTAGCAGTGTGCAAAAGGCTGCATTTGATAGGAATTTCCCCTCACTTGGAGCTGAAGATAAACAAGGAGCTCCTGATATAGGAAGAGTCACGTCTCCTGGCTTGACTTCTGCAATCCAAAGTTTGCCAATTGGTAATACAGTGGTGATTGGTGGTGATGGATGGACATCAGCCCTGGCAGAGGTGCCTGTGATAATTGGAAGCAATACCACAGGTGTCTCATCTGTTCAGCAATCTGTGTCTGCAAGTTCAGTTTCTGTGGCTCCAAGCACCACAAGTGGCCTTAATATGGCAGAAACACTAGTTCAGGGCCCTGCTCGGGCACGTGCTAATGCAACTCCCCAGGTAACTTTGCTGCTCTGTTATTATTCTTTTTATTTTTTTGACGTGTATTTGAAATATTCTCACCCTTATATGGTTCAATTTTTTTTCCTATTGAAGTTATCTGTTGGAACTCAAAGGCTTGAAGAGTTGGCTCTTAAACAATCTAGGCAATTAATTCCCATGACACCATCCATGCCTAAAACCCTGGTAAGAGCCTGTGCTTTCCTTCTTTTGGAGGATAATTTTGTGGAGGTTGTTATTACCATAATACATGACGTAGGTCTTCTGTTTGGCCTATTTTAGCAAGTTTTTGTTTGATATCTATAGTGAACAAATGTCAATGGGGAATCTATACTTGGTGGATGTAAAGTGGCTTACCTTGTTGTGGAATTGTTTAGGCCTGTTTTGTGTGAATCGGTGGTCAATAATTTCATTACCAGTAATTCAATTATATATTCTTTGTTTTGGTTGCATGTACGCAAGGTTTTTAGTTGTTAAGTTCTATATCTTTGTCGAATTTGAAGACTTGAATTAGCCTAGTTGGTTCAATTTGAACATGTTTTTGTCTTATTGATGTTGGAAATAAGAATCTAATGTTACTTCAACTCTATGTTATGAGTGCACCCAACAATTATTATGAGAGGGATGAATGTTTATAAGGTGCATAAAGCTTATATGGTTATTTATTTATTTTTTTGATAGATAAAGAAGAAAATATATTAAAAAGAGGAGCCAAAAGAGTGACGTATAAATATGAAGCTTATATGGTTATGTTACTAGGCTTTTAATTTATTGATAATTAAACCTATATCCCAGTTGCTCGGGTCCCTTTTAATTATTGATGCTCAACATTATGTTTAGCTTCTTTGCCACGTGGATCTGAGTTTAGTATTGATGTATTCAGTTGTGTGTGCCTTAAAGTTTTATTACTGTAATAAATGATTGAATCATGTGGAGAATTAATCTCTTAATCATTTGTGAATTTTATCATATGTTCTTTAGATCAACCTTTTTCTTTGTTTTTTTTCCTATTCAACTAATTATACTTGCTTACACCTTCCTCCCTTGTGCTTGCTGGTCACAGATTTGGGGTCTCATAGTTCCTTGCCACTGGGTTGTAATCTTTTATAATTGTGGTTGTGGATTCTGATCCTTTTTGGCCTGGAGATATGATTTTGAGTTGAAACCCTAAAAACTTCGTAAAATTTTTTTCCTATGTATTTTCTCATGGTCAGTAAAAGTACAATTTTTAAGCACCACTCCAACAGTGGCTGTTTGATTAGATATTTAAGATCTATTTGTTGGAATTTCATTTCTCGAGAAACCTGAATGATTGGGAAATCAATGAAACTCCTTTGATCCTTCTTCAGAGGGCGTGCTGCTCATGTTTCAATTATTGTTGGAAATGGATTTAAATTTAATTTTGGGATGATATATGGAGGGGATATGAGCCTCACAAAGTCCACTCCCTTCATCTTTTTGAGATTTTCTAGATCTGCCAGGAGAGAGCAAGGGAGGCTTGGTTTGCAATAGTGCTTCCATCACTGGTTGTTCAAATAGATATTCTACATCCCTTTGTTGGAATTTCATTTCTTGAGAGACTCAAATGATTGGGAAATTGATGAATCTTTTTTGATCTTTTGCAGTGATCCTTCCATCACTGTTTGTTCAATTAGATATTCAGGATCTACTTGTTAATTTCATTTATTGAGAACTTAAATGATTGGGAAATCGATGAACCTTCTTCAAACTTTCTTTAGACTCAGCCTGCTTTATTATTTTTATTTTTTACTTTTTTAGTAGATCCCTTGTTTGGTCCACCAGTCAGTGAAGAGGTTGGCCAATCAAGGTCCCTCATTGCTAGAGGTTTCTGTGGGAGTGTATGCTTCCCTGAGTCTTGTGTTTCTGGTTTTGCGCTTGGGTTTTGGATGTCTTTTGATTTTATTTTCTTTTCTTTTTGGTTCTCAATTGACTCTTTGATTGTCTTATCTTGAAGGATGCCACAGCTTTCACATACTTTTGATCCATGATTCAATTAATTGTTGCTCTTTATGATGAAAAAATTTGATAAACTTTCTTCCTTTCTCATTTGTTTTTTCTGATATCCATGTGCCTGATACATGTCAGGATGAGAGGCACTAGAAGTTGAATTTAGTGGTTGATTTATCTTGAGATCTATAATAGGTGTGTGGTGTGCCAAAGTATTTTCTTGTTTAGTGGCTTAAAAAGTGCCAATGCTAATTAGGGTATCCAAGTGAGGAAGCCTAAGAAAAGCAATTTTCCCAGTTAAGTTTGTTATGAATAAAAAAGGGAGAGTGCATTATCCATTCATTTATTGCGTTATGGCTATACTCTATGGTGTGGACTTTCTCCATTAGCAAGAGTTTGTTCAATTGTGCTTCCGTTTCCCTTGAGGAAATTGTTTTTTTGAGGTTTGTTTCTGGAGAGAGAAGCAGGGTCTTGTCAAAAATTGCAATCTTGCTATGTATAGGGTTATCTAACTTGGGAGAAACACCAAGGTTTTGCAGGGATATGTACTCCCAGGATGAATTATAAGATAGCTTTTTTTCCTGGCTTCTCTTTGAGTTTCAGTAGCAAAGATGTTAGGTTTTCCTCCTTTCTCTATCCTAGTTGATTGGATTGTGATTGTTGTCGTTAACATTACTTTCAGGGTTTGTTGCATTTTTAGATCTCATTGAGTAAACAAACTGAAACAAATGTTAATGATTACTCACTAGGAATTTGGGAAAAAAGTGGGACTTGGAGCCCATTTTATGGAATATGAAATAATATAATTTTAGGTGTTTTGAAACCAGTTTGAAGAGGATATTGTATTAAAGTTGAGATGCTGGCCTTGTTGGAATGTCTTTGAGAAGCAACCAAATTGGCTCTCTCATTTCCCTGTTGAAGGAGATTCTTCTGTTATTATTGGCTGGGTTAGGTTGAAAGGAATGCGTCTTCAAAGTTAATAGTCACTTGATGCAGAATATTCTGACCTGTCTCTTATTTAAAGGGGAGACCTCTGTGTTAATATATTAGGGGTCAACTTCATTCCCCTTGAGAGTGTTTTATTCTGCTTAGTGGCCTGGGCTTTTGTAGATGAGATCTTGGCCTATCCTCAACAGTCTTGTGGCCATAAACCTTATCGTACTCATTGATATGTGCCGATATAATGTCATTTCATTGTTGACTTATGATCTTCTTAGCATAGATCCACTGTGGTCTCCATTTGTTATCAAACTGATAATTAATGTCCTCATTTCTTTAATTCGTGGTAGTTTTTTCTTTATAGTTTTGACTTTTAATGTTCCAGATATTATTGTTTCTTTTAACTTCCTTTTAGATAAGGTTTTAACTATAAATATCACCTTTGTGATAGTGAGAAAGATCTGATGTTGTTGAAAGTTTGCAAATATCACAATAAGGTAGAAACCTGTTGTTGAGTTAGTTTTGGCCAAAAAATCACATTGGATCATTAGATGTGTGGGATTACTGTACATTTTAGCACCTAAATATGGTTGTAAACAGCCCCCAATTTTATATGATTCTTTGATTCCTGTTGATTTTTTAGTCATCATGCTTGCTTCATATGGCATATTGCATTTTCCGAAGGAATGGGAAGTGTGCTTGTCGATCAAAAAAGACAGTGGGAAATGTGTTATGTTGTTAGAAGTTACCAAAAATTGTGAACTAGGTTAAAAAAAATCCATTATTGACTTATGAACAAAAATTGTATTGAATGCATGTGACAATTATTTTATGCTCGTTGATTTTCATTCATATTGTTTTGCATTGCCATTTAACTTTCCAGTATTGTTTTATCAGTTAAGGTTTTAAATATAGAGAGAATATGAAATCTTGCAGCTATGAAATGATGGGAAATATATTGCGTTGCTAAAAGCTATCAAACATTATTACCTTGCTCTACCAACTCATGGTCATGGCTTCTTTGCCCAAGTCATAACATAAAATGAAAATTTCCTTCTTAGCATGTTATACAATCTTGGAGTTATGTGAAGTTAACATCTGCCTAGCTCAGCGATGCTTTGTACCTGTAACCTTGAGGGCCCAGCCATATTTTATGAGCATCCATGTCCAAAACATATCAGGTAATGAGATGTCTCCTTTAGAGAAGGCTCCATGGGTTGCATGGTATTTTTAATCCCATTGCCTCATTAAAATGTAAGGGAGTCATCTAGCCTCCATGGCCCAAAAGGTGTGTCAAATTTTGCATAACTCAGCCATCTTGTGCCCCTGCAGTGATGTGTAATCCTTATAACTCTCACTTTTTGCCTCAGAACTTGTTTTGTGTGGGATGGTCGAACCCCATCCCTTCTGCGCATTTCATGGGCATCATCTCATGTTTGTCACTTCAGGTGACCTGACAATCTCCATCTCTGCCAGTGCCACCGTAGTCCTCACTTCGACTCCCATCATTGTTTATATTGTTGGACGTGTTTTTGTAAGCTTAATACCATCCTTAGTGCTATAAGCAATGGAAATGGTTATCTGTATTGCTTTCTTGATCCATGCTGTGACCACAGCCTTGAAGGAATAATTGCTTTGCCCAGCACTCACTGTTACTACTCTGAGTACCGGTCTTGTAGGGCAGGACTCATATATAGGCTATAAATCTCAGAAATGTCTAGCTAATCAGTCGTAGGTAATTGTTCGGGACCAATATACTTAGGCCGGTTGAAGAAAAAGGCTTTGCAAAGTAGGGCTTTCCTATTCACTAATGGCCCAAACACACCTACAAACAAGAAATAATTGCTGAAAGGGAGTTTTAATTGTGCAATTTTCGTTCAATGCCAAATCTGCCTTCTTTGTCTCAAAAACACAATCATAACCCTACCTTTTTCTTCTCTCTACCCCTGTCTCTTCCCTTTCCCTCCTCTCCTTCCCTCCTAATCAGTTATCAAATTATCTCTTCATTTTTCTTCAAACCCACCTCCAATGCCACCAGCTGCTTTCACTAAATTGCTTGCTAGTGCTGATAAGGCCGTCTAGGTCCACCATCACTGTCAATTGCCCCACATGCCTCGTTGTTGCTGATGACTGTTCCACCTTGGTTTCCATTTTCTGTCATCTCATGTTGGTGATCAACCCTCCACACAAACCTCCCATTGCTGCCATCAATCACTGTCACCTTACGACCCATATTCTAATGCTCCCATTGTTCACAGCCAGGGTTAGGGGTTATGGCCTAGGTTTTTTAGTCTACATTATGGTGGGCTGGTGATTTGATGTAGACAAAGGATAAAATAGATTTTGCAGACCAACAACTCCTTTGTTATAATTTTAGTTTGAAGCTGTGTTTGGCCTATTTGTGAAGCAAAACTCCTATTTTGCAAAACCTTTATCTTCAATTCTTGGCATGATTCTCCCTAATTTTTTTGTTTGCCCAACTAGGCACTTTTGACAGCATGAAGATATATCATGAAGTATGTTATATACTTTTCATCCTTCCCAAATTTTGAGATATATTATGCAGTTTATCATGGAAAAGTGATCCCTGCTGTTAGGAAAATGTAGCTCCCTCTTCTCTTTTCAACCATGGGTATCTTCTAAGCATTCCCATCTTCTGTATGCTGTTTCTCATTTTTCCAAGTACTTAAAGTGCAAACTTGCCTTAAAAGCACCAATGAATTAAATTTCTTTTCTTTTTTTGTTTCATTTTCTTTTATCGGTTAGGATTTTCTTTCTTAAGTCCATTACTACGGTTTAGCTGATTCTTTTGATCCATGTAACTTTGATAAATTCAAGTAATTGTGTCTCATTATTGTTTAATTCTGTCAGGTGCCAAGTCCTTCAGATAAACCAAAATCAAAGATTGGACTACAGCCTTTACACCTTGTTAATCACTCCCAACGTGGGGGCCCTGCAAGATCTGATGTTACAAAGACATCTAATGTAGGGAAGCTTCATGTCCTGAAACCATCCCGAGAGAGGAATGGTGTCTCACCAACTGCAAAGGATAGCTTGAGCCCTACAATGGGCAGCAGAGTAGCAAATAGCCCCCTTGCTGTCACTCCATCGGCTGCTGGATCTGCTTCTTTGAGGAGTCCAAGGAACAATCCAACCCTTGCTAGTGCTGAGCGTAGGCCATCTGTTGTTCTCACTAGTGTTGAGAAGAGACCCACTTCTCAAGCTCAGAGCCGGAATGATTTCTTCAATCTCATGAGGAAGAAATCTTCTACAAACCCCCCTTCTGCTGTTCCTGAATCTGGCCCTGCTGTGTCATCATCAGTATCAGAGAAGTCTGATGAATTGATAACAGAAGTTGTCACTGCCCCTGTTACTCCTAAGGGCAGAGATATCCTTTCCTCTGATAATTCTGGTTTGGACTGGTCAAATGAGAACAGGGGTGACAAGACTGAAAATGGCAATAATGAAGCCTGTGGTGTATCTCAGAATGATCGGGATGACGAGATTGACAATGTCAATGGTGATGCCTGCGATGTATCTCAGAGAGATCAGGGTGATGAGGTTCACGATGGCAATGGTGATGCCTGTGATGTATCTCAGAAATTTCTAGACAATGGCGAGAAGCATTCAAGCCCTGATGAAGTTCTTTATCCCGATGAAGAAGAGGCAGCATTTTTGCGTTCACTTGGATGGGAGGAAAATGGAGAAGATGAAGGCCTTACAGAGGAGGAGATTAATGCTTTCTACAAGGAGGTAATCACTCGTGTGACCCAGTCACTCCATTCTGTATAGTTTAATGAAAATTTGTTACGAAGCTGAGATGATTGAGTTCCTGACCATACATATCTTAGTAACTTGGTTTGATGCTTCATCATAAATCCCCTTGTTTCTTTAATGAATAAAGGATTATTCCATAACCTTATTTATGCTTGCTTTCTTGTGCAGTGCATGAAACTGAAGCCATCCTCCAACCTTTTGCAAAGGATGCTGCCTAAGATATCTCCACTGCTCGACTCACAAATGGGTAGTGTTGCTGGTGCCGTGTCTGGATTGAGCTCATCTGACTCCGAGTTGAAATCTTGATTCGCTAAACCCCTTACCTGACTTGAGAGGTTCTTAATTTAATGGCAGAGGTGTTTTCCTTTTCCCTTTTTCCCTTTTCGTTTTTGGGTTTTTTGATTGATATTGAGATGGAAATTGAAGGAGCCAAGTTTGGGGGGTGTTGAATGAAGAAAAAGAAGGATGCGATGTGTCTGCTCTTGCAGTTTGCCGGAAGTGAATAGCAATAAGTTACAGGTGATCCGGTTCCTGGAAAGACTTATGGTTTGCTTTTGCCAGCTTTTGACTTGGGAAAATTTTCTGAGGTTTAGAGAGAAAAAGTAGGAATAGATTTTAATTTGGCCTGCAATGCAATGTAAGAAGATACTGAGGGAAAATTTCATAGTGCTGGAAATCATGGGTTTTTTTTTTTCTTTTTTCCTGGGTTTTTCTGAGAGGGGGTCAATTCAACAAATAGATTATGGTTTCTTTTAGTTCATTTAAAAAAAGAAAAAGAAGCAAGAAATTTATTTCCTTTTGGTTATCTTCTACTTTGGTTTGTTCGTTTGTTTGATGGTTTGAATTACCATGTCCCATTCATGTTTGCATACAGAGCAATGGAAATCGAAGGGGAAAAGCAAAAAGCTCAGTCATTGTTGACAATTCCCCATGGGCCATGACCCTACTCAAATGGGATCATCTCTTGTATTTTGGGGACCAATTCTCAGTTTTCTTTTTCCCAGGGTTACTCCATATACAATGTAGTGACTCTGTGAACATAACCATGGTGCTTTTGCTGTTGTTTCAACTTTCAAAGTGTGCCTGCCTGCCAGCCTCCCATAAATAGCCAGCCATCTATGATACACATGTTGGTACTTGGGTTAATATTCCAACAATTCACATTTTTTTTTCTCATGCTTTTCATTTACAAACTACAAAAGCTTTTTCATGCACAAGATTTGTTCCACTGTTTGATAAGGCTGTGACTTGTCATGTTTTGATTTTAGGATTCACAATAATTTTTATTTTATATTTTATTTATTTTCATAAACTTTTTTTTTATTTATGAAAACTACATCTATTTATTTAAGATATTAAAACCATTTTTTTTAGAATTATGACTTTAACTTTAGTTACAATTATTAATTAAAATTAAAATAAAAATGATTTCACATAACACCTAACATCTAAAAATTATTTAAGAACAAATTATGTTAGACAACAAAAAAATTATTTACAACATATAAGACCAAAAATATAATTTCAAAAGTAAAAAATCATTTAAAAAAAAAAAAGACAGTAAAAACACAAATTAAGGTCTTGCTCAATATAGTTTCATAATTTTGAAGTGAAAAATCATTTTTGAAAAAAGAGAGAAAAACATAAATTAAGTTCTCATTCATGATAGTTTGTTGGAAGCCAGCATAACGAATTTTAAAATATATTATTGGTTGGTATTACAAAAGTTTTATTATATATAAAAGAAATTTTTGTGCAAGTCAAAATTAAACTTTTATTGGTTTAGAAAAGAGTTTTAGGTTCAATTTAGTATATATTTTCAAAAACAATTCTAAAAGTTTGTACAAATCAGATCATTTTTTAAAATTTTTTGAGAGTCTATCTAAATTAAACAATCGTAAAAACTCTTAAAACCCGTTAGATAATGATTTTAAAAAACATTTCTAATATTTTTAACACTTAAAATTTTTTATATTTCAAATATTAAAATAGTAAGAAACACTTCTTAAAACATTGTTAAACAGATTCTTATTAAATTTTCTTTTAAATAAAAAAAATTAACTTCCAAAGTATTTATCAAAACATAGCATCTAAGAATCATGAAAGTAGTGTGTAGGAAGACCAATTGGGAGGCACCAAATATAAACTTGTAAGTCATCACCTACCAAAGTCGTTCAGTAGAAATGATGGCCTGAAACCTCCTAACCCATGAAGAAATTCCACAAGAAGACAATAATGAAGTCCAAAATAGAGAGATGAGCTCAGCCGGAAATGGTGACCATGGTTTGTCAAATATGGAGATAACTTCTAAGTTCTAACATTCTTACTATTTTACACCTCGTATCATAACTTCCCATGTGCACCCACCCATATTGGCCTGTTCTTTTTTTAGTATGACAGGGGGGAAAGTGGTGGTATCAAGTTGGTCGAATTAAAGAAACCAATGTGTAGTCAACTCTTTTGGGGCCATTTCCTTTTCTTTTTTCCTCACTTCACCCCATAATGGATTGGGTCTCGATTCCCTCATTCAATCACCCATTCTTTATTTCCAAAATAGAGGGCATTTAAGGAAGAAACATCTTTTAAATTAGGGTGGTTTCTTTATAGAAAGTTGGCCACTATTTGGGTAATGTTTTTAGTCGTATTTTGTATAATAAAAAAGTTATTATTTTTTTTAAAAGGTCTTTATTTTTGTTTTAAGAAAAGTAGTAAGAACTTTTGTGTAAAAAGTCTCTAAATCTTATGAAAAAAAAATTATAGATTTAGAGGGTATTTGTTGTTTTTTTTATGACTTATTATAATTTTTTTGTTGAATAGAAAAAGTCATAATATTAGTTTAAAATTAATACAAATAAAATATTACAAAATAAATAACTTAATACTATTAAACACTATTTAGTCTCAACTTCTATTTATAATTAAATAAAAAGAAACAGTCTACCTATTTAAAAAGTATTTTAAAAAAATTTAAAATTTTGAATAGTAAAAACTTTTTAGGCTATGTTTGATTCTCCCAAAATTTGAGGGAGAATGTGAGGAAAAGAAAATAGAAAAAAAAAAGTGGAAAGAAAGAAAAAGTTGAGAAAAATAAAAAATATGTTTAAAATAAATAATTATTTTTAAATATTTCTTCAAATTCATTTTATTTATTTTATTAAGTGGAATAAAGATTAAATAATTTTAAAATACAAAAATTTTCAATTAATTTTAATTATATTTGATTTGTCATTTTTTTTATAGTAAAATCAAGTAAGATAAAATCATTTTCCTTAAGAATTTTTTCCTTTCCTTTATAGTTTTCAAGAACCAAACATTGGCTTGGTATCTAGATTTTTCAATATTTTTTAGAAATCATTAGATTTTTAATGTAAGCATCTAAAACTTCTTATATTATATTATATTATATTATATATATATATATATATATATGAAGTATCCAAATGGAAAATAAATTTTTTAAAATTAATTTTGATAATCTTATTAAATACATAATTTTATAAGAAAAATATTTTATGAGAAGAGAAAATGATTCCAACAAGAAATTTTAAATTTTAGTCACAAATTATTAGTAGATAAATTTGTTTGAAAGTAATTTAGAAAATATTTTTAAGTTTTTGAAACTTGTTTTAAAATATTATAAATATTAGAAATGTTTCCTGAATTACTACTAAAAAAAAGGATTGTTATGACTTACGAGAAGGATTATATTCTTGAGAACGAAAAATTTCCGAAATATAATAATGAAAATTTTTGAATGGAAAAGTGCTTGGATATTACAAAGTAATCATTCCTTTTGTATTTGAAGTCTAATCATATTTTGAATGGGTTTCAACATGCCTACTAGGTAACATGTGTCACAAGACTCATGTCTTGGATTGTAAGTGGTGTGTTCACTTTCTCCATAATAATTTGTTTTCATATGGAAGCACAATAACAATATTATGGTTTGACTTGGAAATAATAATTGTGGGTTGAATGATGACTCAAATTAAGAAAATGCACCCCAAAAATCATTACAAAAAGACTTGGTGAAGGAAATTTGATTTCAAAGATAAACAGTTCTTAAATTCCTCCTTCCTCGATAAAATGATTATGCATTTATGCCTTTCTTGTAAAAAAAAAAAAAAAGAATTAAATTAAATTAAATTTCAATAAGAGCTTGTGAAAGTATTTAAATATTTTTATTAAAAAAAAATTTATTTTTTAAAAATAACTTAATGTAAAAACAATGATCTAAGCTCATTTTTATGAAAGATATATATTTTTTTATTTCATATTTAATTTTATATAATATGAAGAATATTCCTTTCAATTATGTTTAGACAAGTAAAATATTAAAGTACTTTCCAAAATAAGCCCATGATTTCTTATTCAATAATGAAAATGAGCATGGTATTTTAAGAAATGACTCTTATTTCAAATAAAAATAATGGGAATGTTTCCAAAAACAAATTTGGAAAATATATTAGGGAGAGTAATGTTGATTTTCATTATCATAGAAATAGAAAATATTCCCATTTTTGTGTAAGAAATTTTGTGTAAAAAGTGTTAAAATCTTATGAAAAAAAAAATTATAGATTTAGAGAGTATTTGTTTTTAACTTTTTACTGAAATTAATTTACTTTCAAATTTTAGGTTATTTATTTATTTTTCACTTTTTTATGATTTATTATAATTTTTTGTTGAATAAAAAAAGTCATAATATTTTACTTTTTCTAAATAGAAAAAATAACATATTAATTTAAAGTTTAATACAAATAAAATATTACAAAACAAATAACTTAATATTTAATACTATTAAGCATTATTTAGTATTAAGTTCTATTTAGAATTAAATAAAAAGAAACAAGTGTCATGTTAGTCTACCTATTTAAAAAGTATTTTAAAAAAAATTAAATTTTGAATAGTAAAAACTTTTCAAGTTATGTTTGATTCTCCAAAAATTTGATGGAGAATGTGAGGAAAATAAAATAAAGGGAAAAAGTTGAAAGAAAGAAAAAGTAGAGGAAAATAAAAAATGTATTTAAAATAAATAATTATTTATATATTTCTTCAAATTTCACTTATTTTCTTTGGTGGTATAAAAATCAAATAATTTTAAAATACAGAAAATTTCAACTAATTTTAATTATATTTGATTTTCTTTGGTATTTTTTTATAGTAAAACCAACTTAAGATAAAATCATTTTTCTTAATAATTTTTTTTCTTTCCTTCGTACTTTTTAGGAATCAAACATAACCTTAGTATCGAGATTTTTCCAATGATTTTTAGAAATCATTAGATTTTTAATGTAAGCATCTAAAACTTTCTTATATTATATTATATCATATTATATATATATATATATATATATATATATATATGAAGTATCCAAATGGAAAATAATTTTTTTTAAATTAATTTTGATAATCTTATTAAATGTATAATTTATATGACAAGAGAAAATGATACCAACAAGAAATTTTAAATTTTAGTTACAAATTATTAGCAAACAAATTCTTTTTTTTTTTTTTTTGTCTTTACATAAAAATAACATACTAAAATACTTATAATGTTGAAATTTATAGCGTATCTGAAAGTGATTTAAAAAATGTTTTTAAGTTTTTGAAACTTGAAGGATTAAAATTTTTAAATGTTAGAAATATTAGAAATATTTCTTTAAATTATTGCAAAAAAAAAAAAAAAATTGTTATGAGGATTATACTCGTGACTATCAAAGATTTCCGAAAGATAATAATGAAAATTTTTTTAATGGAAAAGTGCTTGGATATTACAAAGTAATCATTCCTTTTGTATTTGAAGTCTAATCATATTTTGAATGAATGGTTTCGACATGCCTAACATGTGTCGCAAGACTCATGTCTTGGATTGTAGTTCACTTTCTCCATAATAATTTGTTTTTATATAGAAGAACAATAACAATACTACGGTTTGACGTGGAAATAATAATTGTGGGTTGAATGATGACTCATATTAAGAAAATGCACCCAAAAATCATTACAAGAAGACTTGGTGAAGGATATTTGATTTCAAAGATTAAAGATTCTTAAGTTCCTCCTTCCTTCAGAAATGATTATGCATTTATGTCTTTCTTGTAAAAAATAAAATAAATTTTAATAAGAGCTTGTGAAAGTATTTAAATATTTTTATTAAAAAAAATTATTTTTAAAAAATAATTTAATGTAAAAATAATGATCTAAGCTCATTTTTATGAAAGATATATATATTTTTATTTTATATTTAATTTTTTATAATATCAAGAATATTCCTTTCAATTATGTTCTAGACAAGTAAAAAAGTAAAGAACTTTTCAAAATAAGCCTATAATTTCTTATTTAATAATGAAAATGAGTATGGTATTTTAAGAAATGACTCTTATTTCAAATAAAAACAATGGGAATGCTTCCAAAAACAATTTTGGAAAACATATTAGGTAGAATGATGTTGATTTTCATTATCATAAAATAGAAAATAATTCCCATTTTTTTTGCTATGATAGAAGGATCGGAGAAGATCAAGACCATGTTTGGTTTTTGAAAAATATTAAAAATATATATATTAAAAAATTAATTTTTTTATATTTGATTTTACTATAAAAAATACAAACGAAAGTTTAATATAATTAAAATTATTAAGAAGTTTTATATTTTTAAATTATTTGATCTTTATATTGAAAAGTTAAATAAAAAAAAAATTGAAATAATATATAAATCTTTTGTTTTTCTAATTTCCACTTTTTATTTCTTTCTGCCTTTCATGTTTTTCTTTTTTTTTGTATTTTCCTTCAAACTTTCTCGAACCAAAAATAGTCTAATAACAATAATTATAAAGAAGATTAATGTTGTTGTACATTTCCACTAAGCCCATAAAAATATTTATATAAGACAGGCTGTCCCAGCATCATGGTCCAAAATTCCTAACCATAAATATATAATTACTAAAGAATGGCTCCATGGAATATGAAGAAAAATTAGAAAATTGGGTCAAACTTGAAACGTTAAATGCGGAAATGCAGCCATACATGTCCTCTATGGACTTAGACTTTGGTGTTGGTAGTACTCTATATATATATATATATATATATATGATATTTTGATTGATTGGGAAAATGTGAAAGGAACTTTGAGATATTCTAAGCAAGTTTCTCAGCCGATTGAATTGACATGCATCACATATATTCAAAGGAGAAGGAATTGTTGTATGAGATTTAACAAGTGGGTGAAAAGAGTGGCTCAACGTCTCAACCACTTCACTCGTACGGACAGATGGTGTAAAAGAACCATAATTTGACTTGTAATATATCATTTGCTTCATTTTTTTTTAGTATTTGTTTGGAGTATAATCCTCAAAATAAGTGTAAATAAATGATGGATTATAATCAAATCCTTGGAAAGAAAGGAATTGGCCACACCAAACTAGATCCAAGAATTTTCCCTATATTTTTTCCTTCTCTAAAGATAAAAACTTGTTCGAGAATTGCTTTTTAGACTTACAAACAAATATATTTAATTATTTTTAAATAAAATATAACTTTTTTGAAAATTTTATTAGAAAAATAAAGTATTTTTTAATAACATATTTTCAATTATTTTTACTTATTTTTTTAAGATTAATTTAAAAAATAACTTCATAAATATAGTGAATGATTGAAAATAAAATATTATATATATAAATCTTTGATAAGAAAGGAGTTGATCACCAAACTTTCTCCATAATTTTTTCTTTCTCTAAAGATAAAAGCGTGTTGAGAATTGATTTTTTGACTTATAAACATGTTTAATAATTTTTAAATAATATATAATTTTTGAAAGTCTCATTTATTTTTTCTTAAGACTTTTTTTTTAAAAAAATAATTATATAAATATGGAGAACAAATAAAAATAAAGTATTCTTAAAAAATATTTGAAAACTCAAAGTAAATTAAAAACATTTCAAGCTTTAAAATAAATTTTTATTTAAAAAAATATTACAAAATTGCTCTCAAAAACTATATTTTGAGAATTATTTTTAAAGATGTTCTTAAATATCCCTAAATCTCTTGTAATTTTGCCTTCCCAAAAGGATTGTTATTTGATATATAAAAGAAATTGAGACATTAATGGATGAGAGAGAGTAAAAAAATTAGGAAGAATAAATAATATATATATATATTCTATTTTTATATTAATCAAATAAAATAAAAGAGTTCAACATTCATTCATATCAATTTGGTTGTTTTAATATTGTTTTTCAAGATCCAAACCTATACTTAGAAAAAAATAATCCTAAATTAAGTCTTGATGTCATGTGTTGGGAAATGGTCTTTGATTCTATAAAGAACCAGTTCACACACAAGCCATGGGAGGAATACCATTTATATAATTAAAGAGAATCTGACCTTGGTCAATTAAGAGGGAGTGAGATATCCATCTTTACTCAAAAGAATAGGGTCCATAAACCTCGTAGATAAGAGAGAGACACAGAGGAGTTGACTTGGCACTGGTCTCACCCTCTTTCTTCATCTTCTCTTCTTTCTTGTAACCCACTCAATGAGGCTATGGTGATTTCATTTACATACATATATTATAAAAGAAGTTAAACGTGAGAATTGGCTGCGGCGTCGCTTGCTCAAACCCCACGCCTTTCGTTTCTCTCTCTCATGATGTATCCATTAAGGGAAGATAAAGAAAAGACGCACAGTAACCCATTTCTCACGATGCCTTACCCATCCAATTCTCAATTGAAAATATGCTATCTTATGAACCCCACTATTCCCATGACCCTTGAACTGATCTTATATGGAAAGGGTGTCAACATGATTCCCTGGTAGCTGGGAGTGTTGTAGGGTACTGTCAATTAATGCAATCATCTCCTCTTACAGACCTGGTGATGACTGATGAGCATATGTATCTATATCTAGATGTGTAGCACTTTCAATGCGACCCTGATTCCTCCTAGCTTGGTCCCCTCTAGGGCATGGGAACCTGATGTAATGCCTGAAGGGTCCTTGACTGCGGTTGGTGTGCATTGATAATGACTTTGACCCTTTCACCATTTGAGTCCTTCAAACTGGTAAATGGTCTTAATTCAATAGATCTGACAAGCCTGAACAAATTAATAACCATGTATACACCACACTTAGTTCAACTGAATGAATAGAAGGGGGCACGAGATTTTCGTCATCAGTTTGTGAAGCATCCAATACAGAAGCCCCTTATGTGTTTGCAGGTATAGAAGCCTATGACAACTTTCATTTCTCTCTCTTATCTCAGTAGAGGTCAAAGCGGTCTGTCCAACCTTATAGGATTCAATCTTGAGATTGGGTCTACAGGCTAGGTCTTGAATTAATCCATTTTCAAGAGTTCTTAATTTCTTCATTGCTCTTTGCTACTCTCCACCTTTGATGACTCTACCACTTGCTCTTCATTGTTCCTCGGGACTCCACCAATTCCATGATCCCTTCATTAAGAACTTCTAATTGCACATCGTACACTTTAAATCTTCTTAAATCTCGTACCATAATCAAATTATTTATTATTTAATTTTTTTTACAGTAAAAATCATAAATTATTAAAAAATGTGGGAGTTTGAATTTTTAAAGTCTAACTAGGAGGGACTCTCCTAAAGTCTTTGAATATATAGAACCTCTCATAGCTCTCTACCATCACCCTCCTAATATTAATAATATTTGAGGTGTTTCAATCTTTAAGTGTTCTCATACACACTGTCTTCAATTCCTTCGCCACCTCCTAAATCGATCAAGCAGGGGGAGCTAGGAATTGGATGCAAGGGGTAATAAGATAGAGGTTAATTTCAAGGGCCAAATATAAGCCAAGAAGCAATGTTTGACCCATTGATTAATGTATTTCTTTCAGGAGAGCATGTGCCCTGTCAGGGACCTACCTGAATCCGCCAGGTGCAATCAAGGATAGCAACCTATTTTTAGTTCAATTTTCAGTTATGCCCTGAGGTCATACATCCATCTGAACAG
Source organism: Vitis vinifera (assembly GCF_030704535.1). Lineage (NCBI taxonomy): Eukaryota > Viridiplantae > Streptophyta > Magnoliopsida > Vitales > Vitaceae > Vitis > Vitis vinifera. The sequence goes on along the minus strand of NC_081816.1, from coordinate 16,857,882 downwards.
TTTGTTGCACATACCCATCAAAAACCCACCTTTCATGGTAGTTGAATTGAAGACAAACTCTACAATACGTATAAGCTGCAACATGCCCTCATTTTCCAATGAATTGTTATGACTAAAACCCCTTTTGTTAATTTCTGAATTAACGTGGGAGGAGGTAGCTTAGGATTATTATAAAAATGAAATGGCTTAAATTATCAAAAAGGGCATAGTGGGTGTGAGAGGTCTTCTGGTTGACAATTTCAAGATCTGATCCCAAGGTTCTCTTTCTTATTGGATTTCGTATAGGGCTCATATTCCATGGGGAAGATGATGATGTCAACTATTTTATTTATTTATTTGTTTGTTTATTTATTTATTTATAGTATTTTTTATTAATTACCATAATCAAAGTTTATTTTGACATGGGTGCAATTTTTTTCCTCTCTAATTATGAGTGCACATAGCAATAATAAAAAATTTAAAATATTAAAAAAGCTAAAAACGCTTCTTAAAATCAATATCAAACAGACTTTATACTCCAAGTGATGTTCAAAATTGTTATGATTCTATTATTTGTATGTCATATCAAGGAAAATGCTAATTATATCATCATTTCTTTTTATATTTGGTAAATGTTTACTATTTTTTTATCACATTCAATTGCCATGTGTATTATAATTAGATGATAAAGCAATATTAATAATAAAAATAATGGTGTATGTAGCACCAACCAAAGTCAAAAATGAATTTATATTTTGCTATTATTGTGATAAAATTTAAAAATTATTGAGAAATTCACATCTTTGGAGAATTGAAATTAAAGGAAAATTTCAAATTATTTATCTTGGTAGTGCATGTCATTTTAAGCCAATATTGAGAAATTAATATACATTTAAAAAGTAATTATTATCTAAAAAAAATCTAATGTTAATAAAAAAATTTGGACAATAAAATGGGTGATAATTAGATGGACTGTGAAAATGATATGGGAATAGAAGAGGAGGACCCAAAGTATGAAAAGTGAGGGTGGCCAAGTCACTGATGATTTGCACTCTTATATTAATATTAATATTTCTTTTTGAAGTCATATTTAAATGCGGATATAAATATATAAAGTCAATACTTAGATGCGTCCTAGTGTTTCTAATTATACGTCTGTGAGACGAGAGAATTGACTTTGGTGCTAGAGAAATAGAGAGGGAGATTGAGAGAGGGAGAAGCCAAGAGAATCTGCAACTTGTCTTCAATGAGAGAAGGAAGGCCAATGGAAATTGATCTGTCCCTGAAGATAGATGATGAAGGAGAAGGAGATGGAGAAGGAGAGGAAGAAGCAGAAGGAGAAGAAGGAGATGAACAAGTGCAACGAGAAGATCAACAAAAGGAAAAGGAAACAGGTCATGTAGAAGATAAAGGAGAAGATGTGGAAGCTGCTTCATCTGTTGAAGAGAACTTGAAGACGGAAGAGGTATGCACTGAGACCCTTTATCAGAATATCACCATTTCCATACCTCTCTCTCTCTCTCTCTCTCTCTCTCTCTCTGCAGTGAAAGCCCTGTGAGAGAATATCACTATTTCCATCTCTCTTACCTTCTCCTTCTCTTTATATGAGTTTATGTGAAGAAGACTCTCTCTATGTGTGTGTGTGTGTATTTGTGAAGAGAAGACTAACAAAGCTATTGTATTGTGCTAGTTATGTGTGTTACAGATGGAGATGAATCGAATGAAAGAGGAGAACAAAGTGTTGAGGAAGGTAGTAGAGGAAACAATGAAAGATTACCGTGATCTCCAAATGAAATTCGCTCTTATTCAACAGAATAAGCAAAACAAGGTAAACCCCACTTGTCTCCTATATATTCAGATTGAGATATAGCTAGTATATCTACTTATTGACATGCATGGTTATCTTGTAATTTCTTTGATTTAGGATCTCCAAATCTCCCTCTCCCTCCATGGCAAGGACAGAAATCTTCAAGATCCCAGGAGGATTTCCAAAGTCTTGAATATCAATGACCAAATCCTTCCATCATCACCCGAGGACAACGAAGAGAGCGAATTAGGGCTGTCTTTGAGGTTGAAACCCAATACAAGAGAAGAAAGAGAGGAAGATGGAGAAGCAAATAAGGAAGAAACTGTAAGCTTTACACCCATACCAAATAGGCTACCTAGGACTGACTTGGCTGCAATCAAAAGCCACGCTGCTTCCCCACCCAACAGAAAAGCTAGGGTTTCAGTCAGAGCAAGATGCCAAACAGCCACAGTAAGTTCAATTGGACATTAATTAGTGCTTTATTTCCATAACCTTTTTTTTCTTTATCTCCATAAGTACTATGTGATTCAGAATCAATTTGATCTTACTGTAGATGAACGATGGCTGCCAATGGAGAAAATATGGGCAGAAAATCGCGAAAGGAAACCCTTGCCCACGAGCCTACTATCGTTGCACCGTTGCCCCAGGATGCCCAGTTAGAAAACAGGTATGTATAAAACTGTTCTCTAGCACTGAAATTCAATATGATTGTGGTCTTTCTCCTAATGTTCTTTGACTGTTAATTTTTTGCTAATTACTAGGTTCAAAGATGCTTAGAGGACATGTCAATACTCATAACCACCTATGAAGGAACACATAACCATCCACTCCCTGTGGGTGCAACAGCGATGGCTTCAACAACTTCTGCAGCAGCCTCCTTCATGTTAGTAGATTCAAGCAATCCTCTTTCAGAAGCCTCCCTTTCTTACCCTAATTCCCATTTCATAAACCCGGGTTCTTCATCATCGATGATCAGAAGCATAAACCCTAATGACCCTTCTAAAGGGATTGTCCTTGACCTCACCAACACTACCCCTTCTGATCCACAACAATTCCCACTGCAAAGCTCCTCACACTCATCCGCCCAATTAGGTTTCAGTTGGATGCCTAGCAAACCAAGCTACCATAGTGGTGGTAGTACCAATATTGCCAACAATCTTTTTCCTAACCCTAGAGCAGCTGAAGAAGACAGGTCCATAGCTGAAAATGTGACTGCAATCACTTCCAATCCCGACTTTAGGGTTGCGGTTGCGGCTGCAATCACTTCCTTCATCAACAAAGAAAGCCATACGAGTACTCACACCACAGGGCCTCCATTTGCTAACCCAAGGGATGGCGAGGGTGGTGGTGGGTCTAGTGGCAACAACTGGGTTCTTGAATCTCTCCCTGCTAGTGTTAAGCCCTACCGGCATTCACCATGAATTGAATCATATATAATTTGTTTAAGCACAGATTGAAAGATACAGATAGATTGTGTAATATCATTTTTATCTTCTCTAGGTTTGATCTCTGCTCAATAATATATAGAATGGCCTCTAATTTACTTTGAAATTTGCCCTTTTTCCTTTAATTTATTTGCTTTTTGTTTGGTTCAAGGAGATTCTGTGAGTTGTTTGAGGTGGTAACATTCAATAACTTATGAAACAAATATTTAACCAGATTTTCAACTCTCATGGCACAATTGCCTAGCTATATATTTTTCTATAGACATGATCATAATGATCAGCCAGAGATGTGTTATTAACTATTAAGGCTATATGATTTGATAACATGCATGGAAAATATATTAATTAATTAAATTCCCAAAACCCTGCTATTTTTCTCATCAAAATTCAATGTGAACTGATGCAATAATCTAGGGGCAGGCTAGCTACACATGCATGTTTATCAGAGACTTTAGGCGAAAACTGTTGTAGCTGCAATTTGTTTATCATGGGTGGAATATTATTGGATAATATTGAAAAGCACTATGGTGGGTGTAAATAACATGGGCTGTTTGTCCATTGAGAGAAAGAGGCATTTTGGTGTTCATGCATAGTTCTTCAGCAACTTTTTCTATTATGGAAGATTCTCTCTCTCTCTCTCTCTCTCTCTCTCTCTCTCTCTCTCTCTTTCTCATATCCTTGATGCATGTATTGGTTATTCTTGAGAATCTTTCATGGTGTTGGTTAATTTTTACCGTTTGCTTTTAAGTACATAGAAAGCTCCATACAAGTTCAATACAATAACTTATTTTAAACTCTAGGTTAAAATGTTTTCTAATGCTTAAAAGATTATTTTTTTTTAATAAAAATTAAATATTGAACAAAATGTTAAAAATCACTTTTAAATATTTAGAGAATGAGTTGAAGTAATTTTTGAACTACTATTTAAAAAAAACCCAATTTTTTTTGTTATATAGTATTTATGTTTATTAAAATTACTATTAAAAATAGCTTTTTGATTTATATTCAAATACTAAAATCTCCATAAAATTTTAGTAACAAAAATAGTGCAAATTAAAAATATTTTTTACTAAAATTATTCCCAATGTAGCTCTAAAATTACATGATCTTTTGTCTAAAATAGGAAAACAAAAAAAATATGTTGAGTATTTACGTAAGAATTAAGGTTTGTTTTTGGAATGTTTCTTGAAACTATTCTTAAAAAATAATTTTTAAGAAAAATAATTTTCTAATTTTTTAAAACAAAAGTAAGTATGGGAACTTGAAACATTTTTAGCTTGTTTTTTATATTTCTAAATATTTTTTAAAAATAAGTTTATATATATATTGCTTCATTTTGAATTATTCTTCATATTCATCTCATTACTTTTTAAAATAGCTACGAGAAAGCAAGTGAAAATAATTAAAAATATATATTTTTTAAATATCTTATTTTATGTTTTTTGATTATCAGATATGTTTTCTATTTTTTTGCTCTCAAAACAATATATATACATATATATATTTGGAAACAATTAACAAACAAGCCCAAAGGGTTTTGTCTTGACCGCAATATATGATAAAATGAGAGAAGATATATATATATATATATATTTCAATCATTAGTAATAAGGCTATAGAACAAAGACTTAAGTAGAGATGGACTTCCTCAAAAATACCTAATGATATATTTAGAGCTTATTTAAAGTGACTGTGAGAGGGTTAAAAATGTTTATAATGTTAAAAAATGTTTTTCTACAGAAATTAGGAGTTTGTTTAATAATGTGAGTTAAAAATGGTTTTTTGTTTTTTAAAATAGTTAAGTTTTTTTTTAAAAAAAAAAAATTAACACTGTTTAACTATTATTCTTTGAAAATAATTTTTTAAAAACAAAATGAAACAGAGAATAACCAATTTTTTTTTTTTTAAAAAAAAAAGTCCATGTTTTATGAAAAAACAATTTTTAGAAAACAAGTTTCAAAAATATGGTCAAACAGATCTAGGTGTTTGATAAATTCATTTGGAAAAATTAAGAGAACCTTTGAAATAATTTCTAATCAATTACTTAAAATGTGATTTTTTTCAAAAAATCATTTTTCTAAATATCCTTCTTTTTATATAACACATTATTAAAAATTATATTTTAAATTTTCAAAAATGTTAAATATATTTGGTAACTGTTTTTTTTAAGCTTTCGATCATTTCCCATAATTAATATGGTCAGTTTGATAGTACATAAGAATGAGCACAATGAGTATCAATGAATTAAACCGCGCCCCCCCCCCCCCCCCCAAAAAAAAAAAAGGAAAGAAAGAAATGATGAATGCAATCACCAATACAGTTTTGCATGTGTTGTGAATCCATGATTTCATTTTCAGTCCAAATGAATAGTGTCTATATATGTTGGGTGAGAAGCTTATGGCTTTTTTCCGAAGTATTTCTTAAAACTGTTTTGAAAAATAGTTTTAAAACTATTTTTTGATATTTTATAAAATAAAAGTTTTTTTGGGATCTTAAAATTTTTTAACATGGTCCTTTTATGTTTTTTAATATATTTTAAAAATAATCATCATCATAGTGTCCATTTTGATATACTTCATATTTTCTATTTTTAAAAATAAGAAAATAATGTAGTTTTATATAAAATATAAAAACTTTTAAAAGCCTTATATTGAAAAACTAACAAATTTAAAAACCATTTTAAAAATTAAGATATAAAAAAAAATACCATTTGAAATTTTAAAATTTTTTAAATTGATTTTTAAAAGTATAAAATAAATTTATACATTTTGGTATAAGATACTTTACTTTTATACAAAAGTTCCCAATTTTAAAAATAAAAAACATGAAATATATTCAAATAGAGTATTTATTTATTTTACTTAATTTTAAGTAGAACTTAAAACTAAATAGTACTTAATACAGTTAAGTATTAGGTTTTAAATATTTTATTTTTATTAAATATTAAAAAAATTGAAAAAAATCAATATATTATTTTTTTTCATTTAGAAAAAGCCACATATTTTTATTTTTCTATTGAAGACAAAAATCGAACGGTTGGCCAAGGCCCATTATTATGAACTTAGTTTGGATTCAGATTCAGATAAGGCCCAGACTTGGGTTGCAGGTGGCTGGAGCGGCCTCAGGCCCACACATGTAACCCAAAGTTTTCCCCACCCCAACGTAACGTGCTGTGTGACAATAATTATGAGATCCGTAGTTAGAGTATGGGCTGGATTTGGGCTATAAACAGAATCATAGATTTCAGCCAGGCCCAATTTTTGAGGTGCTAAAATGTAAAGTACGAGATTTAGAGTTTTTTTATCATAAGTAGGGACAAGGCACGGCACATCAAATGCTAGTATTACTTGCCGTCAAGGCACGGCACGGCACGGCAAGGCAAGGCTAGGCCCAATTTTGAATGTGTTACGCATGATTCAAAAACAAAGCTTTCATTGTAAACAAGTGCAGTATCCCATATGACTTGTACAAGTAAGGAGGTGTTTGATAACACAAACCAATACAAAGCATTTGTCATAAACAATTGTAGTCTCCCATATGACTTGTACAAGTAAGGAGGTGTTTATTGATTAAACACCTCCTTAACACAAACCAATCTAAATTGAAAATTAGTTATCTCTCTCTCACATACACACATGCGCAGGCACACACGGACATACACGTACACTTAATATAACAAAATTATAATCATAAATAATCTATATTTAATTTATAAGAATTATTTACACGGTTACTACAATAAAACTATGTATAATGCTTATAGATTATTTCAATAATAATAATAATAATGATGATGATTTTAATATAATAAAATTATAATCTTAAATAATCATATCTAATTTATAAGAATTATTTTTTTATTATATATTTTTGAATTTTTTGGTCATTACGTAAATAAAGGCTAATATTTAAAAGAGAAAACACCCGAGAGGGGGGGTAAATTGGGATTAAAAAAAAATCATTTTAAACACAACAAATTTAAGCACAAGAGGAGCACATAAAAAGAGATAAAGTTAGAGAAATCAAACTCAAATTTTATAATGGTTCGACACTCCCTTGCCTACGTCCACTCTCCTTAAGCTCCTAATCGAGTGAGGGTTCCACTAACTTGAAGCTTCAACCAAGCTTCCAATCACCTTTACACTTGAATTCCGGCTCTAATGGGTTCTTACACAATCTCTTCAAGTTTCAACTCACTTGAAGGCTTTAACACTCAATTAACAAGAATGAATCTCTCAACCTAGCTCAACAATAGCTTAAATGCAACTTAAGGCTAGGATGAATCACAAAGGTGCACTAAAGGATATGCAAATGAAGATTTAATGCACCAAGAAAGGATTGAGAGCTTTTAAGGTAAGAACAAGTGGTAGACAAATAAATGCAAGTGTTCTCTTATTCATAAATGAAGTGAAGCTCTCTATTTATAGGCTTCTAACCTCGAGAGCCAAGAAAACCAAAAAATCGCCTCAATCGGTCGAGTTAAGGGTCGATCGGTTCACTAGCCGTTGGAGCATTTAATGTTTGGCAGGTGATCGTTACCCTCGTCCAGACCTCGATCAAAGGTCAACTGGAAAGGCAAATACCTTAACCGGAAAGGAAAGACTACTAGAAGAGAGATAATGTGTTTTTTGCTCCTCTCAACTGGGAAGAAGGAACCGGTCGACCGGTACCCTGGCCAGTTGAGCTGGTTTGGACAGTGCCTTGATCGATTCACCATTTTTTGCCTGAAAACCTATCTTTTCTGGTCTTTTCTCTTCTAACACTTAGGCAAGGTCTTTAGGTAAATTAGTATGCCAATTTTGAAGTGATTTGCCTAAGGTTTATTTGATAAAACTCGAGTTTTGATGAAACTGTAACTTTACATAATAAACCAAGTTTTTCAAAGATGCATGAAATGATATGTAAATCCTAAGTGCACTCATTCATTCATCTTACACATGTTTCCTATGATTAAAGGTTTTCTAAATGTCTTGATCTTGCATCCATTAAGTCATTTGATGAATTTCCAAATTAATACCTGAAATTCTTTATAATTCAAACCAATTAGTAACTTAACCATGGTTTGCTATCATCAAAACCTAATTAGGAGAACCCTTGGTTTAACAATCTCCCTCTTTTTTATGATGACAAACCTTGGTTATCTAAGAAAAGAAAAATCTCCCCTTTAAACCAATCATGGGTCAACAATCAAAATTTACGAAGTTAAAACCAAGATAATAAAGACATGCTAAAAGAAACAATATAAGTCATGAAACATATAAGAATATCATATATAAGTCAAATGTATCAATATCCAATATATACGATCCAAGTGATGATATGACAATGTAAGTACAATGATATGCATGTAAATCTCCTATACTCTCCTAGATCCTAAAATATCTCCCCCTTTTGGCAACATAAAAAAGGAACGAATGGGGTCTCTAAGAAATCAAGGTTGAGGAGGTGGAGGTGGAAACACAGAGTGCAGATAAGCCATCATCTCCTCATGCTAATTCTCCAAGCGATCCTCAATATGCTCAATCCTCTGTTGGAGATGCTCAAACTGTGAAGTAAAGCCAGCCTGATGCTGATGTATACGATCCTCAATACGCTCAAATCTCTGTTGTAGATACTCAAACTGAGAAGTGAAGCCAACCTAATACTGATCCATGCGATCCTCCATGGAGCAGAACCATGTATCACTGACTACAACAAACTCTTCCATGTGAGTGTCTAAAGAGCCAATCTGAGTAGATAAATCCATCCAATGAGCATGGTTAGGAGTGAAAGGTGCTTGAGGAGGTGGTATCTCAATATGAGGAGGCTCAGTGAATGATGACTGAGTAGATGGACCCGTTGTATAAGTCGGCTCAGACATCATCAACTCAGAGAAGGTAGCCTCAAACTGAACACTCTTTGACTGGAGTGGAAAAATGTCAAGCTCGGGCTCTCTTTGCTGATAGTCACTCTAAGAGTCTACTCCACTCTCCATTTCTCGTATCTCAACCTCTTTCATTACTCTGGGATGTGCTTATCCCTGTCCCCAAGCCTGTGTTGGTGCTTTCTCTACTCTCCTAACCCAAGAACCATCAGGGACCTTCTCAAATTTCATTATCACCATCGAATGATCATCATATGTGTCATAAGTGCTGGGGGCCTCAAAATCTGTCTCTCTATTTAAGTCAACGTCGGCATCCTTGAACACTTTGGTGAGGAAGCGACCATAAGGGAGTACGTGAGTCGAGCTCTCACAACGTGAGATCATATGCATCATCATCAAGTACCCCAAGTGGATCCGTCTCCCAGTCAGAACGGAGTTAATAAGGAATGCCTCATAGTAAGAGACCTCATCTTAATGTCTGTCCCGTGGTAGAAATATAGAACATATCATATGGTGTAGCACTCTGCTGATGACGATCAAACTGTGGGTCGAGGGTTTGCCCATCCCCTAGGTGTATGCAAGTCCGAAAATCCTCTGAATGGCCTTTCTAGGCTCGAATCCCAACATAATGAGCCACATCTTGGACTCATATACTCTGAGTCCAACCGGAGCAATATAAAAAATACTACAGATGCTCTTCAGGTCCAAATGGATCTCGACTCCTCTAACAATGGAAATGATAGAGCCACCCATGCCATAAGTCTCCCACGAATAAAATGCTTACACTAGAGTCGAGAAAATCGGCTCTGAAACAATGACCACGGGCAACCAACCCATCCTAGTAAATAGGCCCTCTAATCCGAAATGTTGAAGTTGGGGAAAATTAATATTTTTCCTCGGAACTACTTGTTTCTGAGCAAAGTGTTGCTTGTACAACTAGTAGTCCTCCACGGAACTGAACAAGGTAGTGTCAAACCTCGTCTTTCGGCATGCCTCTAGCTAAGACGGCTTAGCTGGGCGCTTGCCCTGTGCCCTAGAGGCAACAAACTCTCACTTAGGAGCCATGAGAAAGAAGAAGCAAGGGAGTAGTGGCTGGTAGAGAGAGAAACACTCACAACTAAAACCCTAGGCATGCGGAAATAGAGAGAGAACAGTGTTGAAGCTGATTGTGACATGCAGGATGAAGAGAAGGCAACCCAAATCTGAAATCCTAGCCTCCAATATTCCTAAAATCCACTCCAAAAGACTTCAATCGGTCCAAAATGCGCTCAAATCAGTCTCTAAAAGCCAAAATAAGAGAAACCCTAAAGAAATGGAGGAGAACAATGCAGAAACTGAAGCGCGGGAGTCTCTTTAAAACCTCAATCTCGACGAACCGGTCGACTGGTCTTGGTTTAGTTGATCGCCTGGTTAACGCAGCCAATGTTTTAACTTTTCAAATTTTTGCGCACTTTCTCATTTTGTGATCCTCCCCTTACCCTTTTAAGTTGAAATCCCCAATTTTTTATGCCCAATGCAAAGGGAATTTTGATTTTTTGGTAGAAATTTGACCATTATCTAAGTATACGTCTATATGATGCATATGACATGAAATTCATGCAATCAGAAGGGATATTCATCAAGAATTCATTAAACAATCATTAGATATTAAAGAAATCACCCCTAGTTGTCTTCTAATATCAACAAATTGTTCTTCACTTAGAGGTTTTGTAAAAATGTCAGCAAGTTGATCTTTTGTGCTTACAAATTCAAGTGTTATGTCACCCTTTTGTGCATGATTTCTAAGAAAATGATGTCTAATCTCTATATGCTTAGTCCTAGAGTGTTGCATGGGATTTTTTGATATACTTATAGCACTAGTATCACCACATTTAATAGGAACATGCTTAAAAGATAAATCAAAATCACTAAGTGTTTGTTTCATCCAAAGGATTTGTGCAAAACATAAACTGGTTGCTATGTATTCGGCTTCCACTGTTGACAAAGTTACCGAATTTTTCTTTTTACTATGCCATCAGACAAGTGAGTATCCTAAGAAATGACAAGTGTCACTAGTGTTTTTTCTTTCAACCCTACAACCAGTAAAATCGGCATTCAAAAATCTAATTAATTCAAAGTTATCACTCTTAGGATACCATAAGCCTATGTCCATTGTCCCTTTCAAATATTTGAGGATTATTTTTACGATACTTAAGTGAGATTCTTTAGGACAAGATTGAAATCTACCACACAAGCATACACTATACATAATGTCAGGTCTACTAACGGTCAAATATAGCAAAAAAACTATCATGCCTCTATACATAGTAGAGTCAATGGATTTACCTTTCTCATTCTTAATAAGCTTGATGGATGAGCTCATTGGAGTCTTCATTGTTTTGGCTTCTTCCATGTTGAATCTTTTGAGAAGATCTCTTATACACTTTGCTTGATTGATGAAATTTTCTTCCTTTAGTTGCTTGATTTGAAGTCCAAAGAAGAAGTTGAGTTCTTCCATCATGCTCATTTCAAATTCACTATGCATGCACTTAGAAAATTCTTCACAAAGAGAGACATTAGTAGCACCAAAAATGATATCATCAACATATATTTGAATTAATAGCATATCATTTTATTTGGTTTTTATGAAAAAAGTTGTGTTAATTTTTTCCATTTTAAAACCCTTTTTAAAAATAAATTTACTCATTCTTTCATATCATGCTCTAGGTGTTTGTTTCAAACCATAAAGTGCTTTTTTTAGTTTAAAAATATGGTTAGGAAAGTTGAAACTTTGAAAGTCAGGTGGTTGTTCAACGTGTTTTTCTTCATTTATAAAACCATTTAAAAAAGCACTTTTCACATCCATTTGATATAAAACAAAGTCTTTAAAACATGCAAATGCAAGTAACATCCTAATGGTTTCCAACCTAGCCACGGGGGCAAAGGTTTCTTCATAATCTATTCCTTCTTCTTGATTAAAACCTTGGGCTACTAACCTTGCTTTGTTTCTAACAATTATGTCATTTTCATCCATTTTATTTCTAAAGACCCATATAGTTCTAATAACACTTTGATTTGAAGGTTTTGACACTAATTTCCATACTTCAATTATTTCAAATTGATTTAACTCCTCTTGCATAGCAATCATCCCATTTTCATCATCTAAAGCATCATTTATATTTTTAGACTTAATTAGAGAGATAAAAGCTAGATTATTGCAAATGTTTCTAAGAGAGGATCTAGTTCTTACCCCACTAGATGGATTACCTATAATTTTATCTTGTGGGTGATTGATGACAAACTTCTATTCTTTAGGAATATCTTGGCTTAATTCACCTTGCACTTGTTGAGGAAGGGGTAGTGTCAATGGTGATCCTTCTTTCTTGGGATCCTCTCCATTTTCTTCTTGTTGTCTTCTATCTTCAATTTTCAATCTTCCCATGGAGGTTTCCAAACCTAAATCATCATCAACACTCTCTCTTTCTTGGAGAGAATTGTTAGATTTATAAAAAATAACATGGATTGACTCCTCTACAACCATGGTTTTTTTTGTTAAAAACTCTAAAAATTTTACTTGAAGTTGAGTAACCAAGGAAAATTCCAATATCCGATTTTGCATCAAATTTTCCAAGATTGTCTTTTGTGTTTAATATAAAACATTTGCATCCAAAGACTTCGAAATAACTAATATTGGGTTTCTTATTTTTCTAAAGCTCATAGGGAGTTTTCTTAAGAATGAGCCTTAATAATATTCTATTTAAAACATAACAAAAAGTGTGTAAACCCCCATATGAGGCTCGGTTTTTGTCATATCCCAGCAACTCATTCTTACTAGGTGGAGGCCTCTCAATGAGCCACTTGTCAACTCATGGATGGCTGCTGGGAATCAGAGTAGTGGATGGGAGATGCAATCAGGGAGCGACACCTGTCAAGGGAATATTCTGAGGAGCGGGTCTGTTATGCAAAGGCTGCAGGCCGTTAGTGAGGGTAGGCGTGCAGGGATTCTGGCAGGGAGCGAGAGGAGAGGTTTCCATTGCCAAGGGTGAGAGGAGAGTTTTCTTTTGGTAGAGTTTGTGGTCTAAGGGAGGGGGTCTGGGCTGCCGTTAGAGATATTTGGGCAGGGAGGAGATATTTGTGGAGGAGAGAGTGAAAGAAGAGGGTTTGAGAGGGAAAATCAGAGAAAGACCAGATTGCTTTGAGAAGCCTTTTGAAAGGGATTATGAGCTGAATATTTACCCGGGGCGGAGCATTGAGTTACAACGGAAAAACACCCATTTGAGGAAGAGACATTTCAGGTTTGGTTCCTACGGTTTCTGCGCATGTTGTCACTCTTCATACTTTTCATATCTCATCCTCTTTGTTTTTTTTTTTTTTTTTTAAATTCTGTTTGTTGGGTTGTTGTGGTTGGTTGATCTTTGGTTTAATATCTGAGAGCTTTCTGTATTTTGTGCTCTGTTCTTGTGGATATTCTCTGTTTTTAACTCACCGATTGTTAAACCCATGGATGAAATGATGAAATGGGTTCAACAATGATCGTTAAAGGCTTCATGATTCTTTTTCCCCTTGCTATGTTTTTGCCCCCTTGTTTTCCTTCCTGAATGTACCTTCAAGGTTTCGGGATTGGAAGAAACTGGTTATAGCTAAACCTGACATTATGGTGAGATGATTGTTGGGTTCTGTTTTCCCACATTGATTCACTCTAGAGATTGACTCGATCACTGGTGATTTTGAGATGCTGTGACGCCAATGTGTTCTAAAATGAAGTTTTGAAGGTAGCCAATATGGTGGAGAATAGATTGTGTTGTGGTGACGGGTTTCAGTCATGAGGTTCCATAAAGGCTCAGTTGGTTCAGGGACGCTATTTGGAATTTACTGGTAGCCTAGTCGTGTGTAGAAGAAGTATTCAGTGGGTCTTCTCCTTAAATGGTTTTGTTACCGAGCACTCAGTCACCAGAAGTTGCATCCAAAGTGGCTACCAGTGGTGATGAAGTCAATGATAATGTGAAGAGTCTGACAGAGAAATTATCAGCTGTTCTTTTGAATGTGGGTGCTAAAGATGATTTTGTTAAGCAGCGTGCCAAAGTTGTTGAAGAAGCTGTTGCAGGCTGGGAAAATGTTGAAAATGGGGTGGTGGTTTTAAAGCAACAAATTGAGGCTGAAGCTACCAATTCAAAGCTAATAAAGAGAGGCATCTCATTGTTGAGTGGAGCCACTTACTCTACCACACATTTCATACCGGTTTTTTTTCAACCCTTCCCACGTGCATGCATGAACCCTTGCATACATCACTCCACAAATTGCTCCATTAATTGATTTCATCACCCATCACTACCCATAGCACCAATGACGCCGACACTCTTCATGCCCGTTATACAGATCCTCACGCCCACCTTCTCACACCCATCCCTACGCTTTCGGCATGGCCACACATGGTCAAGCTAACTTTCACTACTCATTCCATCAATCCATGGCCCATCTCATGCACCACGCATGGCAAACCGAAACCCTTCCAAATCATTCACTCACATGCATAGTAGACTGTGTGAACTTGGTCATCTCTCTTCATTTTCTCTCACTAGTTTTTGGCTTTTAATTCTATCTCTCCTAATCATTGTCCTCATGCCCATTTTTTTAGCCTATTAAACGTATTCACCATACCACTCATCCATTTCCCAAGTGCGTTTTAAAATCCTTTCCTTCCATATGCCTATACCATGCAAGTCCGTCCCATTAACCCCATACCCGTGGCAATCACCCTCATATCCTATCTCCCTACATTCACGTGCCCACTACTCTTCTATCTTGCATCTCCATTCCCCACCTTCATACATATCATCACTCATGCATACTCGTTCATATCTTTCTCTCTCTACACCGCCGCCCAAAGATCCACTCAAAGCCTCCATGAAGGTCCCAGCATCAATCATTCACGTGTATGAAATCATGCAAAGCCTGGCCACCATTCCTAATACCCATTTCCCTCTTTTCACACCCACGGCTATAGCTCACCCCATATCACCACTCCCATGCATACATCCATGGCTACGTCAAACCCATATTTCAACCTCCCTCTTCTCATGTTCAGCATCTAAAGACAAGCCTACCATTTGACTATCTTTGAGGTTCATCAATCCGCCACCGTGCTCTTCGTTCCTGTTCCACGTTCTGAACAACCTTTTGGTAGTTAAATCCACAGCTATATAATTCAAGGTGATGATCCATGACTCTTTTGTCATCGTGGCAGTCTATGATCAAAGCTAATGAATAGGGTAGTTGGGAAACTTGAGCAACTCGCCAATAGTAAGCTTCACTTGGAAATCTAATTTGCAAGGAAAAGTGAGGACCAAACTAAAGTCTAAAGCGGATTAATCCTGATTTTAAAGGGGTTAAACATGAGAAGCCCGTGAGTGAGTTGCTGCTGGATTAATTTAAACACCAGAGAAGAAGCCATCAGTTAGAATGGCTGAACTTAGCTCACCCATCAAAGCATTTGACCTAGCACGTCAACTAAGAGGTTGGCAATCCAGGTGTAAGCTGTAGCTGTGGAATTTAGAGGATAATCAGGGTCTTCATGCACGTTGTTTATATAAGAGAGGCATTCACATACATCCGCGCGTATATTCCCACATTTTCGTGTCATAAGAAGGGAATAACCATATCAACAATGATGGGTATGACTTGGCTAGATATTCAAGGGACATTTTAAAACCTGATTTACGCCCAAGAGTGCAATGGCTTCTCTGAAATAGCATAATGGGACATTTTCAATCTGGTTTGTTGAATGAATTAGTTGAAAAGAAAAACACAGATGCGGCCAGAATGTCTCTACTTCGCCCTGGTTTTAGACCAAATTTAGTGGGTCTGCCTAAGATGATGCAAGTGGCGTCCTCAAGTCTGTTTGGTCTCCTTTCCGTAGGCGATTTCAGAAGTTATGATGGGTCTCTTTGGCTAGACAAGAGTGTTGCCATGCTAAATGCCTCGGATTCATGTGTTCAGACACTCGGATTCATGCCCTGTACAATGTCAACAGCAGTTGAGCCCAGAACGTTGATGGCCAAAATTGAGGAAGTCAAGGAATGAGGAATATGAGGATGTGATTTCTGGTTCGTTGACCGAGAGAGGTTCCATACTTTTCTGACGCAATGTTAGGTAACATGCTCGGTAATATTCTCATTGACTCAAGCAAGTATGATTCCAAATAGCACTATTTCGGTGTTCGAATGAGGCGTTTAAAACTGTCATTCCTGTGAGAGAGACAACAGCTTATAGAGAGAAATTCGAGAAGAATAACCCCTTGCTAGATTACTGAAATCGTAAGTAAGCCTGGACTTGAATTGTTGAAGGGCAATGATAACTTTGTGTGAGATGAGAGAGAACAACACTTGCCATCATCAATCTCACAGCATAACGCCATTTGCACCCCAGACTCGTTCCCTCTCTCCAACATGGCATGCATGGCCACCTTTGGGCCATGTGTTCTCTCTTCTTATTTCCTTATTCTTTGATTTTGAAAATAACTACCCGGAATCCCATTTTGTAAATTCTTTTAAATCCTGGTATTCAAATAGTCTCAATTGTCTCATACTTCATCCTTAGAGTTTCTTTAGGTTCCAAAATCACATTTTTAATAAAGCTTTGTTGCCACTTTTATTTCTGGTAAGCAATTTTCATACTTCTTCTGTTTTTAAAATGTTTTGAAATAAGCAAGGAATCAAATTTCGTAATTCCGAACAATGGAGTTATCGGAATTGATTCAGGCAAGATAAAACAGGCTTTGGTGGGGGCCCGACATATGAAATTTGATTGACTTAATTATCATACATGATTGATTTATTTTGCTCTATGACATGCATGAGATTATTCTTTAATTGTGTACTAACCCGCCTCTCTTGATAGCGCATGATGGTTTGTTGCCTAGGTACGCACTCATTCTCACTCTGGTTAGTCTATATGCATTTTTCTGACTCCCGTATGTGCATGATTTGCTCTGAGTATTCATTGTTTTTCTTATTGATTGCCATGCAACTTCATTTTATTAGTAGAGACCCAACTTTAGGGACTTAGAGGGGTGCTACGGTCTTTACCGTACCTTCCCGATAAGTAATCTGACCCTCGAACTTGATCCGATTTTTCGTAGATCACCTTTTCCAAAATAAGGAGTCGCACTTAGGGTTTTCTTTCTTATTTTGTTTACCCTTTTAAAATAAAACAAAAATAAGTGGCGACTCCAAGTCATTTTTCTAAACAATAAAAATCATTTTCAAATAAAAAATCGAGCTCGCCATCGAGTGGGAAACGCATGAACCGAAAATGCGGGGTCCACAAAGTGTTAACAACTTCGACCCAAAAATATTTTGGTAAGTTGTTTTCATTTAGCATGGTTCTTACCATCTCTTAAAGAATTCTATTTTTCCTTTCAACCACCTCATTTTGTTGAGGAGTTCTATGAGCCAAAAAATTGTGGTCGATTCCATACTCATT
This sequence comes from Vitis vinifera, assembly GCF_030704535.1. Classification (NCBI taxonomy): domain Eukaryota; kingdom Viridiplantae; phylum Streptophyta; class Magnoliopsida; order Vitales; family Vitaceae; genus Vitis; species Vitis vinifera. Next base: position 16,840,328 of record NC_081816.1, on the reverse strand, counting down.
GCAATATTCTTCAAAATCAATATTTTCGAATTCTCTCCCATGATCACTTCTTATATAAGTAATTGCAAAACCTTTTTTTATTTTGAACCTTATTGCAAAATTTTGAAAACTCATAAAAGACTTCATTCTTTTGACTTAAAAACAAGACTCATGTGTATCTAGAGAAGTCATCCACAATAACATATGCATAAGATTTTTTTCCAAAACTTGGTGTCCTAGAGGGACCAAATAAATCCATATGCAACAATTCAAGTGGTCTAGATGTGGAAATGAAGTTTTGTTTTTAAAAGAGTTTTTTATTTACTTTCCCACTTGACAAGCTTCACAAACTTTATCTTTTTGAAAATTTATTTTGGGAAGGCCTCTAACAAGTACATCTTTGTTGAGTTGGGAAATGAGGTCCATGTTAGTATGTCCCAACCTCCTTTGCCACAACCAACTTTAATCATGCATGCTTGAAAAGCATCTATCATGGTCATCATATTTTGAAAAATTTATAGCGTAAACATTATCACATTTAAGGTCCATGAATATGGTTTTATCATTTTGAATATCCTTAATGATGCAATGAGATGCTTCAAAAATCACTTTAAAACATTTGTCACAAAGTTGACTAATGCTTAAAAAGTTATATTTTAAACCATCTACTAATAAAACACTTTCAATAAGAGAGGATGTGCCATTACCAATGTTGCCTTGACCAATAATCCTTCTTTTTTTTATTGTCTCCAAATGTAACATATCCTCCATTTTTCTTTGTAAAGAAAGCAAACATGGATTTATCTCCAGTCATATGTCTTGAGCATCCACTATCCAATAACCACTTATCCTTCTTTGAACCCTACAACATAAAACTCAAGTTGATTTAGGTACCCATATCTTTTTGGGTCCTTGAGGGTTAGTGACCTGGGATTTTTCAATCCAAATTTTTTTAGTATTTACATTTAAATTCTTTTGAGAACCATTTCTTAAAGGACATGTACTACTAATGTGCTCCCCTCTTCCACAAAAGTTACAAGTAGTGGAAGGACTTGCACTTGTGGATTCCTTTACAAAATAGTTTTTAAAATACTTTTGATTTTTTTAAGATTTGAATCATAGTCCTTATTTGTCAAAAACACATTTTTGGCTAGCTAGAATCATTTTAAAAGATTTTTGTCCACAAGAAAATATTGAAAAAGAGGAGGTCAATCATTAATTTTTTTTTCTTAGAATCTCATTTTCTTTTTCAAGATGAGTTTTAGAAATTTCAACATTTGAAAATGTTTTTTTTACTTCTCCAAGTTCTTTTTCAAGTTGTTGAACTTTCTATTTAAGAGAAATATTTTTCAAAATCCTTATACAATTCTTCAAATGCATCATGTATATCTTCATCGCTAAGGTTAGGGTTTACCTCATCAAGTTCATTTATTGTCATGAAGCACATGTTTGTCACTTCTTTCTTATTTTCTTCTTCAGAGGATTCTTCACTTTCACTCCAAGTGGCCATCATTGCCTTCTTTTTTCTCCTATTGATTTCACTTTTGTAGAGAGGACAATCATATTTAATGTGTCCCGGTTTCTTACACTTGAAACACACCAAGTCTCTTTTCTCTTCCCATCTCTCATTGTCACCATGAGATGAAGATTCCTTTTTAGAAAGGTCTATTCTAGAAGTGAACCTTCTTCCTCTAAACCTTTCACCCCTCATGAATTTGTTGAACTTTCTTGTGATGAGGGATAAATCTTCATCTTCTTCACTTTGTTTTTCTTCGTCAACTTTTTCTTTTTCCTTAGTTATAGCTTTGAGAGCTATGCTCTTCTTCTTTTTGTCTTCACCTTCTTGTTGCTTCTTTGCCAAATTGATCTCATATATCATCAATGACCCTATGAGCTCCTCCAAAGGTAGCTTGGTCAAAGTCTTTGGCTTCTTGAATTGTGATGACCTTTGTATGCCACTTTGATGGAAGTGACCTCAAGATCTTTATCACCTTTTCGGATTTCTTGTAGGTTTTTCCCAAAGCTTTGAGACCATTGACAATGTCAGTGAACCTAATGATCATCTCAACAATAGTCTCATTATCTTTCATAAAAAATAATTCATAGTTATGAACAAGTAAATTGATTTTTGACTCTTTCACTTGATTTTTTATTTCATGAGTTATTTCAAAAAATCTTCAAATTTCTTTAACCGATTTGCATTGACATATTCTATTATATTCATTTCTATCCATAGAGCATTGCAAAGTATAAACGGCCTTAGTATTTAATTGAAAATTTATTCCATCATGTTCATCCCATTCTTGCTTGGGTTTTGGAACCATGACTCCATCAACTAGTTTTGAAGGAAGTTGGGTCATCTTCAATGACATCCCATACATCTAAATCGGTTGATTGTAAAAACTAAGTCATTTTAGTTTTCCAATAGGGATAATTGGTTTCCGTAAAAAATGGAGGTCTATTGGTTGCAAAACTTTCAATGTGAGATGAGATTTTCAATGACATCCCATACATTTAAATCGGTTGATTGTAAAAACCAAGTCATTTTAGTTTTCCAATAGGGATAATTGGTTTCCGTAAAAAATGGAGGTCTATTGGTTGCAAAACTTTCAATGTGAGATGAGCTTGATGGATTAGTCATTTCATCTTAAACGATTAAGTCTTAAACAAGAAGCCTTACTCTAATACCAATTGAGAAAATAAATGCTAATCTTTAAAAGAGAAAACACCCAAGATGAGGGGTGAATTGGGCTTAAAAATATATATATTTTTAAACACAACAAATTTAAGCACAAGATGAGCAAATAAAAAGAGATAAAGCTAGAGAAATCAAACTCAAATTTTATAGTGGTTCAACATTCCCTTGCCTACGTCCACTCTCCTCAAGCTCCTAACCAAGTGAGGGTTCCACTAACTTGAAGGTTTAACTAAGCTTCCAATCACCTTTATACTTGGATTTTGGTTCCAATGGGCTCTTACACAATCTTTTCAAGTTTCAACTCACTTGAAGGCTTTAACACTCAATTAACAAGAATGAATCTCTCAACCTAACTCAACAATAGCTCAAATACAACTTAAGGCTAGGATGAATCACAAAGGTGTACTAAAGGATATGCAAATGAAGATTTAATGCACCAAGAAAAGAATGAGAGCTTGTAAGGCAAGAACAAGTGGGTAGACAAATAAATGCAGGTGTTCTCTTACTCATAAATGAAGTGGAGCTCTCTATTTATAAGTTTCTAACTCGGGATCCAAGCAAACCAAAAACAACCTCAACCGGTCAAGTTGGGAGTTGACCAGTTCACTAGCCGTTGGAGTATTTAATGCTTGGTAGGTGACTGTTACCCTCAACTGGAGGTCGACCGAGAAAAAAAATATCTTGATTAGGAAGGAAAGGTTACTAAAAGAGAGTGTTTTTCGCTCATCTCAACCGGGAATAGAGAATCAGTCGATCAGTACCCTAGCCGGTTGAGCCAATTTGGACAATGCCTTGACCGGTTCACCATTTTTTACTTGAAAACCTATCTTTTTCTGGTCTTTTCTTTTCTAACACTTAGGCAAGGTCTTTAGGTAAATTAGTATGCTAGTTTTGAAGTGATTTGCCTAAGGTTCATTTGATAAAACTCGGATTTTGATGTTATTGTAACTTTAAAGAATAAATTGAGTTTTTCAAAGATGCATGAAATGATATGTAAATCCTAAGTGCTCTCATGCATTCATCTTACATATGTTTCCTATGATTAAAGGTCTTCCAAAAGTATTTATCTTGCATCCATTAAGTCATTTGATGAATTTTCAAATTAACACCTGAAATTCTTTATTTATTATTAATCCCTTAATATAAGAAATTGGAATCTAAATAAACCCTATTTGATTGGCTTATAAAAATGTTATTTCATCAAAAGGTTCGAAGACTTGTTGTTGTTGTTCTTATATTATTATTATTATTATTATTATTATTATTATAATAATAATAATAAATCTATTAATATAATTACTTAGTTATGTATTTCTTTAATCTAACATGTACAATTTTTTTTTAAGTTAAGGAATATTATTGTTGTTTATCTAACAATGCATAACTACCTTCAAATTAAGATCTGAAATTACTAGCAACAATAATGAGATTCGACATCTATAGAATTTAGAGGATTTGGAACACAGTATGATTAGATTTAAATGCTTAATTTGTTAGTATAAAACTATTAAAAACATGACATGATGTAGCATAATAAAATTTCATTAGTATATTTATATCTTATGATTTTCCTTTTTATCCCTGATTGTATTATTTATTATTTGAGCGTTCACGCATATATCACTTGCATTGTATATGACTTTGGTGTCGTAAGAGTTTTATAGAAGATCCAAGTCATGAGCTTCTTGTAAGGTGATAAGTTACTCACAATTCATTTATGGAATTAGACAATCCATCTAAGATTGTAATGTGCTACCTCCTAATTTGAGGTATGACTTGTCTTGATCATCAGCATGGATTTGTCATGGTGAGTGCATTGGTATATATGCTTACACATTGAATAAGATCTACGATGAATCATGACATTAACTATTGAGTGATTCACTAAGCTATTAGTTGCATGGGCTCTCAATCTTGAGAGAATATTGAACTATTACTAGAATGTTTTTTTTTTCCGTCTTTGCTATCAATCCACATAGGACCCATAAGTTCCATGTAAAGAATATATAAGGGCCTAGATGTATTATTCCCCTTAGTCTTTTTATGAGGCACTCTTACTTGTTTTCCATTCATACAATCACCATATATGGTGTTGTGTTGTCCACTTAACTTAGGGATACCTCAAACTAGGTCCTTATTTTCTACATTTGCAAGATCCCTATAATTAATGTGCCCTAACCTCCTATGTTATAACTTATTCACATTGAGTTTGACCTATTGCAATCTTGAAAGGTGTTAGAACTAGAATTAATTGCATAGCAATTATCCATAGTTCTATGCCCAATGAAAGTGAGTTTTCCTTCTTTATCAAATATTTCACAAATATTTTTAGGAAAACTTCACACTTGTTCACTATCACAAATTTAGCTAATGATAATCAAGTTACATTTAAGCCCGTTAACAAAAACGACTTTAGTTAATTCAGGGCATCCAATGATAGATACACTTCCTTTACCTCTCACTCTGATGACACTCCTATCACCAAAGGTGACATTACCTCCATTGAAATCTTCAAAATAAGTAAAGAAAGATTTATCATCTTCCATATGCCTATCCACTATAAAAAAAAAACCACTTATTAAGCGTCCTAGCTCTAAGTGCAACGAATAGGACCTATTTTTTCTCAACTAAAATTGTTTAACCTTAGGAGGAGTACTAAGGGAGCTTGTCTTAGTCCTAAGCTTAATGTTAGATTTCTTTGCTCTTTTGATATTTAGAATTCCATTTTTAGGAAGTTTGACTTATTCACTAACCTATTTAGATGAGACGCATACCTATCAAAAAGTCTATTGTAGCACCTACCTTGAGTGTTTCATGATTTCTTATTTTTTTTAAAAACATTAAGGAGGTGTTCTAGAAGAAGTTACAAGGTAAGGAGTTTCCTCCTCCTTGCCCTTTACAAAGATTGTTTCTCCGCTAGTTGGAGTCTCAATCTTGTTTATGTATCCAAGACTTTTCTTATCTTCATAAGATTTATATTTATCAATTATTTCATTTAAGATTTTTGTCTTAGGATGAAAATTCTCATTTTTTGAAGAACCAACTTTTATTTGGTGTTCAATCTCTTAAGCTAGAGCATTGTTTCTCTCAAGAAGAGATTTATTCTCAATCTTAAGAAATTGAATCTTTTCAATGTAGTTTAGTTTTTCGTCATTTAACACACCAAGCCTAGTTTTTTTTTTTTTTTTTTTTGTGATTCATAGGTAGTAGTAACTTTGATGTAATTATTCAATAAAAACTAATACTCTTCACACAAATTATCAAGTATAGGTGCATTATCATATTAATTACTATTACAATCTCTACCAACATTCTTATCAGAATTAACTAAAGCAATGAAAGCAAGATAATCTTGTTGATCATACATGTGGTCTCTACGAGTTAAAGAATCTCTCATTTGAGTTTGTGTCACTCTAGGTTCCTTGCATGGACTTTCTAATATCTTTTGGACTAGGACAATTAGAACACATGTCCTAACCCATAAAATTTAAAACACTCAATTGTTTTACCCTTAAAGGATCCCTTATATATATATATATATATATTTGAAGGAATTTTAAGATCTTTTACCCTTCTTTGAAATCTCATGGTGTCTTTGATTCATTTTGACCCTAATGCAAGTTTTTCTATTCCTAAAATCTTAGAGTTTTCAATTTCTTTTTCCTTCATTCTTTGAAGGCTTAAACATGGTATCTTGAGGCTTCTGAGAATTAGGTAGGGACATCTCATAAGTCTGAAGAGGTTTAACAAGTTCATCCACTCTCATCGAATCAATGTCATTACTTACCTCTATGGTCATGACCTTGGGTCTTTTTTCCAAAATAAACTTGTTACTTTTCTAGTGAATAAGATTTGAATCTAAATATTCTTTTGTAAACAAATTTGTAAAACTCAATTCTCTAAGTAAAAGCCTTTTTTTAATAAATAAAAGTCCATTTTCCATATAAAAGTTGTTAACATTTATTCTTAAATAAATTGAATTGGTTTAGTTTTTTAAATAAAATTATAAAAATCTATTGTTATTATTAGTAAATGAAAAAGTTCAACTGGTAAACTCATAATTTTATTATATTATTATTATTGTTATTATCTTCGGCAAAGTTATCTCTTTAAATATTTTTTTTTAAATAAATTTTTAAAAATTTTTCTTTAGTAAAGGTTTATAAAAATTCAATCTTTTAGATAAACTCATAATTTTTTTAAAGGTAAATCTTTTTTTTTTTTAAATAAAATTTAAAAAAATCTTTTTTTTTTTTTAGTTTTTATTATTATTATTTTTACTTTTTATTTATAAAGTTAAGCAAATATTTTTTTTTAGACTAAATTCTTTTAAAAAAAAATCTTCATGAATCTTCTAAGCAATTTATAAGCATCTTTATTTATTTATTTACTTATTTTTACTTGCTTATCTTTAATGATAAAAAATAAATCAAATTCTTTTCAAATAAAATTGTCAAAATGTAGATTTTTTTTTTAAGCAAATAAATTCCTTTTAAAAGAAAAAAAAAAATCAAATGGGGGATGATCATTTACTAATTTGTAGCATTGTGGAAAACTTGTGGATGATCATCCATAATAATGTTTATCTCTTTGTGACTCCCTATAAAATGGAGGGACTCCTAATGAAGATCAATTCAATTTCTCTTCGTGCATTCTATTATCTCTTTCTTACTTTCTTCTTCTTCTCTCACTTTGTTTTACAACATGTTATCAACATGGATAGTCTTTACAAAATAAATAAAAATATTTTTCTCTTTTCAAAGAAATAGAAAGACATTTTTCTCTTCAGGGAAATAGAAAGACTTTTTTCTCTTCTTTCTCACAAAAAGACAAGCCATCAAATTATATCATGATTTTCTATTTTATTTATATGTATGATAAAATTACATTTTGATTTTCTCTTTTGCTTATTTTATTTGAATACATAAATATGTGCAAGTATTACTTAGAGAATATGATTTCTTTCTACTAAAAAATCATGACAAAAAAAAATTCATAACTAGAAGTATTGAAAAATATGTGCAATCCTTATAACAAAAAATTATGAGATAAATTACAAAATTATGAAGTAAATTCATAACTAGAAGTTATGAAAAATATGTGCAATTCTTATAACCAGAAGTTATAGGGTAAATTACAAAATTACAACTACATGGCTAGAAGTTATGTATATGATCCCTAATTATTTATTTTTAATTTACAGTATAATTGGAAGTTATACCAAACAATATTATCTAGTGAGAAAATATAAAAATAAATAGTTCATACCCTGAAGCTATGTACAAATCTACATAATGAAAGTTCATAGGCTGAAGATATGCATAATATTATACAACCAAAAGCTATTAGAAATCTACATAATGAAAGTTCATACCCTAAAGTTATATACAAATTTACATTAAAATAGTTCATAGCCTAAAGCTATATATTAATTTGCACATTTTTGTTATGATAAAATAATCATAGCCCAAAGCAATGAAAGATATTAGATTTTAATTTCTTTTACTTATATTGTTTAACCGAAAGTTATATAAAACAAAATTTTATACCCAAAATCTATACAATGAATATTTCATAACTTGAAGTTATGTATAAATTTATACATTTTTGTTATGATAAAATAGAATGTTTAGTACTATATAAAAAATGTTTTCATGGCCAAAAGCCATATAAGCCATACTTTCTACTTAAGACAGAAACTTGAAAATATTGATATTTGAATTTTGTATAGTCAGAAGCTATATAGAGATATTCTAATTATGGTACAACTAGAAGTTATACAAACTAAATTGTCAATTAATATTTTTATGAAATTTTATAGCTAGAATCTATATAAAGAATATTTTATAGTTTGATGCTATCCAAAAAAAATTCATTTTATCGTAATAAAATTATGACTAGAAGTTCTGACAATTTTATTCTTTAGTTAATATTGCCTTGTTAGCTAGTTTCTTGAATTCATAGTAAGTATTTTACTTTATGATAATATGAAAAATATTGTTTATCATGATCAACCTATATAGATAAGGAAAGTATATATTCCTATATATTCTTATAATTAGAAGTTATATAATAATATGTATTTGGTAGCTTGAAACTACATGAAAAATAATTTGTATATTGTTATAGCCTAAAGCTATATAAATAATTAATTTGCATATTCTTATAGCCCGAAGCTATATGAAAAACTTTTATATATTCTTGTACCCCAAAGCCTGAAGCAATATAGAAATTTTTTGTATATATTTTATATCTTGAAAAAAAATATATGTAAAATATTTTCATAGCTTGAAGTTCTATGAAAGAAAATAGGCATTTCCTATAAATGAAAACTATAGAGATTATTATTTTGTGTGTTATTATAGCTAAAAGCTATACAAAAAAGGGTTAATATTATATAATTTCTCATAGCTAAGATCTATGTTGAATAATTAATTTTATAATCTTTCATGGCTAGAAGTGATATCGAAAATTTATAATTTGAAGTCATATATGTAAAACAAAATATATGTTATACATAAATAGAAATTATTATAAGTATTATGGCATAAACATTGTTGTTTCACTTATAGCCTAGAACTACAAGAAGTTTATATATTTTTATAGCCTGAAGTTATGAAATATGAATTTTTTTCTTTTTTTTAAGAGTTCAATTATTGAATACTTAATTTTCTATGTTTTTATTTGAATGTATCATTATTATTCTTTCTATTATATATGAAGGTTTAAATATCTAGATCTATAATTTTCATACTTCATTTTTAAAATAGTTGTCATGTTTCATGAAAAGGCATAGTTAAATGTTTCACATTTATAAATTTATTTAAATATTTTTAGTTTGTTATTGTAGGTAATTTCTATGTCATTAAAATATGATAGCCCTTTTGTTCTTTAGAATAATATAAAAGAAAGTATACCCACTAAAAGACTACGATCCTCCTTTAAGTTCACTATAACTGGATGTAATTGAGAATAGTGAGTTTTTCATTCATAACCACCAATATTTTCTAATCGGATTGGAATTGTTTCCCGAAGTGAATGTAATCAATTAGGAATACGATCATAGAATAAGATATGAGCTAAATCTAGTATACAATAACTTCTTAATCCATGAGGGTCATTGTTTTCCCAAGAAGAAATTCAAACCCTACCACCAAAAGTGGCGAAATGAAAAAAAAAAAAAAGGGTTAGGCTTGTAGAATAAACCTACCATAGTTGAACAAAAAATGATTGTTGATGCATACTAGTCATACGATCAAACATTTCATTGAATTTTACCAAAATTGGAAGAAAGAGATTAGTAAATAAAAGGTTAACATATCTAAGCTAGATTATTATAACTTTCTTTAGAAATCCCAATGATAAAATTTATTGATTGATTGGTGATGAAAATATGTTTATTCTTATGTAGGATCTTTACTTTCTTATGTTATGTCTTTTTATCTAATATAGTATATATCATATTTGCTAATACAGGTTTATGTTTTATTTACACATAATATTAATTGCCTAATAAGTATATTCTAAGATGTTTGTCTCATTAATTGTACAATATGTAATAATTGATGTTATTACCATATCAATTTATGGAAACTTGATTAAAAGCTCTTGAAGAGCTCATACTATGTCACTAGTTGATTGATGCCATTACTAAATATATGAATTTTTGAAAACATGATTGAAAGCTCCAGACAAGCTCATACTATGTCATTAGTGGCACACAAATCCACATGAATGATACTTGACATTCTATCAAATCTAGAAGAATTTGAGATGACCAACTTGGTTCCTTGGGGTGAACAATTATGCGTCAACTCCTTGAAATGTCAAATGGATATTCATTAAAGAACCAGAAGTTTCTTCAACTAGTGACTAGTATATTTGAACCTTTGAAGGATATTATTACAAGTTATGCAAATTTCTAGTTTAAAGAGACAATTTTCCCGCCATTAAGGGTAGGTAAGTTAATTCCAGAAGAATGGCAAGACACTACATGATATGTAACCTCCTTGTCTCATCTTTATCCCCATACAAAGCAGTGTGAACTAGAAGTTAAAAGGATTATTCACTTGTAAGAACTTGCAATCAGTTACCTAATGTTTTCACAAATATAAAGAAAGTAACAAAGTCACACATGCCAACTGTGAATACCCTAACACATATTGATGTCCCTGGAGGACAATTGAAGAATGTCACAACAAGTGAATCTAAGACATGCTTGAAGCGTGGTAGACCTATTGGCTCAAAGGATCCAGTTCCTAGGTAAAGAAAATGAATAACAAATGAAAAGCTTGGTACTCTTGAAGAGTTCACAAATATGAAATGGTCAAATAATGAAACCCAACTTGATAAATAGTTAGTCCCCGAAGAGACACAAATTGATCAAATACTAGTATCTAGAACTAAAGAGATCTCAATGAGTCACACGAGAGAAACGTAGTGACATTATTATAGACAATATATTTGCATTCCAAGTGGCAATAGACATCATGAGAAACAATGAAGATCAAGAACCAAAAATTGTGGATGAATGTTAAAAAATGAATGATTGGCCAAAATGGAAATAAGCAATCCAAATAGAGCTGAACCCATTAACAAAACGAGAGGTAGTTAGACCCATAATTCAAACACCTAGAAACATAAAGCCTGTTGGATATAAATGGGTCATTGTGAGAAAGCAAAATGAGAATGATGAAATCATAATATATAAAGCACGACTTGTTACTCAAGGTTTCTCTTAAAGACCTGGTATAGACTATAAGGAAACTTATTCCCCTATAATGGACACAATCACATTTTGATACTTGACAAGTTTAATAATCTCTGAAGGACTAGATATGCGTCTCATGGATGTTGTTACAGCCTATTTATATGGGTCTATAGATATTGACATATATGTGAAAATCTCTAAAGGATTCAAATTGCCTGAAGCAACTAATCCAAAACCTCGAAAGATGTACTCAATCAAACTATAAAGATCTCTATACGAATTAACACGCATATAGTATAATCTTTTGAGTGAGTATTTGTTAAAAGAAAGATATGTAAATAATCTAATTTTCCCATGTGTTTTTATCAAGAAATTGGAAATTCTGCTTACAATAATTGCAGTATATGTGGATGATTTGAACCTTATAGGGACTCCTGAAGAGCTCACAAAAACAACCAATTATTTAAAGAATAAATTTGAAATGAAAGATTTGGGGAAAATAAAATATTGTCTTGGCTTGCAGATCGAGCATTGTTCAAATGACATATTAGTCCATCAATCGACATATATAGAGAAAGTATTAAAACAATTTTATATAGACAAATCACATCCAATGAATTCCCCCACAGTTTTTCATTCACCTAAAGTGAACAAAGACTCATTTCATCCTAAAGAAGAAAATGAAGAATTGTTTGGTCCAAAAGTACCATATCTCAGTGAAATCGGTACATTAGTATCTTGCAAATTGTACAAGTCCAAACATAGCATTCTCTGTCAACTTACTAGCAAGGTATAGTTCTACCCCAATTAAAAGGTATTGGAATAGAATTAAACATATATTGTGATATCTTTCAGATCCTTATAAAACTCGATCTCAAACAAGATATGTCTTTACTTATGGTGGTATGACAATATCTTAGAGATCAGTCAAACAAACAATAGTAGCCACATCTTCAAATCATTCAGAAATTCTTGCAATTCATGAAGTAGTGAATGTGTTTGGCTAAGGTCAATGATTCAACATATTCAAGAAACATGTGGACTACCTTCCATTAGAGGCAATGCAACCAAGTTACATGAAGATTATGTTGTTTGTATTGCACAAATTAAAGGAGGATTCATAAAAAGTGACAAAACTAAGCATATCTTTCCTAAATTCTACTATACTCACGAGTTCCAAGAGAAATGTGAGATTGATGTTTAACATATTCGGTCATGCAATAATCTAGTAGATCTATTCACAAAGGCGTTACCTTCGACCACATTGAAAAAGTTAAGGTATAACATTGAAATACAAAGATTGAGAGATCTACCAATTGAAGTGTTGAAGAAATCATAATCATGTTTACATGAGAGGAAAAATACTGATATGGATATATTGCACTCTTTTTTCCTTCATCCAGGTTTTGTCCCACTTGGTTTTACTAGCAAGGTTTTTAACGAAGTAGTTATCATATTCTTATGATAATCCAAGGGGGAGTGTTATAAAATGTGAGAATTTGTAGCATTGTGAAAACTTGTGGATGATCATCCATAATAATGTTTATCTCTTTATGACTCTCTATAAAAGGGAAGGACCCTTAATGAAAATCAAATCAATTTCTCTCTATGCATTCTATTCTCTCTTTCGTACTTTCTTCTTCTTCTATCACTTTGTTTTACAACAATTTACTTATTTTTACTTGTTTATCTTTAATGATAAAAAATAAATCAAATTATTTTCAAATAAAATTGTCAAAACGTAGATTTCCTTTTTTTTAAGCAAATAAATTCTTTTAAAAGAAAACAAAAATCAAATTGAAATATCAAATAAGAAAATCAATTTAGAATGTTTTTGTGAATAAAATATGAAAAAAAAAATGGATAAACTCTTTATTGTAATTTATTTATTATTTATTTATTTTTACAATTTCCAAATCTTTGAAGACAAGTAATAAATTTGAAATCCCCTTTTTTATAGAGTCAAAGATAAGTTCTTTTAAGCTTTAATAAGTTTATAAAACTTTTCCAATAAAACCTTTATTTTCAATAATTTTTTTTAAAAAAAATTGGAGGGTGGTTTGGGGTTCCATTAATAATCTTTTAATTAAAATATCTTTTGCATATAAACTTATAAAATATTTTTTAAAATGATTTGCATAAATCACTTTTCTTTAATAAAAATGAATTGAAATACTTTGGTAAATAAGATTATAAAAATCATAATTTTTCCAAATAAATAAATAAAAGTCTTTTTTTTTTTTTTTTTGCAAACAAAATCAAATTGATTTTTTTTTTTAGAATTAATTTTTTTTAATATATTCTTTTAATTGTAATAAGTGTTAATAACTTTCTTGAAAATTGAACACAAATAAAATAAAACCAAATAATTAATTGAAAATAAATTGAAACTTTTTTTTTGTAAATAAATAAATTGAAATCATTAATTTGAAATTGTTTTTAATAAACTCCTTTGAAATTCCTTGAAAAAAATTTTTTTTTTTTGAAACATTTTTTTTAACAAGATCAATAAATCATTTTGCATAATTCTCTTGTCATTTATTTTATACATTTTTGTAATTAGTTTTTTTCGTCATCTTTATGCATATTGATTTGTCTCCTTAATATTGGTATTCATGGTTAGTTAATTAATCGTCACAATTCCCTCAATTCATTTTGTAGAAACAATACGTGTACGGGTTTAGAGAGGTACTACAGTTCATCATCGTACCTTCCCGATAGGTAATCTGATCCCCAAATTTTGACTCAATTTTTACAAACACATCTTTTCTATATAATGAGTCACATAAGATTTTCTTTCTTATTTTGTTTTCCCTTTAAAATAAAGGGTGACTCCAAATATTTAAAAAAAAAAATCAATTTTTTACAAATTAAAGCAAGTCTCATTGTCAAGTGGGAGCACATGTGAAAAATGTGGGTCCATAGTTTATTATTACTTTTTTTATTATTATTTTTTAAAAGTTTTCCCAATATTTTTTTCATGAGTTTTGATCAATTTTTATCTCACTAATATTTTGTGTCATAATATTCATCGATATTTCCTTATATATCCCAATATATTAGTAAAATCGAGTTATTGATATATTCATCAAAATCGATATTTTCATTCTTAGTTTTAAAAACCTTAAACCACATCATACCTTATTAAACACCAACTTGCCTTTCTCGGACCTTTCTATATTTACTTGTGTTATCCTAATTGATCAAGTAGTAACCTTGAATCTTCAATGGAGAGTAAGACACGAACTAGAAGAGTCCTAATGTTAGAATGAATAGAATAAAATTGTCAACTTTAAACTACAAAGTCTAATATACAAACACTTCTCTCTATTTGATTATTGATATTTTTGCTCATATAATTTAATTTGTTTCTTGCATTTTTAATTTTTAAATTTGTAAAAATAAAAAAACTCAACTTCCAATTCACCTCATCTTTAAGTCTTAGGTGTTATAGTGAAGACAATAAGACTAGTTTAGGAAGGGTCACTATGATCCCAACGCCTTCTTATTTATTTATATCTATTCCCATTTTTTGTCAAAAAAAAAAAAAAAACAACAACAATAATAAATTAAATGGGTTGGGGCGAGTCAAGTATGAGAATACTCACCCCGCCTCGCCCCTTTTACTTTATTTTTTTAATTTTTAAAATTTTTAATTTTTAAAATTTTTAATTTTATTTAGAATAAATATTATTTATAAATAAAAATATTATAAATATTTATATTTATTTTTTTGAAAAGTAATATTTTATTTATGTTAAAAAAAGTTTAAAATGAAAAAATAAATTAAAGTTATTTTTATTTAAAATTATATATAATTGGAGTGAGATAGAACAAAGTCATACCCGAACTTGCTTCAAATTCATCTCAGGTTTTTAAAAACTTCTTGAACCCGTCTCAACTTTTTAAAAACTTTCCAAAGCCACCCTTAACATGTTTATATTCATCTCAAACCCTTCCCATTAGGGGTGGGGTGAAGCGGAGTGGAATCTCGGAAAAACCACCCCATTGTCATCCCTAGGTGATTACTTTAGATTAAATTAAAATATAAATCTAACAAATATATATATATATATATATATATATATATATATATATATAATAAAATGATAATTCTTCTAACATATAAATCACTTATTATCTTAAAAATGATAATTTATCTCCTCTTATAAAATAAAATGTGTTAATCTTTTTTAGTGGTGCAACTCTAAGGAGAGTGGCTTTTCCTTATTAGATTTTTATCTAAGAGATCTTGTATATCATTTTTTTAGTATTCCAACATTTCTTGATTCATTTGAGTTAGTCTTTCCTTAATATGGATTTGATTTGCATTAAATCTTTCAATGTTTAGAAGGGAGACCTTATGTTCTTTTCTATCCCAAAAAGTAATGGGAATAGAGTAACACAATTTTTCTTCTTTTTGAATTTTGATTTTATTTATTCTATCATGTATTTCTTTTTGGAAAAGGTTTTCTTCCATTCTTTGATATTGTCTTTATTTCTCCAAGTATTTGATATGTTATTTCTTCTTTTAAATTAAATATAACTGTTTAGTTTCTTCACTATTTTAGAGGACATTGAGTTCTTTTAATTGGATTGGACTAATAAATTCAAAACAAATTAATTGTCCATCATGTTTAGTTTTGATTCCTTCTTTGTCCACTTTAAAATTATAAAGTAGGGTAAAAAAAATAGGGTTTGTAGCACAATTTCTTGTTGCATATTTTTTTAGGGAGAATTGTGTTTTGTGTCCAACTTGACCCAAATTTTGACAAAAGATCCTTATATCATGCATATTTAAGCCCAAGATCCAAATAAAGGGTAAAAATTAAGTTAAAGGATATTATCCTTCATTAATCCCTAAAATACTCTTAACCCCTACATAGGCACAGTGAGTGTTAATTTCAACATTTTTTTTTTGTATTTTTTTCCCTTTTCTATTCCCAATTAAGTAGTACTCATTTCTAACTTTTTTTTCTTTTTTAAATATATTGAATCTTTTTACTCTTATTATAAATAAGGATAAAAAAATTTATATAAAATTTAATGGATAATCAATGAATGAAATTTAATTCTTTTTATTATTTTCATATTAAAAATTAGTACTAAACAAGGTTTTGAATTTTTATTTTTAAAAATAGTTTTCATTTTTTAATTAAATGTTTTTTCAAAAAGAAAATATAAAAAATATAAATCATATTACCATTTTTTAGAAAGTGTTTTTTAAAATAGTTTTTGAATCGTAATTTTTCTTTATTTATAATTTAAAATAGAAAATAATGCTAATTTTCAATTATTTATAAAAAAGGTTTTAAAAAACAATGAAAAATCCAAATAGTTAAAATAGAATTATTATGGTTGCATGAATAGTGGTGCAATAAAGACCAAAAAAACTTTTGTGAAAGGTGAATGGGTATTTTGGTCTTTTGATATCTTATATCATTTCCCTCAATTATGTAAGTTATATGGACCAAATCTTAATTTTTTGTAGCAAATATTTTGATTACATATATATGCATTTGAAATTTTGTAACTTATTTGAAGTCTTTGAAGATTTGCATCATACATTCTTTGAGTAATTTTTTCATAGTATACTATAGGAATTAATATTTCTTGTATACAATTTAGATTTGCACTTGAATCTATTAATGCTGCAATTTTGAGTTGAAAATGAAGTTTTATTTGAAGTGTTATTTTTACATACCATTTTTGAGTATTTATTCTAGAAATCCTTTTTATAAATGAGTCGAAATTTTCTTCTTCTATTTTGACTAAGAAGTTTCTTCAATAAGAAGAATTTATTTATCTTTTATCGCTTGTTTGTTTTGATTTTGTTTCTTCAGATGAATTTGAGTTGATCAAATTCATCATCTATCTTTTGAGAGTTTTTTCTATGTCTAAATCTTAATTATTTCTTTTATTTTACAATCCGTAGATAAATGCCCTTTTTTTTAACCACACTTGAAGCATGTTATCTCTCTTAGCAAATACTCAAGGAAGACCATGTAAAAACCTCTCTTTCTAGTTAAGTTGATTAGTATATGTCCTAGTACCTTGGATAGGTATACGTCTTTATACCATCTAAAATCTCCTAATTTATTACATCTTAACTTTGCGAGGATTTCAAAGGTTTTTTCTTGGAGAATAGTTGGTTCTCCTCGAAAATGTTTGGTTATTGCATATGCAAGGGTGGGTATCGTATTTTGATTTCCATTTTCATCAATAGAATGAAAGACTAATCTCTTTTCTTCCTCAAATAAGACTTTGTCCTACCATCCTTTTAGTTGACTTGTGAAACCAACTACTAGATGTTTTGCTATTAAATGATTGTAATTTCCTTTTGACTTGTAAGCCATAGAGGCCATGATCATCTCTTAGAGTATGTTCAGTTTTTGGTGTTCACTATCTCCATCTGTGTTCCATTCACTATTATAATTTGATTGGATCATTTGATTTCCTTCTTCGTATTGAAGATCAAGAAGAATTAGCTTAGAATAATAATTTTTAGTCTTTGGTCTTGGATTATTTTAACAAGTAATCTTATTAATTATCATCATCTTTGAATATATTCTTAATTTCTTTGAGGCTAATTTTTTTTTCATCTTCTATTACATTAATAGTTTTGATATTTGAAGAAGAAGGTTGTAAATCTAATCTCTTGTACAAAAAAAATATATGTTAATATTTTTCAATTAAAAAAGTGAAATGAATGATTCTACAATATTAATTAAAAAAAAATGAGACCCATCAATTTTTTTTTTCCATTTTTCAAATGGTTAGCTCTTTAGTCAAATACCCTTTAGACTTCTTTTATTTTATTTTTTATTTTTTTTCTTTTAATTGATTTGTTATTTAGTTATTGAATATATATATATATATATATATATATATATATATATATATATATATATATATATATTTTCAATTATTTTTTTTATTTAATGTTTTTTTGCACGATCATATTTCTTGAAGGGTAGTGATATCATAATAATTACTTTATTTGTTTGGAAATATTTTTAGAAAAAAAAATATTTTTCATTTAATTAATGAGAAAATTAAAGAAAGTAAATCATGTTTTAAAAATATTATTTTATTTTTGATATTTTTATTTAATTTCATAATGTCTAATGTGTTTATATGAATTTTCAACTTCTCAAAGGGGTTTTGGGACATATCCAAAAGACTCATAATCCACCGGTAAAACCTACCCGGAGTTTTCAAAAACGTCCATTTATTTCATCAAATTTCTGATTTGAGCCCAGGGAAGGGAAATAGATAAATAAAAAGCCCCCAACCCCTTGCAAGGGTTTAGCGAGGGAAGAGCAGATGGGCAGCGCCGCAGTGGACAAGACTGAAGAAGAGCTTCGCAAGGAGATCGAAGAGCTCCATCGCCAACAATGGGAGGTCCACATCCTTGTCTCTTCCTCTTCTATTCTCTCTCATCAATAACTCTCTCTATTCATGCGTATATCTTTGTGTACATATACAATTTATAGATTACGGAGAGGCTTAGAGACCCAAGAGGGCTACGCCGTGGAGGCTTGGCGGCCGGTAGTCCTCGCAATTTCGGCGCCAACGGAGCTCGCAATCGGGGCTTTGTTCGACCAGTAATTCTTATCTCCTCAAAGATTTCAAATCTTATATGTGTTTTTGGTTCAAATTTGAGTTTCTCAGGTTTGGTTTTTCTTTTTTTGGTTTCAGGCGGATAGGACTGACCCTGAGGATCAGCCGCCTCCTAAAAGGCGGCTATCGTCCGCGATTGTTAAGGTAAATTCTTCTTCTTCTTTTTTTTTTCTTTTTTTTGGGTTTCTGTTGGGAGAATTTGTTTATTTGTTGAGGAAATCGAGAGAAGGATGAGAAAATTGAATTCCAGATCTTGTCTTTCTGTATTTTTCGCCTTTTTTTTGTGGGTTTTCCACAATCTGAAAGGTTTAGTATCCTTGGAGCTGAATGATGGGAGCTGTATGTTTTCTTGGGTTCCAAACCTTGAAACAAACATTTACCATCACTTTTCTCTGCAAACATCAGACAAAGATGAGAAAAGAAATAAAATTGTTGATTTCTGGCTCCGTTTGTCGCAATGGAGCAAAAGAGATTTTTCCCTTATGACTACAATTTGCAATCCACCCATCATTACTCCAGAAAAATCTCTTCGCAACTAAAGTTATGTTTTTCTTCGGTTGGAGCCTTTGTAAGTTATGTTCTGTAGATTTCCAAAATAAACAAGACTTCACTGGGCTGAATCATCGCCACTAGGTTTGATTGAGGAAACTTTTCTTACAATCATGGAAACATGATATATCTAGGATAGGATTCAGATTTTCAATTCCTTTATGTTTTGTTCCTTCTTAGCAACCAAACACCATTGATTTATTTTCTTTACCCACCTATTCATAGAAGCCAAGTAGAACTTAATTACACTTTTCTTGATTTGGAAATGAAGGTGGAGGATGGCGAGATCACTGAGGATGTTGAAGCGGTAAAAGACATTGAGAAAGATAATTCAATTATGGAAGACCCTGCTGGAGACATTCCAACTGCTGTTAATCAGAGTGATAGAAAACCATCCAATTTTCGGCAAACTGGTTGGTCGAGGAAAGAAGGCAATCAAAGAGCAGCCAAGATGGTAAAACTGGAAGACTTGCCATCTTATATATGTTTATTTATTACATATTTAATGCAGATTTTGGTTTGGGAATAGAAACCTAGTTTTTTTATTGCTCCTATTCTTCATTATTGTCTTTAGTACTATTACTTAAATTATTATTATTTCATTATGTTTTTAGGATTTTGAAGCTCCAGTGACAGAGCATGTTCCAAGGGTTTTGCCAAAGAACGAGGACCCGAGCTTGGTTAATAGGAACAAAAGAATGTTGGGTCAACTTATAGGGACATTAGAGGTATGTATCTATAATTACTTGATCTGCTTTTGGTTAGTTGTCAAGTTAGGGATATTAATTTCTTAGTTCACCTCATTGTGGAACTAATATATACTACCCTCATTAAATAAATTATTTTAAATTTTATGTTTATGCATTTTCTTATGTCATCATCTAAATCATTCATATCTATGAGTGGAGTTTTATGTCTAGAAATTGGCATCATTATAACTAGGTTTGGCAGGAAGAAAGGCAGTTAAGTGCTATTTGATAATACCTATCATGAACAAACTAAAAGACAGTTTTGGGCTGGCGTGTCCTGGCATCCAGAAGCTAAGATGCAAATGAGAATAGAATGAGCATGGCTGTTTGTTTCTCCTTTTAATAGTAGTTCAAATCTTTCCAAACTACTTTAGCAATTATTACTTATCATATTAGAGAGCCTACTAGTGTGAATATCGTCCAACAATCTATGCTGTTTGAGATGTCTTGACACAAGGTTTACTCTTTCTTGTTGCTTGTAGCAACAGCCTAATTAGGTTGATGCTATTAAATGCATGTTTTACTTCAAATTTAATCAGGTATCTATTCAAGATTCCCTGTGCCAATGAATGCTCTAAGAAAGCTGAGGGTTTTTTAGCATTCATAGAATAAAGAAACTTCATAAACCAAGTTTCATAAGCCATGTTTAAGAGCAATAGATGTATTGATACAGTGAATGTAAAGGAAACACCTCATTTTGTCATTCCCATTTCTCAAAATCTAAATCATACTACAATACCAATTATAGTCCTCTATTTCAATTCAGAATGACAAAGTTTAAAAATCAATGGTTAAAATTTCATTTCAAAATTTGAATTGAACCAGAATACTAAAATCTCTAGCTGAAAACTTTTTGTCTATTTCAATTCAGATTGAAAGAGATTTAAAAATAATGGTTGAATTTTTCATTTGAAAATTCAAAGATTTTTATTTCAAATTTTGAATAGATCAGTAGGCTAAAATCTCTAGTTAAAAACCTTTTACTTCTTTCACACTCTATGTCAATCTCTTGACTCCAAATTTCTTAACCATTGTCACAGGCTCTCCAACTTATTTTTGGAGATTATATGATGTTGCTGTGGTGCCACATACACAAATACACACATATGTGCACATACATGCTTGTGTGTGTGTAGACCGTACAACCTTTTGCCTCACATAAAAGCATTTGGCTCAATTTGCCTAGAATTTCACTATTTTTTATAAATTTCTCATCCATCCATGGACCTAAACTAGCCATGAGGTTTACGATCATGTGTGTGTGTGTGTGGGCAACCTTTGGCCTCCCACATAAACTTTGTTTTTCAATATTCCTGGAATGTCACTATTGTTATAATTTCTTTTTTTGATTGGCAAATAGATGAGCAGGATAATATTAGAAGTTGTGTAACCAAAAAAGGGGGTTGCAACCCAAGTACACAACTATTGATTTGAATTTCTCATCAAATAGTGACTTGAAATAATGATGAAGTTTGTAATCTCATTTATTTCTCTACAAATTTTTGCCTCAAATATGAGCATTGGTTCAATTTTGCATGGAATTCCACTATTACTTTTAATTTCTCATCCATCAATGACCCAAACTAGCCATGAAGTTTGCAATTAAGTTTGTTTTTCTCTGCATATGTATATATTGCTAAGAATTAAAGTCATCAGCTTATCCCAAAAAGGAAAATTTTCTTTAAACACCCCAATTCTCTGAGGAGCCTCACCTTCTTTGGAATATTGCTAGCACTTATAGAAACCATACCATGTATATTATGCTTAAGCACTTCTATTTGTTACCTCCAATACATTCTTTATAGCCTTCAAGTTGTGTTGAAACAATATCAAGAGTAGCCAAGCATATATGCTTTTAGTCATTGATGGTACCCCCAAGCATCCGTAACTAATCCAGCTTTATTCATTGCCAAAAACCAGGTTATGGGGTGGGGGTTTCCAATTTATGTTGAATCTTCATTCTTTTCTTTAAATAGATTGGAATGTCCTCTATCCATTTCTCTGTGATAAACCAAAGTCTTATATCCTCTAAATTTATCCACCACTATTTCCAATGGGAGGACACAGTTTCAAAAGATCCCACTGTTCCAAGATCCTATTGTTCCTTTGATGATCAACCATTGCCACAAAAGCAGATTTTCTGACTTACATAATTTTTTTTTTCTGACTTAATTACATAATCACCCTTGATCAAATTGAATTAGGATCAGGAGGGGGGAAAGGGCTCTTTCTCCAAAAGAGGTGGAGGTATGAACATTAGTTGTACATGCCTTTTAACTATTGGGTTGATTTGGAGGAAATTTGTTGGAAAGAAAAGTGTAGGAGATGTCTCAATAAGCAGATAGAAATATGAAGTTCTTTCATAGGTTTCAAGATCCTGTTGTTCCTTTTATGATCAACCAATGTCACAAAAGAAGATTTTCTGACTTAATTACATAATCACCCTTGATCAAATTGAATTGGGATCAGGAGGACGGGGGAAAGTGGCTCTTACTCCAAAAGAGATGGAGGTATGAACATTAGTTGTAGATGCCTTTAACCATTGGGCTGATTCGGAGGAAATTTCTTAGAAACAAAAGTCTAGGAGTTATGTCTTAATAAGCGAATAGAAATATGAAGTTCTTTCATAAGTTCCAAGATCCTATTGTTCCTTTTATGATCGACCATTGCCACAAAAGCATATTTTCTGACTTAATTACATCATCACCCTTGATCAAATTGAATTGGGATCAGGAAGGGGGAAGTGGCTCTTTCTCCAAAAGAGATGAGGTATGAACATTAGTTGTAGGTGCCTTTAACTATTGGGCTGATTTGGAGGAAATTTATTGGAAACAAAAGTCTAGGAGTTATGTCTCAATGAGCAGATAGAAATATGAAGTTCTTTCATAGGATAGTGAATATTCATTGGAGAAGAAACCTTATGGAAAGATTGAAGGTGAAGGTGATGGTGTTTGACTCACTAAAAATGCAGATATCAAGGATGGTGTATTGAATTTCTTGAAACTCCTCTTTGACTCCGGTGATTGGAAGCCTTTTCTGGAGCAAATTAATTGATTCTTTGGGTTTGGAGGTGCCTTTTCCTAAATGGGAGATTTATGGAGCACAGGTTAGTTTGGATGCGGATAAAGTTCCTAGTCCTAATGAGAATTATTGTGGTGCAGCTCATAGTTTTTGGGACCTATTATTCTTGCTCTTTATTGTGTTATAGGTCTTACTTTATATGCCTTGCTCAGGGTTTTTTTAGGGGAAAAGCGCAAAAAAATTGGAGGTTTGTCCCATTATGTTTGTTCTAGATTATTTGGCAAAATAGAAACTGGAGACCTTTTGGAGGTGTAGAGAAGTCAATTCAGTTGTTAAAGGATTCTTTTATTTAAACCTTCTTTCATTGGTCTGGATTTTTTTGGGAGTGGAATGCTCATTCGTGTATGATTTGTTGGATTGGGTGGGGTCACACTAGTGTGTTTCCTTTTTTTCATCCTTGCCCCTTTCTGACTTATGTATACTTCTTTTGTACTTGGGTTCTGCCCCCCTTTTTATTGGCATTTTTTAACGAATTGTTCTTTTTCCTATCCAAAAAAGGAAAAAAAAAAAAAAAAAATCACCCTTGTAGTTGTGAACCATCCCATCAATCTCAAAAGTCCATGGGAGAGCATGTCTATTAATTCTGCGTCCCTTAAGATGCCCATAGATGTAATGAATAAACAGTTAAGCAAAAATTCTCAGTGGAGTTTTATCAAAGAATAAATTTTGAATGGTGGAAGAGATCTTCCACAACCAACGTATCATGTGTATCCAACCTTTATTCAGTAGCAACCATTGTACAAAAGAGTGCCTAGGCACTCTATATTTTTCCAGAACCAAATCATTCGACAGCATCTTATGCATGTGACATGGATAACTTCCCAAGCACTCTAAGTAGAAAAATCTCCTCCAGTGTGAGGATTCTAAGCAATCTCTACTTTTAAATGTAACTAACATGTCACTAGAAAATTTTATATACAAGTAATAATGGCTTTAGCCCACGATTTTTGTATTTATTATTTCCTACATTTTAGAGGAATAATTGTTGAAAGTCAAAACTTTTCTGAAGTTCCATTCAAGAATATGTCCCAATTTTATTTCATTAACCGAAGTGTGTTTTTCATAAGCAAATTTTTCTTCAGATTCTTATTAATATGATATTTGTGTTCTTAACTCTATTGTTGCTTGT
The DNA here is from genome assembly GCF_030704535.1 of Vitis vinifera. Taxonomy (NCBI): domain Eukaryota; kingdom Viridiplantae; phylum Streptophyta; class Magnoliopsida; order Vitales; family Vitaceae; genus Vitis; species Vitis vinifera. The sequence continues at coordinate 16,815,810 of NC_081816.1, read as the reverse complement.
TCTTTGTACTTCATGTGAAACTTCTCCAGAAATTCAGAAAGGAAGACATGAAACTTTCAGGAACTGAGGCATTCATGCGTCGGTCAAATTCTTTACAGAGAGTAAGTACTTGTTGGACTTACCATGAAGCTTGTATCATTGTCTAACCACAAAGCTTGTATCATTGCATCTGATCTTTTCTAATTAAACTCAAGGAATCAGGATTTACAAGAATTGTTATAATCCATGTTGCCAAGCAAAGGGTAATATTATCATTTGCCAGTTAATTCAATGCCTATGGTTTTAATTTTTGAAACTTAAAACATTTAAAATGTTGGACTTGAAATTGGAAAGATTAGACATTAAATTTCATGAGTTTTAGACATTGAAAGTTAATTTATTTAGGGAGATTTGATCATAGCTCTTGTATTTCATGCCACAGATGTGGTAATAAAAAAGCATCTTCATGTGACATTTAAAGAACTTGATGTAATATTTTGAGTTTCATGATGAATTTATTTGGCAACTAATGTCTGACTTTTTTAGGCTGAGCAAAGAGCACGTGAAGAAAGTGAAAAGCTGAGGCAACAAGAGCGTGAACAAATTGCAGAAAATCGGAGACGAGATCTGGTTTGTGTTTACTTAATTATATTGTGCAACTCTATGGTGAAGCTTTAAATTGAATCCCTTTTTTGTGTGAAAAATAGACAATGGCTTCGTACCTTGTTTCATCACTGCCTTTTTTCTATCAGACTCTCAGAGCTCGTGTTGCTGCCAAGGCAGAAGAAAAGAAGTTGGAATTGCTGTTTCTTCGGTGGAGTGAGCACCAAAAAAGGCTTTGCAATTATCTAAGGCACATTCTTTGACTATTTATTTCCGTGTTCTGGCATTTCATTTCTCCCATCAACCTTTTTGTCTTGTACCCTCTTTGATGGTTAAGCTGTGTTTATTTCTGCAATGGCTCTTAACATGTGCTTCTTTGCCTGTGTAGGTTATTTTTAATTTTGGTCCAAAAGTGTCCATATTCACAATTTTATTGAGACGAAGATAAGTTTCTGTTCATGTGCATAGTGTTGAAGCAACTGTGACCATTTCCTGCTTCTTTGCAGGATCTTAGGTAGAACAACAAAGTTTTTTCTTGATACTTCTTTACTTATCATTGATTGGTTGTGGATGTGTTTCTTTCAGGACCAAAGCAGAGCCTCCAATATATTACTCATTCAGCAAACCATTGGAAGAAGATGCAACTGTGGTTGAGCAGCAGAGGGAACAGGTGAGTTTGAGCCTCTTTTCCCACTAATTTGGGTCTTCTTGTGAGGCACTTCTAGAAAGATGGGTAGACATTAAGGCTGGATTCCTCTCCTAATTCTGCTCAAGAGGCTGAATCCTGAGAAATTCCCGACTTACTAATGTATTAATAACATAAGTCATAATAAGAAAGGAAATTGGAGTAGAGAAATGACTGGTGCAGGAGTTGGTATTTCTGAAGTTGTATTATCACTTATAGATGAACTTGAATTTTATCTTTGTCAATTTATACTCACAAGATTTTGTGGGATCTCGTGTTTTCTCTTTTTGGTGTTAATTGGGTCCTTCCTCTCACGGCTAGAGACACGCTTTTAGGTTGGCATATTACTTTTAAGGACAAGAAGCATAGAAAGGTTTGGCAGGCAGCTCCTCTTTGCTTATTTTGGATGGTTTGGAAGGAAAGAAATAGGATAGTTTTTGATAATGAGGTCCTGGTGGTTCAAAGATTGAAAAATTCCTTTATTTGTAATCTCTTTTCTTGGGCTAAATCTTCTATAGCTGTAGGCCCCTTAACTTTGTGAATTGGTTGGGTTCTTGTTAAGGGATGGTGAGGTTTTTTCCCTTTTGTTTTTTCTGTTTTTAGGTGGTAACTGTATACTCCCTGTATGCTCTAGGTCGCCTTTCAAGCTCCCTTTATCTAATATATCCTTGTGTGTTTATCTATCCAAAAAAAAAAATTTATACTCACAAATTTGCATATCAGGTATTTCTAGAATGGAAGACTGCTCGGAGAGAGGAACTGTCTGAATATCAGAAACATATTGAGGAGCAGTATATTGCCAATGTTGAAAAGGAGTTAGAGAGGTGGCAAAATATGAGGAAAGCAAGGAAAGCAAACAATGATATGCAGAATTTACAGGAAACGATGGACCAAGAATTGGAAACCCATAGGCTTGAGCATGGCCCAAAAACAAGAAAAATCCCTGGTGGAAACAACGAAGATGAGGAAGATGTGGAAGACATTAATGTTGGGGAGGACGACATGATGGACGATGTGCTTGATGTTGATGAAAACAACAGGAGGGTGGAAGAAACAACAAAACTCGAAGCAGGTAATGCCAGCCCACATCCTGATACAGGTGATGAGTAGTGCTGGAAACCATCCCATTCAGCATTCTACCATGTTTCTTACTAGGTCTAGAATTGCCTCTTAACAGGCAATTTTTTCTTGTTCTATTTGGTTCATCTTTTATTGTTCTTTAGATGTTACATATGTTCATGGTTTTTCCTTTATGAACCTTTTTTCTTATTTGTATTGCTGATTTTACTATATTGCTGATGTTCTGTGGAGTATGTAGGAATGCTAAATTATGATCATCTTTTGCATATAAATTATGATCATCTTTTTACAGTAAGTTTTAGATTGTTGTCATGCCTTTTGTTTTTGTAGCTGCTATTGAAAATCTGAATGCATTAGAAACATTGTGCAGTTACTGGAATTTAAAGCTAAGAGAAATTAGAAGACGAAATAAACTGGTAGATGATAAAATTAGAACTTGTGCAATTCTCTCTTGTGTGGGAATCAATGGGCTTCAGCTACCTTTTTATTTGTTTTGGTTGTGGAAGGGTTTTAGGGTATGTTTGGGAATTGTTTTTTCAAAAACAATTTTTGAGAAGAGTTTTTGAAAACTGTTTTCTGATGTTTGTAAAACAAAAGCTTATTTAGAAATCTAAAATGTTTTTAACATATTTTTAAATATGTTTTAAAAATATTTTTTATATTTAGTGTTTTATGATGTTTGTAAAATAAAGCCTAAACCTAAAATGTTTTTAACCTATTTTCAATATTTTTAAATATATTTTAATATTTTTTTTTTATATTTAGTGTTTTATTTTGAATTATTTTATATGTTTCTATAATTATTTTTTAAAACAACTTTTAGAAAATAAGTGAAAATGATAAAAAATAATTAAAAAATGTTATCTGAAAATATCCTATTTTTTTATCTTAAAAATAAAAAACAGTTTTTTATTATCAAACGCCTTATTCTTGAGAATATAAAACTATTTTTGAAAATAATTCTTAAATAGACATTGAGACTCTGTTTGATAATTATTTTTTAAATTAGTTCTAAAAAATAGTTTTTAATAACAATTTTTGAAAACTGTTTTATGATGTTTTGTAGAATAAAAGTTTATTTGAGATCCTAAAATGTTTTTAATATTTTAAATAGGTTTTAAAAATAATTTTTATATTCACAACTTTATTTTTAATTATTATATATATTTGTATAATTATTTTTTTTTAAATAACTCTTAAAAAATAAGTGAAAACAATTAAAAAAATATTATCTAAAAACAAATTTTTTCTGTTTTTTGATAACACAAAACAGTTTTTGGTTACTAAATATGTTTTTTAGTTTTTTTTTTTTTTATTCTAGAAAATAGAAAACTGTTCTTATAAATCCTTCTCAAATAGGGTTTGAATATTTGTTTTCTGGTCTGACATAAAACTGTTCTTAAAAATAGTTACTAAATAAGGTTTGAATTTCTGTTTTTTTTTTTTTTTGTTTGGTTTCTTATAAATTTGTTGAAGTTGAAAGAAGAATTATTTTCCTCACTCCGAAGGCTGTTTCTTTCTCCTCCCTTGTGTTTTGAGTGATGTTGTTCATGGGTTTTTGATTTGATTTGTTGTTCATTGTTTGGCTGCTAAGAAAATTGAAGAAACTAGGGGTAAAAAAAAGAAAAAGGATAGATGAAGTTTTGCATTTAAGATAAGAAATAAGTGAAACTTAGTTGAAGACAATGGTTAATGGGTAAGTTGCTCAATCTATCAAACTTCAATTGTATTATTTAGGGGGCACAATGGATTTGATTAGAAATAATAAAGCCAAAAAGATGTTTGTGTGAAAATCTTAGATGATTGATTGGTTGATATGAATGCCAATCTAAAATTTTCAATTTTTGTAAGACCACATGGAACAAAAGTACACATCATAATTGATTCACATGCTACGACTTAAACTCACATCAAAATTGGTCAATGATAATTTTATAGCATTTCTTATATAAATAATTACATTTTTATGAATTTTCTAGCAAGGAAAACAAATTCCAAATGAGGGATGGCTTGATTCATTGAATATGTTAATGAATTTAGGTTTGTTTTTTATATTATTTATTAAAATAGTGTAACTTTTTAATAACAAAATATAATTTGATTTTTTTAAAAATATTTGTATTTATATAAAAAAAACTATTGATTTTTAATTTTAAACTTACTTTTTTTTTTTTTTCTTTTTAATAAGACTTGAATTGAATTGAATTGATATTAATATGAATTGAATTCACTAATTCTTATACAAAATTAAAATAAAAAATTAATTTTAAAAATAATTGAAATTTATTTATTCAAATTAACTTTTTATATTTTTTAAAAGATGCTTTTAAAAAAAATTTACAAAACATCATTATTTTTAGAAAATATTGAAAAAACAATTATTTTTTATTTTTAAATTTAAAAATAATTTTTAAAAACAAGTTTTCAAAAACATGATGAAACAAATATTATTTATTTTAAAGAATTTTTTACACATGCATTTAATTTTATAAAACATGGAAGAAATGACAAGAATAATGGACACTTCTTTAAAAATGGTATATGGGAAGTAATTAAGAGCTGTATATTGGTGGTTGCTTCTAAAATTTACAAATTTGGTGGAAGGACCATCTACACAATGAGACATTTATAAGTTTAGATGAAGATCCTTTATACAACAAACTAACACTCAACTACAATATCAACACATTTCTAGGTTACCATTTCCATCAATATATATATATATATATATATATATATATATATATATATATATATATATAAAGAAATAATAAGAGTTTGTTTAATTGTGATTTTAGAAAGTGTTTTTAATTTAAAAAGTGTTTTTGAAAAAAATTATGTATTTAGTGCGGTTCCTTGCATTCATTTAGATGTGAGCTTCTCTTCCATCCATATATTAGACAGGCAAAGTGTTGTTTGGGCAATGCCTATATTCATTATGCAAGTGATAATTATATCAAATCGTTATGTCAAAAGTAATCATGAGTATAAATGCTTGATTTCAAAATCGTTATTCTTAAAACCAATTATTGACATTTAAAGTATTAAAAAACACATTAAACTTTATAACTCTATCGTAATAAAAACTATCAAACATCACATTCAAGTATGGAAAAAACTCTCTAAAAAAGCTATTGTCTGTCTCTTCTAAAAACTAATTTAAGTTTCAAAGGGATGTGTCTAGAAATACAATTCGAACATACCTTATTGTAGGTACATTAGTCGTTTGTTTAGAGGAAATTAGCTAGAAAAAACATTGTTGGTTGTGTATCAATATTTGACAAGTTTTAGAAAATACTTTTAAAATTTTAAAAAATGTGTTGAAAAATCACTTATAGTGCTTTTTAAAGAAATATTTAATAAGTAATTCTCTTAAAAATATTTTTGGAGAAAATACTTTTATTAAAAATACTTATTGTAAAAATGCTATACAACGTGTTATAAGAAGAATGAAAAAAAGGAAGAAAAATCATTATAGTCATTTCATAATATATTCCTCTCTTATTAGTGTTGTTTCAAATGTGTGTAAGATCGATGCCTTTAGGGATTGTTTGGGCGTAGTTGGAAGAAGTTCCCTATGTGGATGGAATCCCAATTATTAAAAATAATGGAGGAGAAGAATGAACGTTAAAAAGGTAAACACAACATTTTTTCTACTTTTACTTTTCATTTTGCTTTTTCCCTTGTAAATATCCACATATTTTATGTATTTGTCAAGCAAACGCACACTCTCTCTTACTTCACTCTCTCAGCTTCCCTTGAAAAGCAAGAAAACAGAACACACCAAGGAGAGAGGGGAAGAGAGAGAAGAAGGAGGGGAGAAGATAGGAAGGCCAAGGAAGGAGCACGTTAGATAAAATATGACGTCCAGGGCTAACGTGAACGGAGAACACAACCTACGCCCTCCCCCAAACCACCACCACCACCCTCACAGTCAGCACCATAGCCACTACCAATCGCCGTCCTATTCGCCCTCCTCGGCATCCTTCAAAGGCTGTTGCTGCTGCCTCTTCCTCCTCTTCTCCTTCCTCGCTCTCCTCGTCCTCGCCGTCGTCCTCATCATCGTCCTCGCTGTTAAGCCCAAGAAGCCCCAATTTGATCTCCAGCAGGTGGGCGTGCAGTACATGGGCATCACCGCCAACCCCTCCTCCACCGTCGCCGGTAGCCCCCCCACCCCCACTTCCGCCTCCCTCTCCCTCAATATCAAGATGCTCTTCACTGCCGTCAATCCCAACAAGGTGGGAATTAAGTACGGCGAGTCCAGGTTTACGGTGATGTATCGAGGGATCCCCCTCGGAAAAGGGGTGGTCCCGGGGTTCTACCAGCCGGCCCACAGCGTCCGTCAGGTGGAGACCACCGTCGCCGTCGACCGCGCCAACCTCCTCCAGGCCGACGCCGCAGACCTCATCAAAGACGCCTCCCTCAACGACCGCGTCGAGCTCAGGATTCTGGGCGAGGTCGGTGCCAAGATCCGAGTCTTAGACTTCACTTCTCCCGGTGTCCAGGTCAGCCATTTTCTCTGCTAGATTCTTCTTCTACAAGATTTTCTGTCTAACTTTTCAGAATTTTGGCTTTTCCCCCCCGGCATTTGTCACACGGAGAATTTCGGCTGTTTATCCGAAAAAGGCCGAAATTCTCTCACGCCGGCGGTGGTGGGAGAGGTGGCCGATATGGACCGCTCCGCCTCTGAGAAACCCACTACCGTCTGTCCTTTTGTTTTTCCCCGCTCCTTTTCTGCTAAAATGCACCGCTCATAATTGCTGACTGTGCTATCGTGCACTGCCCGGATTAGGGTCATTTGAATGGGGGTAGTGGTCCCTTGTTAGTTGTTATTCTTTTGTTTGTTTTTTCTCTCTTTTAATTTTAATTTACTGTATGTGATATTCCTGAGTGAGTGTTGCTGACCCAAAATAATAATAATAATAAAAATAAATAAATAAATAAATAAATAAATAATTGGCTTTGGTAAGTAAGTGCAACCAAGGTGGGAATAATTTGGCTTGGTCAAATTGGGAATCCACACAATGGAATGGCATTTATTTTCATAAATATGAGTGGAATTTTTTTGAGTGGTGTAGCTTTGGGTTTTTGTTTGGATATGCTTTGGTAGGATTACCCACTTTACAGATTTAAAGTGGAGGATAAAAGTGGGAAAATGCATACTTTATTTCACCATGTTCTTCCTTAAGGGCTAAGGATCTTCTCCCATTCACTCTTTTTCTATTCTTTGCACACACTTCCTTCTCTTCTTTTCTCTTGTCCTACATTTATTTATTTATTTTTTATTATTTATAAAATATTGCTATTCTTTTATGGTAGAAAAAGTTGTTACTTTTATATTTGAGAGAAAGACCACACTACCCTCTTTTATAATTTTTGTATTTTATTTTATTTTTAAAAATGTGCTTACATCTATGTAATAATCATTAGCCACTACCCACCATGTGTTGATTAGATTTGTAAGAGTAATATTTCATAAGAATATACTAGGATCCTTTTATGACCAAACCCGTCAAGTTTTTAGAACTCTCCGGTTTTTAGAACTCTTCATGGGGATTCAAACCTCATAGCCTTTCATAATCAAACCTTTAAAACTTTTCATGGGGATTTAAATCTCGAAGTGCCGATCATCTGACAACAACAAAGACTCGAACCTAATATTTTGTCATTTATTGGGATTACACTTTGTAGTGTTTGTCCTTACCAATCGAGCTACTTGGTGGGTTTCCATTTCTCATAAATATTCTTGATGTTTTAGTAAAAAAATTTAAATGAAGGTTTTTTTGCTTAAAAAAATTATATTTTATATTAAAAAAATGAGGTTTATTTTGACCTTTTGATCAAAATATATTAATTTTTAATTTAAAAGGAATTGGAGGGCCTTTTCTTCAAAGAATCCACTTAATTGGGGATTGGGTTTGATCACTTTTTTCTCGTGGGCTTTTGAATTCCAATACCCAGTGGGGGAAGTGTGAATTTCAATGAGGTGTGGCCCAGTGAACTGTGTGTGAAATTAGGACCAAATATCAAAGGAATTGGACTTTTCTCATTGTTATTGCTGGCAATGGCAGCAGCAGCCATGGCCGATGGCCCCCCTCTTTTCAATTTCTTTATGGCTCATCTTTTCATGTCTAGAAAACCATAAAAGGTATAATTACAAAATCATCTTCTCCTTTTTTCTGTACCTCACTATGACTTCAAATTTTTGGCATAGTCATGTACTTCTCTGCACTTAAGTTCACAGAAAAAGGGTTTTCTTTTCTGCTTGCTTCAAAGCAATTTAGGGTTTTTTCTTTTTGGGTACTCAAAATTGTAATTATTTTTTCAAAAAAAAATTAAAAATTAGAGTTTGGTATAAATGGGTCTGTATTTATATAGTTGAAATGAGTGATTTTGAGAATGTATGGTGGTGGTGGCAGGTGTCTGTAGACTGTGCAATAGTGATAAGTCCAAGGAAGCAGTCTCTAACATACAAGCAGTGCGGATTTGATGGACTGAGCGTTTGAGCAGAGCATGAAGCTGAAGTTTCTGCCTTCCAATGATTTTTCTCTCTATCCAAACAGACAGATGAGAAAAGAAAAAACGGGCAAAGCAGATCTGATGTGAGCTACCATATTAAGGAAAGGAAAGGAAAGGATAGGAAAAGCCGGTCGAGTGGGGGAAAAAGCCCTCTTGAGTAGCATTTGTGAAAAGTAAAAGAGAAAATTGGAAAGGGGAGAAATGGGGGTCTATATATAGGAATTTGACTTTCCACGATTTTGGAAATTTTCTATTGGTTATAAGTTCTAACCAGCTGTAAAGTGTGAGAGCCATGTATGTTATTATTATCATAAGCCCCATTAGCTAATCTCTTTGGGAAGATAAAAAGATTAGGATGTGGTGTACATGTTCGTCTCACCATTATTTCTTCTTCCTTAATGTCATGCTCATGCTTCAAACAATACATTGTGCCATCTTTAGAATCAATGATCTTCCTGGCAGATTTTTTAATTTTTTTCCTTTTTATTTTTATTTTTATTTTTGTTGAAGCAACTAACCACTGATTTCTTTTTGGGATTTTGTATTATTCACCTAATTTAATAGCTTCTTATATCATTTAAAGCTATGTTTGGTTCCATAAAATTTTTGGGAAAATGTAAGAGAAAAAAATACAAAGGAAAAGTAAAAGGAAAATAAAAAATAGATTAAAAGTCGATAAATTATTTTTTTGTTACTTTAAACTCATTTTATTTATTTTAATTTATCAATATAAAGATTAAATAATTTAAAAATACATAAAATTTTAATTAGTTTTAATTATATTTGATTTTTTTTTATGTTTTTCATTGGACAATTATACATGAAAAAATTATTTTCTTTTGTATTTTTTTTTTCTTCATATTTTTCAGGAACTAAACATAACCTTAAGGATTATTGAAATATAGTAGTTGGAATATGGAGAGGAGAAGCATGGACAAAATGTTGGGCATACCCTCTACAACAAACACATGGATCATCTCATATAAGGAGTAGGTTTCATGAAGGTATTGCTTGGATGGACCTATTGATACCATCATATCAAATAGATTCTTCGATAGCCTGAAGTTATAAGTTTATAATAAAATTAACTAGATGTTTGATAAATTAACTTAATAACTTAAAGTGACTTAATAATTTAATTTAAGTCACTAAATAAATTAAATATGTTTGATAAAATAATTGAATGGTATGATTTAAAGTAAAACACAATTTTAAGTAATAAGTAAAAATAATTAATTTATTCTTAAATTCACATCTTTATTTTACATTTGTTATTCTCGTTTGACTTAATTGCATTCATAATTTCTTTTGCTACTGTACAACCTCTATTGTTAGTTGTTACTCAACCCCCTTTACCTTAATTATAATTTATGAAGATAAATATATTAATTTGATGATTTGAAATAAATTTTAAGTTAATTTTATCAAATAATCTTAATATATAAATAATAAGTTTTAAGTTCATAATTTAAGTATAATTTAACTTAAAATTAACTTAATTTATTAAGTAATAAGTATTAAATTTTATTAAATACCTCTTAAGAATGTTACATAAAACTTAATACTTATATTATTCATATTATTTTTTTGAAAGAGGTTTTCTAAAAATTTCATTAAAAAGGTTATGTCCCCCAATTTTATCACGGGGGTAAAAATTTTTTTATTAAAAATCTTCAAAAATACCCCAAGACCTAATAATAGAATTTTTGATAATAACTAAAGTATCCAAGTCTCTTTTTGTTTGAAGCTACAAGAATATGCATATAAGAATGTTGTAAAATAGTCGATATTAAAATTAGATAAATAAACTATGCAATGAAACATCTTATAATTTTTTAAAATAATATCCATTAAATAAGAGCAGAATTCCAATAAAACCATAATCTTCTTGAAAATCCTATTGGATTAACGAAGTTATGACAATCAAATTGAAGTTTATGCAAAATATCTAATGTTTTATTGGCATTAACTTTAGTTTAAGATAAAAACAAAATATTATGAGGTAGATTTTTTGATAGCTTCTTAACTTGAGATACAAAACTAGGGCAACCAACCTCTCTAACATTCCATGTCACGACCTTCATGCGTAAGATTGGATGGTTGAAGGGGTTTTTATTGCCTTTTTTCTTTATTGTTCTTGCTCCTTGTTTCTTTTTGTTATTTGTTATTTGTTATTTTTTATTTTATTTTAATTTTTTTAATTTTTTAATTTTTTATTCTTTCCATCTCTTTTTTGGGAAGAGTTTAAGCCATCAACTCATCTTGTTTTTCCTAAAATAGGGTCCACTGCCATCAATTTCCATCTTGATTACATTATTAGTAGCTTGAAGGCCTTCTACATACGTCTTTTTTTCCTTTTTGGTAGCTTCCTTACCCTCCCCACCATGCAAATATAAAGCCATAGGAGAATCATAAGGTAAAGATCTATATATGAAAATAAGGTTGGAAATAAGCACTACTTCATTGGTTGGACTAAGTTTGCTAGGAATTTTCTCACCTTCTTTTTCTCACTATTGAACCTCATGATTCAAATTGTTATCATTTACCACACCATCTTTGGGGTTGCCACTAGAAATGATGGTCACTAATACTTCAACATATGAAGCATTACTTGCACCTAAGTGATCACCTTTATTTCCCTTGGCAAGAGTTTTGTCTCAATTTGGAATGATCTTTACCAAGGTTAAAACTAGTCTTTGAACTCAATTTTAGGACATTCATCAAGCTTGTCATCAACAAGACTCTAACTAAAACATTTCTTTTGGACTCCCTCATAATCAATTCTGGCTGACTTAATCTTGCCTTTCCTATGACACTTAAATTCATATTTAAGTGGCTAACTCAAATCCACCTTTAGCACACCCTTAGAAACAAGTATTTGACAATCTCTTCATTCCTTTAATCGACTTTTAAAACCACTCCAATTTGAGACATGATTTTTATTTTTACTATATTGACCCCCATAATTCAATAGGTAGGGAAGACTAATCACTAGGACCCATGGAGTGGTTGACTTAGGGTCTCACTAAATTAAATCCCTCTCTCCATTTTTGAAGAATAATAACTTGATTTTTGGAAAAAAAAAATGTCTTTCTTTGCACACCTTAAAGCAATCCTTAAAAATAGAAAATTCATTGAAGAAGAAACCATTGCCTAGATCCATGAAGAAAAAGACTCATGTGAAGTTTCCTATTTTCATCTTGGAAGAAATGGATTTCAAAGGGGCTAACTCTTCTAAGACTTTGCCTATGAGGTAAAGCTTGGAGAAGCTCTCATAATAGGTCAAGTCTTCTTCATCCATTAAAAATAAGTTCTCTAGACTAGAGTCTGAGTTAGGCCTAGGAATAGAACCACCAGGTATAGAATGGGCTCTAAGTTGTGGGTAAGAGTAGCTTTGTAATCTATTTTATGGAAGCAGAAACCACTAGAATAAGGAGAGACCAAAACGGACAAGCCCCAAAGTTTGGAATGAGTGAGGAACATAAGAGAGAGTTTGCCTTTTATAACCACCAAACAAAAGGATAGTCAACTGTGGAGGCTTAAGTAGCTTTTTGTTATCTTAATCCACTACTTCACTTGATAAACAAAGAAAGAACATGCATAGTAAAAAATAAAAGCTATAAGTGTATTAAATTCAACAGGGGAAAATATGTATTAGGCCAAAAGCAATCCATGCTTAAACAGACACAACCGCCCTATTGGTTAACTATTACCTATTTCATGTAAAAGTGGATCCAATCCCAAACCCACTAAAAAAGGAATAGATCTACTAAGCTTATAAAAGTAAGGTCCACCCATATGATACCCCATCTTCAAAAAAGACCCAAAGCCAAGGGTCCAAATCATCATTAAAGCCACAAATCCAACCCAAAAGGAAGCACACAAGCAAACAATCCCACCTCAAAGTCAACATTCTTAACCTAATTCCCATACCCTCCCAATCTCTTAGTCTTAACCCTCGAACTCATTATGCAAAACATGCACATGAAATTTTTTTGAATTGGATTTCTAGGAGACATACTTGGAACTTGAAATATCCATTCCAATCTCAGATTTGAATATTTCAAAGATCCAAACTTCTAATCGTCCAAGTGGTTGAAGGTTGAATATCACTCCGACTTCTCTTTTCATTCCATCTCCATAAGAATAAAACTAGCATCTATAGCCAAATATGCACACATAGAAGAAAATATGAGAAATTAATCCTAAAATTTTTTTAGAATCTACGGGTCTTAGCTCCACATGGGCACTAAAAACCTCAAACATGAAACAAATAGCTTAATGATTGTCCAATTGCAAAAAAAAAAAAAAAAAAAAATCTTTATGTAAAATCGATAAGGAACCTAATTTTCAATGGAAACCCCATTTTCAATATAAACCTCCTTTTCGATAGATCCAATCCTAGCTAAAGTGAGCCAAAACAATAAATTTGAGGATCTCGTTTCCTTTGAAACTACCGAGATGACCAAGTATTTCTTGAGAAATCATGAACATCGCCTTTTGAATCAACATGGATACTACTATTGGCATCAAAGTCGTTATTGTAGTTGAGCTTGTCATCCTCCCTCCCTTCCCCATTCATTTTGCCTCTCTAAGTTTAGTGATTAGGATAACTTTTTAAATGGGCTAAAGGCTTGTTTAATTCTTTACCATCTTAGCCTAATCATACATTCATACAGGTTTGCCATGAATGAGGACTTTTGTTTTAAAATTTATACTTCATTTAATCATAAAAAGTTATACATAAAGAAAAATAAAATTGAGGAATTTCAAATTTAGATATATATATTCATCATACAAAAGTGAAATAAAATTGGAGAATGATTAGCTATTTTCTTTTCTCTTTCTTGTCCTTGATTGAAAAGAAACCCAAGTAAATGAATGGCTTTTTCTCTATTTGGTTTGGCTTTTGAGCGGTTAAAAAGCTATTTTTTAAGTTTAATAAGAGTTTCTATAATTATTTAGCTAATTTTATTCGAAGAGTTTGTGATTTTTTTGAAAAAAAATTAATATAAAAATTAAGAAAATATTGCTTCTTATAGAAACTTTATTTTGACCATATAAAAAGTTTTTTCATATTTAATAAAAATTTTATAATATGTATATTGTAGGTTAAAAATGGTGACTCTGACTTTATTTTCGATTAAAACAGAAAATAAGAGGTTATCCAAACAGGGCCTTCCTGTTCTTCTAAATTAAGCAGCTTTAAGTAATTTGATACACTAGCCTAGTGAATTGCGCCAGTGGGCCAAGCACCCAACACAGATACTGGGCAAGATGACTCAAGAGGGATAGCTTAAAATTTATCAGGATACTGGACTTGGCCCTTAAATGGAGAAGCCCAAATGGCCCAGACCATCTTTGAGAACTCTGATACAGCCACTTATACTCCAGATGGGCCAAATGGGCCCAAAGCTGTAACCAAAAGACCCAAAATTGAACCCTAGCCCATATAAGAAGGGGAGGGTGTATAGTATTTACAGGCATGGATTCAAATGAAACGATTCTGTTTGCTATCAGGGAGCATCTGGACACTTAATTGCAAAAGAAACCAGTAAAACTACTCATTTTCAAATCCATGTGCTTAAAATGAAATGGAATGCTTTCATTTTCATGGAATGTGTGGACTAAAGTTACGTTTGATTGACGAAATATGATATATTAGGATTTGTATATCATAAGATATCATATTATATTGAATAGGATATGATATCCTAGATATATTTTATGGATATAATATTTTAAAATAATATATTCAATATGATATGTTATATTATGTTTTATTTATATTTAGTTTATGAAATTAATAAAAAATAATATAAAATACATATTAATTTTTTTTTACGTTTAAAATTAAAATTATGTCACATTTAAATATTTCTATTTAAAAAAATGGAATTTCATTTATGTTTAACAATATTTATGATTAAAATATTTAAACTTTACAAATATTTTTTTATATTTTATATTATTTAATATATAAAAATAATTATATATATATATATATATAATTATTTTATATTAATTTTTTTATTTTATAAAATGAATATGTTAAAAATAAAAAATTAATAAAAATTTTTTTTTTTGATGTATGAATATATCTCATATCTTCCTATGAGATTAACATATCCCATATGAAAGGGATAAAAAATAAAGGATGGATAATATATCCCATCACTTATCATATCCTATGCTTGGTTAAACATATGATAAAATAAGTGATATGATAACTTATCCTACCCCGTCACTAACTAAACATAGGATGGATAAGATATAATATATCTTATCCCATGTCCAACCAAACTTAGGTGGTGTTTATTTTTTTGGTTTTTTGCTGAAAATAATTTTGTTTTCAGAATTTAGGTTGTTTGTTTTTCTATTTTTTTATGACTTATTATAAACTTTTTATTAAACAGAAAAAAAATCAAAATATGTAACTTTTTTTAAATAGAAAAAATAACATATTAGTTTTTCTATACTTTTTAATACTTAATAGAAATAAAATACTATAAAAACAAATAACCTAATATTTAACAGCGTTAAATATTAAGATTCTATTTAGAATTAAGTAAAAAAACAAACACTACCTTAACCTAAAAACTATTATACTTGGTCAAAATTGATTGTATTTATGCTATCAACTGCAATTTAGTTCAACACACAACCTAGATATTTTGTAAAGTCATGTTCTTTCAGGGATGAGGATGTGCTCAAACCTGCAAATCCCACTGTGGGATACCTTAATGTAGGAAATATCCTTTCTATTAACTCCTTGCTAAGGATGAATCTATCTCAATTCTTCATCCTGATATTTGATAGTGCAGATGGATATCATGTGTCAAGCTCTCACCCCATTACAGAATGAAACGCTATGGTATCGACATTTGGAATGATCCATTATACAGACAGTTCAACTTAATGTAGGCATATGGTGTCACATTCTTGGCCTCAAATAATGAAGTTATGTTAGCTAGGAAGAATAAACCCTACTTCCTGGAAGTGGGCATTCAGGGGTCACCCTAAAGTTCAATACTGAAGATATGGTAGCTAGGTTCTAGTTTTGAGCACATATAGTTGAGGGAAGGTGCTGTATGAGTTCTGGTGATATGACTGCCACCTTCATATGTAACAAGTGGAGGTGGGTGAGGATGAGCTCTCACTTCCGGAAGTCTTCATCAGGGATGAGTTTATTCCATCACCATGTAGTAAGCATCCAAAGTGAATAGCATGCGCCACTTTTTGAGTAGTCATTGAGTGGCCTTAAGTACCGCTGTTCTATACGGCATTAATCATCTCATTCACATGCTCTCATCACCAAATGATCATCAACTAAGTCTCTTGCCGACAGTCTTACTCAATTTTGTTTTATTCTATAAGCAAGTACTTATTCAAATGTTGTTTCCTTTGAATGGGTCATGATACTAATGCAATGATATGTTATGTAATTTTTATTCGTTAAAAATAAGGATATTTTGTTACACGGATAGGATCTTTAGGGTTCACAAACATGGGAGATCCTAGTGGTCTTAATTTGTGTTTGAAGATTAATCAGCCTTTTCCATAAGCATATATAGCACATTGTTTTCTTTTTCTGGACACCCTTCAAACCATTGCAGAGGACACAGTTTTGATAGATTCATAATTTGTTCAGACACCTCTTCTTTCCCTCAAGAACACCATCATTACCGACATCCTATTCCTCCCTGAGGATGATTAATTTAACCTTTTGTTTTAATAAATGATTAAAAATGGATCTGGTGTTGGGAAAGTGTAGTGTAGTCCTCCTTTTGCTAGTGCTCCACTACAGGCTCACCAAAATTCAACACACCAAATGCATTTTTTCCACTGATTTCATCTGTAGTCCACTTTCATGGTCTGTCTCCCTTTTTTGAATTGGAAAGTTGGTGAAAGCCGATGTCTGAGGATCAAAGGCACCATGTCATAAAGGTAGTGTAAGGCACCACACAAAGAAAAAAAAATCAGGAAATGGTTACAGCCACACCCATTATATTCAATCGTGGTTGGGATCACAAGAATTTGAGACTCAAGTTTCATAATTCTATGGTCAGTCATTTTCCAATAGACCGATTAAAGCGACCAATAATGCGTTCCCTCAATGAACCATCCGAACAACACCAATAGAGTCCTTTTCATGGTTCTACTTTCCATTGAATCTGCCAATGGCGCATGTTAGTATTGGGGGAAGAAGAATATTATTTGAGTCGTGATGAAAAGGAAAGAAAGTCTAAAAGGCCAAGCTGAAATGAGAAGAGTTTGAGCCATGCAAGTATTGATTTGTGGCCAAATGCATACAATTGTTTTGCTTTCTTCCATAATATAATACAGTGCAGTTGACTTCCGTTTGTGGCGTTAGGCCTTCCATCATCATGCTCTATAGCTATCGTGTGGGTGGGGTGCACCATAAAAGCAGGTCTCATGGCATACATTCCCTTCAAGTGTAAGAATAAAAGCAGACATCTCCCAACCCCTCCACGCCCAAAACCACAGCTCACAATATTCCAAAAACAGTGATAATAAAGGAGATAAATTATCATGGCTCTTCAGATCAAGGCTTCTCTTCTTCTAGTCCTTCTCTTGATTCCCTTATCTTCAGGTGAGTAAGATTTTGATTTCACCTAAACCGAAAAGGGTTCGATTAGCTTACAAAGTTAATGACAACTACTCCCATTTTCAGGTGTTGTCACAGAAGGTTTCAAGGATGGGATGAACATTATCAACTCACTCGTCAAGGTATAGACTTCATTAACTATGTTGACTATGGATATTTTCGTCTTTCCTTTTGCATTAATAACCATTATCGTATGTGTTTTTTACAGAATGGAATTGCCATGAATTCAAGGAAGCTTTTGAGGCATGATCTTTCGGACTATGACTATGCAGGAGCCAACCCCAAGCATGATCCCTGCAAGAAGGGGAGATCAAACTGCCCGAAGAACCCTTGACTCTATTATCCTGCCTCAAGGCCCAAATTAATTAAATAATATAGGCTACTCTTTCTCTATATATCAAAAGATTTTGATCATGTATGATGAATCATGTTATAGCATTATATACGTGTTTCTTTGATGTTAATATTGTAGAAGCATACCCTTATGAAGTTGGCGGGTAGGGAAGGGCCAAGAGAATCATTCTGCATTGTTGTATTTGGGTTCATGTTGAACACCTATGGCTATTGCTATGAGAATGAATATATAGTTTTTCTATCTTAAGAGAAATGTAGCTCAATGTGAAACTAGAATAACAGCAAAAATAAATGGATCCAATGCTTAAACATAGAATCTCACGATGTAATATTCCACATTGGATAAAAGAAAATTTATAATTCTATATGTATGTGCTCCTTTTAATCATATATGTTTTAAAACTATGAAAATTCATTAAAATAAGGAACAATATCTGCATAATTGAGTGTGAGTCTTTATAAAATGATGTTAGAGTCAATTTTTGACCTTGATATTCGAAGTTTGTTTGGCTTTAGAAAAGATGTTTGTTTATTTAACCTCACAATTATGTGGGTTACAATTAGGGATGGTAATGGGATGAGTTTTTTTGGGTACCTGCCTTGCTCCTAATGGGACGGATTTCAATTTTAATAAATGAGTTTGAGTCGGGTTTGAGAATTTTTTTAAAACCCGGGACGGGTTTAGGTATTGCCTTGTCCCGTCTCGTCTCACTCCGATTATATATAAAGTTAATTTTTAAAATTAATTTAATTTAATTTCTATTTTATAATAATAAAATATTTTTAGTAAAATAAGTTATAAAAATATAATAATTTAATTATTTATAAAATATATTTATTTAATGTAATTAAAAATTTTAAAAGTATTTTTTTTTATAAAAAAATTTAAAATTAAAAAAAAAAGTTAAACGGGGCAAGGTGGGACGGGTATGAGAATTTATCATACTCGTCCCATCCCATCCCGCCGTACCCCGTTTAATTTTTTAAATGGGATGAGAATTATTTTAAATAAACGAGGCAGGGTTGGGATGGGAGGTGACCTGTCTTGAACCCGTCTCATTGCCAACCCTAGATACGATGAGGGTATCATACTTATATGGGGTTATTGTAATATTTCACATAGGCTGAAAAAAACAATTTTTGGCATAATATATATGTATATACTGTTCTTAATAATGTGGAAGCACTCATCACTGTTTTAATTATTAATCTAATTGTTTGTTTTGTAGAACAGCTAGCATGCCAGAGGCCAAAAGCCATGCTGATCAGGCAATTGTAACCATCTGAGAAACAGTAAATTTAGGCATTCCTGTGATGGAACTTTAGTTGATAGAAAATCTTCAAAATTTATTGTATGTGAGAACTAATTTATTAAGTTTGCCTGGCATCCATTGGGCCACTGCTCCATAGTTACATGTACGTATGCCAAAAGAACTAGGCATCCACATATTCCACTTCCTTCTCTAATCAAGTGCATTTCAGTCAATTGCCACACTGGTAAATCTGAGATGTATTCAAGTTGGTTTTGACATTTTGTTGGACTTTTCCCCCTCCTTTCAAAACTTCTTTTTCCCAATCATCACATATTATGACCCGCGTTCAGCGGTACTACTATGTATCTGGTTTGACATGCATTTTCCAAGTCCTTTCTCACCTCCTTCCCCCAACTTCTTTCTCCTAATGATCATGCCTTGACCCGCTTGTTTTCCTTCAAAAATGGGGCACCAGAACATGAAGCTGTAAAACTTCCTTTTCTGTGCACCTTCAAAGATGCTTCGAGATATTTCTTAAATTCAATGTCTACATTGTTAGTGCATTGATGACAATGAAGATGAATGATATAAATCTATATCCATATATATAGATATAGATATAGTTATGACTTTTATCCTACCCATCAGAATTCAAAGACCAAACCACCCTTCTTCTGCATCAAACATCTTGTAAAACTAGCAGCGGTTAAACCACCGATTTTTCTAAAAGCTTAAACTTGTAGGATTTGGGTTATGTTATGCTCTTTAATCCCTTCTTTCACATATGACCCATACCCGTATCTAAATGAAGCTCTGGAACCATGTGAAACTACCAATTTTCCTAAAAAGCCTAAACTTGTAGGATTTGGGTTCACAATGCATATCATGCTAGCTCTTTACCAGTAGCAAGACTGTTCATTTCCTGCAGAATCCACATCAAGGCAGCCTTTGGAGGTCTAGTCAATTGGTTGGTTTTTGAGTAAGGTCATGCTGCATGCCCACAATCTGCAAAACCCAGTATTAATTTCTTTGAGAAGGATAAGAAGCAAGGAAGGACTATACTAAATAGAAATCATGCCCTTAATAGTATATTATCTCAACGCAGGGCAGATGAATTAAAGGTTTCTACTGCATATTTAGGATTGATCTGAATCCATTGATGCTCCTGCAGAATAGTAAAAAAATCAGTTTCCACTTCTCTCAACTGATGCAGCTGGACTGAACAAACCTAAAGATATGCTGGAGCAATCCTTTTTGCCCCATTTGGTGACCTTCATGAATCTTGGTTTCTTAGAAAACATGGATTCATGTTTGATCTTTTGTATTCAACTAAGGAGTCAGCTTGTCAACCGGCTAAAAACTCTTACTACATGTTCAAAAGAGATTAGGACGTTCCTACATATTCAAAACAGTAAAAATAAAGAAAATGAGGTCTAACTATTTTGATAAAATAATTTATTGAAACCGAACGGAGCATTAGGAAGGCGTCCCTGTGGGCCGGATGCCGTCAAAGTCCAGCTTAAATTAACCGCTGTTGATTGCCTACGCTTAAGGTAGGTGAGTGTGGCCTCAAGTTGCTTTCAAATTTAAGATATTTTGTTTTTTTTTTGCTTTTATGTTAACTTATTACTTATTTGTTAAATGTTTAATTAAATAGAAAAGGTTAAATATTTGAGTTTTTATAAATACTGAAAGTAACCTATTACTTTTTTTTTCATTACTTCTTCTCACTTAATATAAATATAATATTAAAAAATAAACAACTTAATACTTAATACTATTAAGTATTATTTAGTTTTAAGTTTTATTTAGAATCAAGATAAAAAAAAAAAAACAAATAAATAAACACCACCTAAAGTTATTAAATAAATTATGTGTATTTTGGTATTAAGTTAAAATAGTTAATTTATTCTTAATTTTAAAACTTTTTTTAAACCTATTTTACCCATGTTTTATTGATATTATGTTTTATAATTACAACTCTACATTCACAAGTCATCTTTTATAGTAAGTATTCTTTTAATTATCTCATGTTTGAACAATACTTCAAAATATGAGTGTTTAATAAATAAATGTATTACTTAAAATTGGTAAAAATATAAATAATAGTTAAAATTAATAAAGATAAAAATGTCAATAACATTAAGACTTAAAGTAAAAAATAAATAAGTTTTAAGTCGACAAATTTAGAGCAATTTAACTTAAAGTCGACTTAATTAATTAAATTTTACCAAACAATATTAAATAAAATAAAAGAAACTTGAATCTCATTTCGATTTTAAAACAAAAAATTTCTTAAACTGATAACCTGGTTATCCATTTTCCAAATTTATTGTATTAGAGATGAGTAAATTAAAAAACCAATCCATTACTATCCCAAACCTCCCTAAGCTTAATTACAAAATTATTATTGGAATATGAATCTTAAGACTATGTTTCTTCTATGATTTTAAATAGAATATTCTTCCTTTCTTTTTCCTTCTTTGACATACCCTATTATGTCCAAACTTGAGCTAGTTTTCGTCTTACACATGCTTCATCAAAATATTTCCACTATTCTCGTCTATTTTAGTAGTCTACTTGACATTCAATTGCCTAGCTTAGTAGTCATTCATCATTCCTACAATATAAGATAATACCTTTTTCCTATGATTTTGATAGAAATATCTTCTCATATCCCTTTTCATCTAATTTTCTTGATTTTTTTTCCTTCCTTTAACCCAAAAACAGCTCGTTATTTTAGCCCATTTCTTCTGTGATTACTCTTACGATTGGTGAAGATTTCATTTTTCTTATCAAACTTTCAATCAAGTGCTTCTTTCCCCATCAATAGCCATCATTATATGGGACCCTAGTTGACTTCTATCATTTTTGACTTCTCTCTTTTAGCTATCAATCAACATCAGTGGTTGTCAATTTTAAACCGAATATAGTAATTTTTTTATTTTCATTTTTATATAATTAATTAATGAATAAATGGTAAATATCATATTTATATAAGATTTGAAAATATTTCATATTAATTCTTTTCTTAAAAAATTACATTGTATTGGACTATTAAAAATCCAATTAAGAAATAAAAAGTAAATTTTAGAATTATAATAACTCTACTACTAAAATAAATAGGCTTCATCATGCTTGATCCAAAAACTAGATAGCATTGAGGTTGTTCTTGAGAACTCAAGCTAGTAAAAGTCTAAGCTATTTTTGTTTACAAATAAAATGGTAATGGAAAAGCCAATTTACAAACCATATATTTACAATAGAGATTAGATTTCCACTGCCCAGGGAGGTCCCCCATGATGCTAGTGCATCAAAGATTTAATGAAATTTCTTAACTCAGGGGCGATTCCAAGCTAGCCTATCACATCTCTCCTAACCATAGTTTGAGAGTGAATTCATTTGTAAATGTGTGTGTTTGTTATTGTTATTGAAGGAACTTGATTCCATTCCTTATGAACCAAACGTAGTATGTAATGTGAGTCCTCTTGTGCATCTTCGTGGGGCATGAGCTTACCCTTATTTCCATTGATTCAACACCAATCTACAAGGCAATTGAGGCAAGATCACCGCTGTGCCCTTCATCCCTGCTTGGGATGGATAGAAACCTTGACAATCAGCTTTTCTTCATCCTCATGTGAGCTAGACAAACACTTTGTCTATGCCTCATTTCATAAAAGCGTGTGTGAAAGGTAAGATGCCACCAACATTCAGAGACCATAAGTTGATACCAATTACCAAATAATAGTTTCAATTGTTATCCAAATCACTGAAAATATGTGTGTATAACAAATATACAAATAAAATAAAGTAAGTAGAAAATTGAAACTCACAAATAAGGTTGATTGAGGCTAGAGTTTGACTCTATGTTCTTAAGATGAATTTGTCTCGCTTAGATGCTTACAGTTTATTGACAATCGTCTCCTAGGATACAATGATGACTTTCTTGTGACAGTAACACTTCAAATCATAAAAAATAATAAATCACTTGATGATTTGTACTCTCTTGAATGCCAAATATTTGGTAGAAAAAAAAAATGACTAGACTTGAAGCTAAAAAAGACTTGACTGTTTTAAATGACAAGAAATGAAAAAGAATGGAGAGAAAGGATGAATAAATGAAAATGCCACAGGGAGGGGGGCTATTTATAGATTTGATGGTGACCTTTAGAAGAAATGTGTCTTTAAACTACTAGGCACATCCTTTGAAAGGTTATGTCTTAAGGCACCAAAAATATTCTTTGGAAGAGGATGTGTCTTTTAAATACAAGACACATCCTTTCAAACAAGTTGTGTCTATTAAGAAACAACATGTCTTCCAAGAAAAAAAATAATCCTAATTTCCATTCACTTATATAAATTCCAACAATCCCCCACTTGAATGGATGTTGTCTTAAAAAAAAAAAATACAAATGACAAGCTAATCAATCAAGAGAGTACAACTTGGAAAGTAATTGGGTTAGGATAGGTAGCTTGTGACTTTGAACCTTAGTGAAATATTATCGAATTCACTAGCTAATCAGTGAACGTGATGTCTTGAACTGTTTAGCTATTGATGTAAATCAAGGTAATAATATCCAAACAATTCCCTTTTGAATCATCATTGATTCTCATGGTTGTGTTCATTTTGGCCTTGAACAGATCTAGGTTTCATGAGTGTTATAGAGAATTTCAGCCTTAAAAATTCCCATAGACATGACCCCATTTCACACTCACATAGGTGATTCCTATTAAGAGTATCTTGCAATACCCCATTTATTTTCCAAGCTATAGGATTCATTAAAAGTAAAGTTTAACCTAGTTCACATTGCAGAAAACACTATTTCATCATAGGAATAGTTAAGAGAGATTATATCTTTAGTGCTTCTCTTAGTTATTCATAACTTAGTTGTCTCTTTGAACTTAGATCTTGGGATCTCCAGTCAACTAGGTTTGGTTACCATTATGAAGACTTTTTGGTCATAGGCTTTAATCCCATTCCCTTCGATAAGTAGTTAACTTGATTTCTTGGCAAACCTTCAGTAAGCATATCCGCAAGGTTGTCCTTTGATTTGATGTAATCAATGGAAATCACTCCATTTGAAAATAATTGTCTTATTGTATTGTGTCTTCGACGTATATGTCGAGACTTACCATATACATGCTATTCTGTGCTCTTCCAATAGTTGATTGATTATTACAATGTATGCTTATTATATGCACAAGTTTTTTCCAACATGGTATGTCCTTTAGAAAATTGTAAAACCATTCTTCTTCTTCTTCTTCTTCTTCTTTTGCTTTATTTAGAGCTATAAATTCAGATTTCATTGTAGACTAGCAATACATGTTTGTTTTGAGGACTTCCTCGATATAACTCTTCTTACTATTATGAATACATATCCACTAGTGGATTTTATGTCCATTGTATCACATATCTAGTTTGCATCATTAAACCCTTCGAGTTTAATTGGATATCTCGTGTAATGCAATCCATAATTTAGAGTGTATCTTAGGTATCTAAGAACCCTGACTATCACCTTCCAATGATCTTTCCTTGGATTGTTCGTAAATCTACTCAATTTGTTAACTGCATATGCTATGTCTGGCAATGTATAATTCATGTTATACATTAAACTACCAATTACATGAGAATGCTCTAATTGAGATATGGTTTGACTGGTATTTTTAGCTAAGTGTAGATTTACATTTATCGAAAGTCTTTACCGGACTATCTTCACATTATTAAACGTTCTAAGTATTGTCTCAATGTAGTGTGATGTAGATAATACTAGTCCATTAGATGTCTTGGAGATTTTATTTCCTAAAATGATGTTTGCTATACCCATATCTTTCATATCAAAATGCTTGGTCAACATTTTCTTGATAGCTTTAATGATATCATTATTACTTTTGAAAATTAGCATATCATCCATATACAAGCATACTATTACATAACCATTTGGTGTGCTCTTAGCATAAATGCATTTATCACATTTATTGATCTTAGAGTCATTTGACATCATAATATTGTCAAATTTCTCATGCCATATTTTGGTGCTTGCTTTAATCCATACAAAGATTTAACAAGCTTGCACACCTTTTTCTCTTATCTAGGAGCAATAAACTCTTCAGGTTGCTTCATATAAATCTCTTTTTGCAATTCACCATTTAAAAATGTTGCCTTAACATCCATTTGATGAATTTCAAGATTATGCAATGCAACAATTGCAATCAATCCTCTAATGGAAGTTATTCTTGTGACTCGTGAATATGTATAAAAAAAGTCAAGGCCTTTTTTTTTGTGTTTAAAACCTTTAGCTACCAGTCTATTTTTTATATTTCTCAATTGATCTATCAGCCTTTAATTTCCTTTTAACGATCCATTTACAAGCTAAAGGTTTATTACATGGCGGAAGATCCATTAGTTCCCATGTGTGATTTTTCATGATAGATTCTTTCCAAAACCTTTAGCTACCATGTGTGATTTCATCATTAATAGTTTCTTTCCAAAACATAGCTTCTAGTGTAGACATTGCTTCCTTAAATGTATGAGGTTCATTTTCTAACATATAAGTTAGATAATCAGGACCAAATGACGTAGATACTTTGGCCCTTTTATTGCGTCTAGGTTCTTCAACATCTTGATGACTACTATTAGCAGCCTCACATGTTCTTTTTTGAGAACTTTTCTCTGGTATACTCTTACAAGGACAGGTGTTCTAAAAAAATGAGGCATTTCTTGGCTCAATGATTGTATTTTTATGAATATCAGGAATGTTTGATTTATATACAAGGAACTGATATGCACTACTATTATTGGCATAACCAATAAAAACATAGTCAACTATTTTAGAGTTTATCTTAACTTTTTTAAGATTAGGAATAACTACTTTAGCTAAACACCCCCACACTTTCAAATATTTATAAGATGGTTTTATTTCTTTCCATAATTCATATGGAGTCACATTCTTTTTCTTGTGTGGTATTTTGTTCAAAATGTGGTTAGAGGAAAGAATTGTTTCCCCCCATAAATTATGAGGTAAACTAGAACTTATCAACATAGCATTCATCATATCCTTTAATGTTCGATTCTTGAGTTTAGCAATATTATTTGATTGAGGCAAATAAGGAGTAGTGGTATGATGAATAATACTATGTTCTAAATAGAAATCATCAAAAGGTGCTTCATATTCTCCACATTTATCACTTCTTATCATCTTTATCTTTTTGCTAAGTTGATTTTCAACCTGATTCTTATAGTGTTTAAACACTTCCAAGGCCTCGTCTTTGCTTCTTAACAAATATACATAACTGTATCTTGTGCAATCATCAATGAAAGTTATGAAATATTTTCCCCTCCTTTAGTTTGCACAAACTTTAGATCATAGATATCATTATGAATTAATTTTAAAGGCTCAGTGTGCCTCTCAATAGAATGAAAGGGTGATTTAGCTAGCTTAGCTTCTACACATGTCTCGCACTTGTGATTATGATTAACGTGAAAGTTTGGTAATAAATTTAAATTTCTTAATTTGCGCAAAGAATTAAAATTCACATGTCTTAATCTGTCATGCCACAAATTAAATGACTCGAGCAAATAAACAAAAAAACTAACTGTACTATCATTGAAATCTCGTAGGCGAGTCATTACATTCATCTTAAAAAGCCCATTTGCAAGATACCTTTTGCCCACGTACACCCTATTCTTGGTGAGTACAAACTTATTGGATTCAAAAGCCATTTTGAACCCATTTTTACTTAATAATGAGCCACACACTAGATTCTTACGGATATCGGGCACATGTAGCACATCATTGAGAGTGAGTTCTTTTCTTGAAGTCATTTTCAGTATCTCATTCCTATGTTTTCAATTATGGAAGTAATTGAATTACCCATGTATAGCTATCCCTTCCATTTATTTGTACATAAGAAGAGAACACTTTCTATCTGAACATACATGACGAGTAGCTCCTATGTCTATCCACCATTCTTTGGGGTTATCCACCATAGTGGCTTCAAATACCACATCAGAAAGCATTAGATTTGACACATCATTTACTAGTTTTTCTTCTTCAGTCATATGTACTTGATTTTTCTTGTCATGTCCTTTAAAGCCTACTATTTTCTTGTCAAGGTAAGTCTTTATTGATATATTTTTTTTTTCAAAAATGCTAGCATCAAGAAATAATTTAAGCTAAAATAATATATTTATTATTTTATTTTGTTTAAAAAGTTAATTCTTTGACATAAGTGTATCTACTTAACCATTTATAAAAAAATTCTCATATCCAATAAATTATTTACATAAAATATTGCAACCTAAACTAAACTATGTATAAATAAATATGTTCAAAGAAATTATAGGTCAAAGAAATTCCCATTAAATTCTTAGTAATTTGTTTTAAACATGTCAAAATAGTTTAAATACAAATAACTAACCAAACTTCCATTTGAATTTCAATCCATCAAATGAAAAAATTATCAAACTTCATATAATAAACATTGCTTTCCAACCAAAAGAATAGATTCTGAAATTAGCTCCATCACCAAGACCTATTTCAAAAATTACACAAAAGCTTGAATTTTAGTAATACAAATTAAGTTGTCAAGATCAAGTACTAATTTTAAAGAATTATCTTGCTAAACTAATACCTATCTCTATCATAAAATTAATCAAATGAAAAAAATAATCAAACTTTCATATAAGAAAACATTGCTTTCCACCAAAAAGAATCGATTATGAAATTAGCACCATCACCAAGACCTATTTCAAAAATTACACAAAAACTTGAAGTTCAGTAATACAAATTAAGTTGTCAATATCAAGTACTAATTTTAAAGAATTTTCTTGCTACTACAAACTAGCACCTATCTCTATCATAAAATTGATCTAAGTGGGGATCTAATTAAATTTCAATTATTTTCAACATAAGATAGCGTCAGACCTCAAATAATTGAGGATAATAGTATAAAGAATTCAATTAACTTCATTTTATTTTAACTATTTTAAGAAAACCAATATATGTTTCATCATAGATAGTACTACTTACCATTATCCTAATAATACTAAACTCAAGATTATGCAATAACATAAAATGTCTAAAGATATTTTTTAAAAATCTATATATGGTAGAAACTAGTATTAAATTAAGAAAATAAAATAGAAAAAAAGATATCCATGCATGTTTTCAGCTAGATAGTGTAAAGATTGAGTGTTATTTTGATAAAAAGGCTACAAAGACATCGAAATTACCTTATTAGTAGGATCTAATTCTATCAATGTATTCCAACCAATAAAAGAACTTGCTTGAAGAAAAAACTACTCAAACGCTAAAAATCATGATGCATTAATGTAAAAAATCATTATAATAAATGTGTATTCGATTAGAAGTTGTACACCTAAACCGGAAAGGGTTCCATTAGCTTGCAAAGTTGAATGACAACTACTCCCATTTTCAGGTGTTGTCACAGAGGTTTCAAGGATGGGATGAACATTATTAACTTACTTGTCAAGGTACTTCATTAACTACGTAGATTATGGATATTTTTCGTCTTTCCTTTTGCATTAATAACCATTATTGTATGTGTTTTTTACAGGATGGCATTGCAATGAATTCAAGGAAGCTTTTGGGGCATGATCTTTCGGACTATGACTATGCAGCAGCCAACCCCAGGCATGATCCCTGCAAGAAAGGGAAATCAAAAAGATTTTGATCATGTATAATGAATCATGATATAGCATTTAATAGGGGTTTCTTTGATGTTAATGTTGTAGAAGCATACCCTTATGAAGTTGGGGGGTTGGGAAAGGCCATGAGAGATCATTCTGCATTGTTGTATTTGGGGTTCATGTAGAACACCTATGGCTATTGCTTATAATCTTATGAGAATAAATATATAGTTTTTCTATCTTATGGGAAATGTAGTTCCATGAGAAACTAGAATAGCAGAAAAAATAATTGGATTTGAGACTTAAACTTGGAATCTGATTGTGTGAAATCCACATCTGATAGGAAAAATTTTCGGTAGTGCTCCTCTTAAATATGTATGTGTTTTAAAGCCATATGAGTCCATTAAACTCAAAGTAAATAATATGCACATAATTGGGAGTGGATCTTTACAAAATAGTATTAGAGTTGATTTTCGACCCTGATGTCGAAGTTTGTTTGGTTCTATACGAGAGATGCACTTCTCTTAATTATGTACAAGTGTGTTCATTAGGTTTAGAATGAACGATATCGATCTTTACGATTGAAAGCGGGCCATTGCACACCATACACATGCTGATCATTGTTTTATTAATGTAACTGTTTGTCTTATAGAACAGCTAGCATGCCAAAGACCAAAAGCCATGCCGATCAGGCTATTGTAACCATCTGAAAAACAGTAAATTTAGGCGTTCCTATCATGGAACTTGAGTTGGTAGGAAATCTTCAAAATTTTATCATATGTGAGAACTAATCCATACATATATAGTTACATACTTATGCCAAAAGAACTAGACACCCACATATTCCTCTTCCTTCTCTATTCAAGTGCATTTGAGTCAATTGCCACACTGGTAAATCTGATGATTGAATAGATGTAATAAAAGTTGGTTTTGACATTTTGGTGAGACTTTTCCCTCTCCTTTCAAAACTTCTTTCTCCCAATCATCACAATTATGACCCGCGTTCTGCGGTACTAGTATATATTTGGTTTGACAGGCGTTTTCCAAGTCTTTTCTCACCTCCTTCCCCCAACTTCTTTTTCCTAATGATCATTCCTTGACCCGCTTGTTTGCCTTCAAAAATAGGGCGCCAGAACATGAAGCTGTGAAAATTTCTTTTCTATGCACCTTCAAAGATGCTTCCAGATATGTCTTAAATTCAAAGCCTACATTGTTAGTGCATCAATGACAATGAACATGAAGGATAAATATATATAGATATAGATGTAGATATAGATATGACTTTTATCCTACCCATCAGAATTCAAAGATGTAAAATATATATAGATGTAAATATATATGACATTGGCGACCTTATACCCGTAGCCAAACAGAACTCTTAAGCTTGTAAAATTTTGGTTCATAATGTATATCCTGCTCTTAACAGTAGCAAGAATGTTTATTTCCGCTGAATCCGCATCAATGCCGCCTTTGCAGGTTAGTCAATTGGTTGGTTTTTAAGTAAGGTCATGCTGCATGCCCACAAGTATTAATTTCTTTGAGAAGGATAAGAAGCAAGGAAGGACTATACTAAATAGAAATCATGTCGTTCATAGTGTATTATTTCAACGTCAGGACAGATAAAAAAATCAGTTTCCACTTCTCTCAACTGATGCAGCTGGACTGAACAAACCTAAAGATATGCTGGAGCAATAGTTTCAACGAAGCAATCCTTTTTGCCCCATTTGGTGGCCTTCATGAATCTTGGTTTCTTAGAAAACATGGATTCATGTTTGATCTGTTGTATTCAATTAAGGAGTCAGTTTGTCAATCGGCTAAAAACTCTTCCTACATATTCAAAAGAGATTAGCATGTTCCTACATATTCAAAATAGTTCAAAAAAAAAAAAAAAAAAGGAGCATTAGGAAAATGTCCCTGATTAACTTTAAGGTGTTGTTTGTTTTTATAAATTTTTTTTGCTGAGAATAACTTGCTTTCAAATTTCAGATCATTGTTTTTTTTTTTAATCTATTACTTATTTCTTAATTTTTTGATAGAATAGAAAAAACCAAAATATTTGGTTTTTTCTAAATACTAAAAATAACCTATTTATTTTTGTACTTCTTAACATTTAATAGAAATAAAATATTAAAAAAAAAACTACTTAATACTTAATACTATTGAGTACTATTTAGTTTTAAGTTATATTTATAATTAAGGCAAAAAAACAAGCACCACTTAAGTCATTAAATAAATTAAACATATTTGGTAAAATAACTTAATATTATAATTTAAAATTTAAAATAATTTTAAGTATTAAATCAAAATTGTTAATTTATTCTTAATTTTAAAACCTTTTTACCTCTTTTACCCATGTTTAGTGAACATATGTTTTATAATTATGAGTTTACATTCACAAGTCATCTTTTATAGTAAATATTCTTATAGTTATCTCATGTTTTAATAGTACTTCAAAATATGAGTGTTTAATAAATAAATTTATTACTTAAAATTAGTAAAAATACAAATAATAGTTAAAACTAATAAAGGTAAAAATATCAATTTTGATGATTTAGAATAAAATTTAATTTAATTTTACTTAACAACCTTAATACTTAAACTTTATCAAACAACGTTAAATAAGATAAAGAAATGCTAGAATCTCACTCTGATTTTTAATAAAAAAAATTCTTAAACTGATAACCTGGTTATCATTTTTCCAAATTTATTCTATTAGAGATAAGTACATGAAAAAAACCAACCCATTACCATCCCAAACCTCCTAAAACTTAATTATAAATTTTTTCCTGCTCAAATACTTATGGTTTATTGATAATCGTCTCCCAGGATATAATGATCACTTTCTTGTAATAATAGTATTTCAAATCATAAAAAATAGTGAATCACTTGGTGATTTGTACTCTTTTGAATACCAAAAATTTGATAGAAAAGAGAAATAACTAGACTTGAAGCTAATGACTTGAATGTTTTAAATGATAAGAAAGGAGAAAGAGCGGAGAGAAAGGATTAATGAATGAAAATGCCTTTTTTTTTTTTGGGGGGGGGGGGGGGGGGGGGGGGTGTGGGGTGTGATGGTGACCTTTAGAAGAGATGTGTTTTGTTTTTAAAATACTAGACACATCCTTTGAAGGGTTGTGTCTTAAGATACCAAACACATCCTTTGGAAGAGGATGTGTCTTTTAAATACAAGACACATCCTTTAAAATAAGTTGTGTCCATTAAGAAATAGTGTCTTTCAAGGAAAAAAAATTCTTAATTTCCATTCATCTATATAAATTCCAACATCTATATCCAAAGGGGAATAAACCCACGTATTAATAGCTCAATGGTTGCTTTGTAACTATATATAGATAATTAGCCTAAGGTTAAATTATGAGAAATCAATTACTAAGAATATTCTCTCTTCTTCTTCGATCTCCTTCTTTCCTCTTCATCTTTCGGTGATAGAGTGCTAACTTTACCTTCAGAGGAGGTTTTGCTAGATCAATCTAATTTGACATTTCATTTTGTTTGCAGAAAGCATGAAGTCTAACAATGGATAGAACTACTATGCTCGCTAGTTGAAGTTGTAAAGAATGAGTTATTAATTGAAGAAGACTGTTGCAAAAATTGTTACTTCAACAATTGGTGTTGTCTCTAGGAAATGACTAATAAAAAAAACTATTTCCCAATGAAGATGGTTCTTGATAGAGAAGATGCAACCCGACCTTGGTAATAAGCACTACAAGGAAAAATGGCTTTGTTGATGCTATTTAATATCAACATTGGCTTATGTTGACAGTGAGTGTTAGCGTTATTGATCCAAGGTGTCAAAATAAGTATAAAATATGCTGATAGCATCTTGCTATCACCATAAACATATGTTGATGTTCAAAAGTTATCTATGTAGGTTAATGTTGATGTTTCATTGTCAATGTAGGTCTTCTTGTTACCGTCAATATATTTATACATTGACCCAATTTTATGAGTCAATATAA
Source organism: Vitis vinifera (assembly GCF_030704535.1). Classification (NCBI taxonomy): domain Eukaryota; kingdom Viridiplantae; phylum Streptophyta; class Magnoliopsida; order Vitales; family Vitaceae; genus Vitis; species Vitis vinifera. Next base: position 16,783,082 of record NC_081816.1, on the reverse strand, counting down.
AATTATGTTGACTACTATTTTCTCATCAAGGTAAGTCTTTATTGATATTTTTTTCTCAAAAATGCTACCATCAAGAAACAATTTAAGCTAAAATAATATATTATTATTTTATTTTGTTTAAAAAGTTAACTTTATAGCATAAGTGTTAAATCATCTCTTAATGAATAATTTTCATTTTCAATAAATTCATATATAAAATTGAATCTACTTAACCATTCATAAAAAAAATTCTTATACCCAATTAATTATTTACATAAAACATTGCAACCTAAACTAAATTATGTATAAAAAAAATATGTTCAAAGAAAGTATAGGTCAAACAAATTCCCATTAAATTCTTAGTAATTTGTTTCAAACATGTCAAAATAGTTGAAATACAAAGGACTAACCAAATTTCCATTTGAATTTCAATCTATCAAATGAGAAAATTATCAAACTTCATATAAGAAAACATTGATTTCTACCAAAAAGAATCGACTCCAAAATTTGCACCATCACCAAGACCTGTTTCAAAAATCACACAAAAACTTGAAGTCGAGTAATGCAAATTAAGTAGTCAAGATCAAGTACTAATTTTAAAGAATCATCTTGCCACTATAAACTAGTGCTTGTCCTTATCATAAAATTAATTAAAGTAGGGATCTAAATCAACTTCAATCATTTTCAACATATATAAGATACAGGAGGATGAGTCAGACCTCAAATAATTGAGGATAATAGTATTAAGAATTCAATAAAATTCATTTTATTTTAACTATTTTAAGAAAACCAATATATGTTTTACTATTTATCATTATCCTAATAATACTAAACTCAAGGTTATGCAATAACATGAAATATCTAAAGATATTTTTTGAATTCTATATATACTAGAAACAAGTATTAAATTAAGAAAATAAAATAGAAAAAAAAAAGTATCCATGCATGTTTTCAACTAGATAGTGCAAAGATTGAGTGTTATTTTGATAAAAAGGACACAAAGACATGAAACTACCTTATTAGTAGGATTTGATTCTATTAATGTATTCCAACCAATAAAAGAATTTACTTCAAGAAAAAACTACTCAAACGCTAAATATAATGATGCATTAATGTAAAAAATCATTATAATAAATGCATCTTTGATTAGAAGTTGTACACCTAAACCGAAAAGAGTTCAATTAGTTTACAAAGTTAGATGACAACTACTCCCATTTTCAGATGTTGTCATAGAAGGTTTCAAGGATGGGATGAACATTATTAACTCACTTGCAAGGTACTTCATTAACTATGTAGATTATGGTTATTTTTCACCTTTCCTTTTGCATTAATAACCATTATCTTATGTGTGTTTTTATAGGATGACATTGCAATGAATTCAAGGAAGCTTTTGGGACATGATCTTTCAGACTATGACTATGTAGCATGATCCTTGCAAGAAGGGGAAACCAAATTGCCTTAAGAACCCTTAACTCTACTTATCTTGCCTGAAGGCCCAAATTAATTAAATAATATATGCTACTCTTTCTCTATATATAGAAAGATTTTGATCATGTATGATGAATCATGATATAACATTTAATACAGGTTTCTTTGATGTTAATATTGTGGAAGCATACCCTTTTGAAGTTAAGGGGTGGGGAAAGTCCATGAGAGATCATTCTGCATCGTGGTATTTAGGTTTCATGTAGAACACTTACGGCTATTGCTTATAATCTTATGAGAATAAATATATATTTTTTCTATCTTATGAGAAATGTAGCTCAATGTGAAACTAGAATAACAACAAAAATAAATGGATCGAAGACTTAAACGTAGAATATGAGAATGTAATATCTCACATCAGAAAAAACAAAAATTTTCTAACACTACTTATGTATGTACTCCTTTTAATTATGTACACTTTGTAGATATTGGTTGCTGAAGGAATATGTAGACATGTATAAATACAAGCTACAATTGGCTTTCTGGTATATCACTTCCTATACTTATGTTTTGGGCAGAAGATATGGTTATGAGAAAAGTGGTTCTAGCCATGTTTTGACTGGTTATGGCTAGGGTGAGAGTTGAATTTTTCCAGTCAATTCAGATTGTTGTTTCGGTCACCATTTCCCATTTTGTTAGCATAGTTTGTAGTGACTGGTAGATTATTTTTCTTTTCTTCTTCATGCTGAAGGTGGGCTTCAAAATTGAGGAGTTTCTCATGCAATTCTTCAAATGAGATTGGAGTTTCACGGCCTCGGACTGCTGAGGCAATGTCTTTGTATTTTGCAGTATGTCCTTTTTAGGATTTTGATGGTCAAGTCTTCACTTCTGATTGGAGCATCCATCATGACGAGTTCAGCAACTTGACTTTTAATCTACTGCATGTATTCAATGACACTCTGAGATCATTTAGAAAGATTAGCAATCTATCCTTTGATTTGCATAATGTGCCTCCTTGACGGTTTAGCATAGGTCGTAGCCAAGGTTGTCCAGGCATCCTTGGATGTTTTTGAAGAGGCAATGAACGGGATAAATTGTGTGAGACAATGATTCAACAATAGCATTAAGGATCAATTAGTCTTGGTGAATCCAAAGAGAGTATTTAATTTGGGTTGATCGTCTCAACACCATTTGCTTAGAGAATAGGGGGTGGGCAAGGTTGGGTTCCATCAATAAAACCCATGAGTTCATAACTAATAAGAAGAGTATGGAATTGAATTTTTCATGATGACTAATTGGTTGTGTTGAGTTTGAGGGGAGCTTGAGCAGAGACATCAATGGAATTTAAGGAGTGCGTGTTCTCAAACAGGTTGCTGATGGATGGAGGAGAAGAGGCAGACAATGCAGGAGTATTTGGTTTTGGTTCAGCCATGATCTCATTAGAGTGATGCTTTGATACCATGTAGAGATTGGGTTGTTGAAGGAAAGGTTTGAAAATGGTTTCTTTCTCTTAATTTTCAATGATACGAAGACATGTATAACAATTGACTTTCTGGTTTATCATTTCTTATAATTATGGTGGCTACTTTACAAGAATAATAAATTGATTCCTAAACAAGAGAAATCAAATATTCACACCATATTTAAAATATTTACAGAATATTCAAAATAATAAACTATCCTAAAGTGTCTCCAACACAATTGTTTTATAGCCATGAGAGCCTATTAGAATCAAAGGGAACAATATTTTACGATTGGGAGAAGATTTTTATAAAATGATGTTAAGAGTTGATTTTTGACCCTAATATCGAAGTTTGTTTGGCTCTACAAGGGATGCTAATTTGTCTATTTGATCCCACAATTTTGTGGACTATGAGGAGGGCATTGTATTTGCATAGAGGTAATTATAGTATCCCACATCAGATAGAAGAAACAATTCTTGGCATACTATATATGTATGTACTCTTCTTCATCATATAGAAATGTTGATCATTGTTTTATCAATCTAATTGTTTGTTTTGTAGAACAGCTAGCATGCCAGAGGCCAAAAGCCATGCTGATCATCAGGCAATTGTAACCATTTGAGAAACAGTAAATTTAGGCATTCCTGTGATGGAACTTTAGTCGATAGAAAATCTTCAAAATTTTATCTTATGTGAGAACTAATTTATTAAGTTTCCTTAGCATCCTTTGGGCCACTGCTCTATGGTTACATGTACGTATGCCAAAAGAACTAGACATCCACATATTCCTCTTTCTTCTCTGATCAAGAGCATTTGAGTCCATTGCCACACTGTTTCAGGTAAATCCGATTAATTGATTAGTTGGTTTTGACATTTTGCTGAGACTTTTCCGCCTCCTTTCAGAACTTCTTTTCTCCGATCATCACATATTGTGACCCGCGTTTTGCAGAGCTATCATGTATATGGTTTGACATGCATTTTCCAAGTCCTTTCTCACCTCCTTCCCCCAAAACTTCTTTTTCCTAATGATTATGCCTTGACCCGCTTGTCTGCCTTCAAAAATGGGAAACCAGAACATGAAACTGTAAAAATTTCTTTTCTATGCACCTTCAAAGATGCTTCCAGATATGTCTTAAATTCAATGTCTACATTGTTAGTGCATCAATGACGATGAACATGAAGGATAAATATATATAGATATAGATGTAGATATAGATATGACTTTTATCCTACCCATCAGAATTCAAAGACCTTGTATCTAAATTTCATGAGCTATATTAGCTTTAAACCATGCTTCTTCTGCATCAAACATCATGTACAAATAGTAGTGGTTAAACTATCGGTTTTTCTAAGAGCTTAACCTTGTAGGGTTTGGGTTATATTCTCCCTCACATGCGACCTTATACCTGCAGCCACACAAAACTCTTAAGGTCGTAAAATTTGGGTTCACAATGCATATCATGCTAGCTCTTTACCAGTAGCAACAATGTTTATTTCCTGCAGAATCCACATCAATGCAGTCTAGTCAATTGGTTGGTTTGAGTAAGGTCATGCTGCATGCCCACAATCTGCAAAACCCAGTATTAATTTCTTTGAGAAGGATAAGAAGCAAGGAAGGACTATACTAAATAGAAATCATGCCGTTCATAGTGTATTATTTCAACGTCAGGACAGATGAATTAAAGGCTCTACTGCATATTTGTGAATGATCTGAATCACTTGATGCTCCTGCAGAATAGCAAAAACATCAGTTTCCACTTCTCTCAACTGATACAGCTGGACTGAACAAACCTAAAGATATGCTGGAGCAATAGTTTCAACGAAGCAATCCTTTTTTCCCATTTGGTGGACTTCATGAATCTTGGTTTCTTAGAAAACATGGATTCATGTTTGATCTGTTGTATTCAATTAAGGAGTCAGTTTGTCAACCGGCTAAAAACTCTTACCACATATTCAAAAGAGATTAGGACGTTCCTACATATTCAAACTAGTTAAAATAAAGAAAATGAGGTTTAAGTATTTTTATAAAATAATTTATTGAAACAAAACGGAGCATTAGGAAAGTGTCCCTGCGGACCGGATGCCGTCAAAGTCCAGCTTAAATTAACCGCTGTTGATTGCCTACGCTTAAGGTAGGTGAGTGTCGCCTCAATTGGTTGAACATGGCGTTAGAGCCTCCAGGAGTTATCATGCTAAAAAATAAAATAAAATAATTGCTAAAGGATAAATCAGATAAAATAAATATATCCGTTTGTTGGAGGTTCCCGTTACAGTTATTCCCATCCAATGCTAAAAATAAAAATAAAATAATAAATTTTATAATTTATTTTTATAAAAATAAATTGAATTAAGTTTTTTTATTTAATTATATATAATTGGGATGAAACTAGACAAGATAAAGAAATACCCGAATCCACTTATAAAAATAAATTCCTAAACTCATAATCCGTTTATCCTTTTTCCAAACTTATCTTACTAAAGACACGACATAATGAGAACATGAAAAATCATCCCATTACTATTCCTAACCTCCCAAAGCTTAATTACAAAATTATATTCGAATATGCATGTTTAAGGCTATTTTTCTTGTGATTCTCTTGCCTTAGAATATTAGTAGGACTTACCTTTATGGTATTATGTCCACAGTTGAGCTAGTTTTCGTCTTACATATGCTTCATCAAAATATTTCTACTATTCTCGTCCGTTTAGTCGACTACTTGACATTCAATTGCCTTAGCTTATAAGTAGTCATTCATCATTCCCACTACATAAGATATACCTTTTTCCTATGATTTTGATAGAAATAAGTTCTCATATCCCTTTTCATCTAATTTTCTTGACTTTTCCCCTTACTTTAACCCAATTACACCTCGTTACTTTAGTTCATTTCTTCTGAAATTGCTCTATGGTTGGTGGAGATTTCTTTTTTCTTATCAAACTTTCAATCAAGTGCTTCTTTCCCATCAATGGCCGTCATCATATGGGATCCTAGTTAACTCCCACCATTTTTACTTATCTCTTTTATCTCTTTGATCATTTATACGATTAACCATTGTCCTCCACTTCGAGCTATCTATCAACGTCATGGTTGTCAATTTGAACCCAAATAAACTTTTTATTTTCAATTTTTTAGTGGGACAAACATGCATACCAAATGAGCCTAAAGTAGAAAAGAGACCCCAAATCTACATGTGTTGATAGGTAAGGCACATTATCAAGGAATTTTTATAAAACTATGGTACTTTTAAAAATAAATTTTAAAGTACAATATATTGGAGAATAATTTTACATTTATTTCACTTCTTTTAGAATGTTCTCTTGTATTTATTCTGCACCAAAGATCCACATGTCATCTTCTAATTGCCCATAACAGAAAAATATTCTTTGGGCTTGTGTGGTTGTGTTAGTGATAACACTATTATGAGCATGAAGGTGGTTCGTGTAGGTGCTAACATGGGAATGATGAAGGCTTATAAACATGGTTGGTTCATGCTGACACCTAAACGACCTACGAGTAGTTCGTTTAGGTATGATATTTGTGTCTTTGAGATAGGGGTTATTTCATTATGCCCACATCATGACGGTTTGTGCCATGTTGAATTCTCACATGGAGAAATCTCAAAATTGTGGGAAGTGTCGCTTTAATAGACACCTTTATTACAAATTCAATTTTATGGTATTGTGAAAGATATCTTTAATATAGATTCAATTTTGTAAAATTACCGAAGATGTTTATTTAAAAGACACCTTTAATATGAAAATTGTGAAAGATTTCTTTTCAAGAGACATTTCTAATATATATTTAATTTGTGGAATTATAGAAGACATCTTTTTAAAATACACCTTTATTATAAATTCAATTTTGTAAAATTGTGAAAGATGTCTCTTAAAAAGAAACCTTAATATAAATTTCTCAATAGTTTTATAAGTACATTTTTAAGATTTTTATTTTTATTTTTTATAATTTGTTGTAAAAGTTTTTTTTTTATATAAAAAAAAAACAAACAAAAAAACCCTATTATCAAAGCAAAGATTAGAAGCAATTGTTGCTTTGCTAGAAATGTGGATCAAGCTAAAAGGTTCAATGAGCTTGCCATAAATTAAATTTAAACAAATAAATTTTAGAATATATCTAAACAAAAGTAGGAATATTTAATATTGAATGTACATTTAGTGTATGAGAATGCCTTCTCTTTTCATTGATCATGCGTGGGAAGTTCTTAATTACAAAAAATGCTTTGACTCTCATTTGTGGAATAAAAATGACATATATTTCCTATTCACTTCAATGTATACATCTTCCTTATAATTAATTAATGATCTAATTAATTAAAATATTTCATATTAATTCTTTTTCTTAAAAAATTATATAGTATTTGACTATTAAAAATCCAATTAAGAAATAAAAACTTATTTTTAGAATAATAATAACTCTACTATTATAATAAATAAGCTTCATCATGCTTGATCCAAAAAACTAGATAGCATTACATTGAGGTTATTCTTGAGAACTCAAGATAGTAAAAGTCTAAGCTATTATTGTTTACAAATGAAATGATAATGGAGTAGCCAATTTACAAACCATATATTTACAATAGAGATTAGATTTTCACTGCCCAAGGAGGTCCCCCATGATGCTAGTGCATCCAAGATTTAATGAAATTTCTTAACTCAGGGGAAATTCCAAGCTAGCCTCTCCTAACCATACTTTGAGAGTGATCAGTTCATTTGTAAATGTGTGTGTGTGTGTGTTTTTTTTTCTTATTGTTTATTGTTATTGAAGGAACTTGATTCCATCCCTTATGAACCAAACGTAGTATGCAATGTGAGTCCTCTTATGCATCATCGAGGGGCAAGACCTTACCCTTATTCTCGTTCATTCAACACCAATCTACAAGTGATTGAGGCAAGGTCACAGATACCCCCTTCATCCCCGCTTGAGGTGGATAGAAACCTTGACAATCACTTTTGTTCATCCTCATATGAGATAGACAAACACTTTGTGAAAGGTAGATTGCTATCAACATGCAGAGACCATAAGTTGATACCAAATAATAGTTTCTATATCCCAAGGGGAATAAACCCACGTATTAATAACTCAATGATTGGTTTATAACTATATATGTAGATAATTAGTATGAGGTTAACTTACGGGAAATCAGTTACTAAGAATATTCTCTTTTCTTCTTCTTCCTCTTTCCTCTACATCTTTGTATCTATGATAGAGTGCTAAGGAGGTTTTGAAATCTAAGACTTGATTGCTTTATAAAGAATCAATGGCTTCATCATACTATGTCAACATATACAACCCTACACTTATGTTTGTGTTCTTTGGTCATGAGTTGTTTTACTATATATAAAAAAAAAGAATAAGATGGTAATTATTTTATTTAATAAAATAATTAATTCATCTTGTTAATATTTAAAATAACTTCCAATGATCTTTTTCAAATTCAAACAATTTTCTTTTAATATATTTCACTAATCAATTTTCAGCAAACCCCAAACTTAATATCACAAAATAATTTTCACATTTATAGGTTATTCAATGTAGCATAATGTAGGTATTAGATACTGTTTTTACTTGGCATGCCCAAGAGCTTCAATCAATCAAATCTCAAGTTCATAAATCGGTCTGAATTTGCTTCATTGACTCCCTTATCTTAATAATATTTTCCAAAAATTATAACTAATTGTAACTAATCAAGTCCTTCCCGGTATTTTAAGGTTTTGATTCTTAGCTAGTCAAAAGTTGTGATGTCATAAGAATTGAAATCATGTGTAAATAAAAGATTGTAGTGATTTCTTATTTGAAGTTGCAAGCACTGTAGCTGTTTTTTATAAGCAGAAAAGAAAATCAAAGTGATCTTGTATGATACATCTACGTGAAGTTACCAACTCAATCTGACATTTTGTTTTGTTTGCAGGAAGCATGTAGTGTAGCGATGGATAGAATTGCTATACTTGCTAGTAGAAGTCATAGAGAGAGAGTTATCAAGAAGAAGATTGTTACAAAGATTGCTACAACAATTGGTGCCATTTGTAGTAAATGACTAACAAAAGAACTATTTCCCTATGAAGATGGATCTTGATAGAGAAGATGCAACGTAGCCTTAGTAATGAGGGAACTCCCATTGTCGAGGAGCAAGTGAGAGTCATTATTGGGCTAGTTGGAGGCACAACATGTAAGGGATCACCACCAATATCATTCAATATTGCCCCGGTCTAACAATCAACTGCGCACAAAAGATTTTCACTGACTGTTGTGAGTGTAGATCAGTGAAATCTAACAACCCACCATATGGTCGGGGCGTAACACCAATGCAGAGCCACTAGTGGAGTTAGTCCCCACCATTTCGTGCTTAGAGCCCAATTCTTCCCCTCCAAAGAAGAATGTCGATAGAGATACTCGGGAGATATAGCCAACATACTCCAACCTCGTAGATGGGCACACTGGTCTACCAGCATCACATGCTTGCACCCGGATATTGTGTGGTGTTCAACTTAAGCATAAAGTTGTCATTTACAAGCAATAATTTAGTCCGATGAGCTAGGAGTTTAACAATAGGGGCTCACTTTAAGGAATGGTGATGATATAATGGAAGGAGTTTAGAAAATAAAATTTGAAAATGCAACAATAACGGAGAAATCTATCTCCAGCTAAAAGACCTTTTAGTAGTAGTCACTTACCACCCTCAACTATTGAACCCTTTTAGTTGTGGAATAGATTTTGCTGCGATTATAGCCTTTAGAACTAACAGTCACATTTTCTCTTACGGCCGCAACTATAGAATTTATTTGCACCATCTATAGCCACACTTTGTTGCGGTCTCTTATATCCGTTCTCACATCTTACAGTCAGTCTATTTGGTTTTTAGCATTGTCTTGTTGTGTATATTACATTCTCAATTCCAATCATAAAACCAATTTTTAGTCTATATTCACTAGGTTGTGAACTTCCTCATGTCCCTCTGCTAAGAATTCCAGCTTTGGCTCTTCTTGCAACAAGCTAGCAAGCTTCCCTTCAATGTCAATGACTTGCTCAACTCATGGGGTCATCAGGTTACTTACAGTAGGGGTCAGGTTAGGAGATTCCTAAAATTTCTTTGTTGCTTGATTTCTTTTCTTCTCGCTCCCTTAAGGGCTTCCTCCTTTTTCCGTTTTCCGTCCTCCTTTACCTCCTTATATCTTAGGAGTCCAACAAAGAAATTTCGATCTCCTTTGCAAACTTTTTAGGTCATCTCGTAGGAACAACATAGGATCATCAAGAAGATGGATCATCCATTACTTTCTAAATACTATCAACAGTAATCAGATTTTAAAACTTTTTTCTACTAACAGGAATACCAAAAATCTTAATTAGCTTGTCAAAGTCAACATTATCTGTCATACCCCAAAACCCACTCCAAGGATATGACGGTCATTTCACACCTCAAGCCCAAATGCTCAAAGTGGAAACAACACAAATATTCATATTGTAACTCGAAATTTACCAATTACCAAATTCCTGTTCAGAGTAGTATGATAAAATTCTAAAATCTCCAAGTATCAACTTTAAAAAAAAACTAATACATCAACCAAAGTGTTATTGTCTAAATAACTCCAAACTCAAAATAATTCAAACAATAATTAAGTTTTAACATCTGAACAATGTTCAAAATAAATGAAGTTTAAACAAATGTCCTAATAAAGCTAAATTTCCCTCATAACGGTCACTCCTCACCCAAACTGAAGTTACCTAAAAGATTATCAACAAATGGGATGAACTCAAAGCCCAATAAGGAACATTAATACAGTTTCATGGATCAAACATTTTCAACCATGCTTGCAAATAGGAGATATAACATATACTTATTTTCATAAAAAATTTTGAGTTCAAAATACTAATGTATTCAAACTTTTCAACAAAACTTTCTCATATCCATTTCAAAACAATTTCTCATCAAAACCAAATTGAATACATTTAAAATATCTTTACTCTGATTATTGTATGACAAATGGTACCCAATTAGGTGGGACTTCACAATTGAGTAACTAGTTTCAAATTTGTTCCATTTAAGGTGAACAAAGCCAAATGTCAACAATTATAACCTGTTGACTAAGGTCATAAGGTCAACTATTATAACATGTTGACTAGGGTCATGTAATATCAACTATTATAACCTGTTGACTAGGGCCGAAAATGTCAACAATTATAACTCGTTGACTAGGGCCATATAAGCCAGAGTCAAACACTTTATTTCATTAATTCAAACTCACAAAACAAAATATCATCTCTCCTCAAATTTTCATTTTTTATAAACAAAGAAACTTCTCAAATATACTTTCCATACAAAACACATATTTGATCCATGCGAAAAGATAAAAATAATATTTTTACACATTTCAAAATACAATATAAAAAGAAAATTATTTTCTTTTATAAAAAATTACATTAATTTTCATTACCTTGAAGAAATGCTCAAAAACTTGAAGTATTTAGCTTGATGGATTTATTCATCACCTAACATAATATCATACACAATTATCTAAAGGTAAAAATTTGACAATTCTAAAAATATTTTATTTAGTATTAAGGATCCTAATTAATTTCTTATGCTAATATTATTACTACACAATATTATTTTTAACTTCTTAAACAATAATAATATAATTTAATGAATTTCCATTTTTTTTATAAACTCATATTTCTTCCAAATCTTATTCTAACAATTTATTTCTTTTGTATATTTAAACTAAATTAAAACTTTTATTAAAAACAATTACTATTATTATTACTATATTTTTCGATACCCCGCAACATCCAAACAGCCCTACTGTACGTCGCTCACAAGCATCCAAATCACACAATTCTTACTATTATTATTATTATTATTATTATTATTATTAATATCATTATTATCATTATTCTTATTAATCCCAACTATTATTATTATTATTATTCTTATTATTCTTACGTCACTTACAAGCATCCAAATCACACAATTCTTACTATTATTATTAATATCATTATTATCATTATTCTTATTAATCCTAATATCCTCTCTTACTTAACAAAATACCCCATATACTTTTGACAACTCCAACAACCCCACCAACTCTACTCATTATTATTATTTTAATTTATTCCACTATCACCTTTTGCCTCTCACGGTTACATATTAATTTTTATTTTTTTATTTTTTGTTGCCCCAACATAGTGCCTCAAATCCAAAATCCAGAAACATGCAATTCTTCTTCTTCTTATTTTCCAATCCCTTAAGCCACATATAATCATATATTTATTTACTCATTTAATTTTTAAAATTTCATTATTTAGATCTATTCATCTAAAAAAATTTCGAATTTCCCTATTTTGATCAATGAAACAACCTATATTCATAATTTCAATTTTTTGATCTTAAAATAAATTAACTAAACTAATCCTAATCTAAATTAAAATTTTCTAAAGAATATCTAATATGTTCAAAACTAATTAACAAATATAATATATTAATCTAGGGTTAGAATCTTACTTAAAAAAAAATGTGAACTTCAAACTCTAGACCTTCAAACCTTGAGCCCTACGTTCTTCAAATCTCTAATTTTTAGTTAATAGAGTTTTCTGAATAAAAAAGATAAGAGGAAAATCTAATTTATAGTAAGGATTATTAATTGTAAAATGACTCTTTTACCTTTAATGAGTTTAATTAATTAATTAATTAATTAATTAATTTATAATTTACTATTTTGCCCCTAAAGTTTATTTTGGGGTGTTACACTATCTATACAATAAACTATATATGTCAACTCGTTTCTTGATTGCTAGCTTAGCAATGTGGCAAGGCACCAATTTCTCCTAGCATCAGTCATTCTCCAGGTACTCCTAGCAACCTAAAACCAACAATAATTCCAGACTCTATTCCTTGTTATGGTTTGGCAACCCCTCAATGATGCTTAAGGCATCACATTTTGATCCTAAATTAATAGAAGTATCTGTCTCAAGGCCACTTAAATTTATAGATAAATAGAATATGCAAAAACCCAAGATCAAATTTGTACTTGAGGTTTAGGATGGGTAAATATTTAGGTGGCAATAAATTGGGTAGACTCTAACAAAGTTGAAAAAGTCTTTGCATGATAACATGCAAGGAAGCTTCAAAGCCAACGTGAAGCTATTGAGAAGTAAAGAATATCTAAATTATGGTCGACCCATGAGTACTTTTCAACTAAATTGATGGAGACAAAAAACTAAGATCAACATTAGATCACACAGAAAAAGTGGTTCTAAACCATTGAAGATGAAATAGGTCATTCTCTCGTATCTAAAGGTGGTGTGGATGAAGATTCCCTATCTATAAAGCCCTTGATTCACAAATTTTTTTATAAGAGTACAACAGTTTTAAAAAAAAAAATTCTTAAATTACCATGGCTGAAAAAATAATTCTAAATCTATCGTAGTTCTTGTCATATAGGAGAGAGGGAAATTTTTATTGTTTTGAAAATCTCTCTTCAAAATACGATTTATGAACTTTTAAAAAAATTATTAAAAAAAAAATCGTTTTTCTAGGACACGATTTCTAAAATTGCATTTTTACATTAGAGAAATCATCTCTTGAAGATACGATTTTGGTGGAAAAAAAATTGAGAAAATAGAAATCGTCTCTTCAAGAGACAATTTTCAAAAAAATTTAAGAAGTGAGAAATTGTCTCTTCAAGAAACGATTTTCAAATTAATTAATTAATTAATTAATTAATTAAAAAAATTAAAAAGTGAGAAATCGTCTCTTTGTTCCACAAAAATAAATAAATAAATAAATACAAAATATAAAATTAAGAAGTGATAAATTTAATACAATTATTTATCTATATATTAAAAAAATAATAATACAATTTAATATAAATATAAATATATATTATAAATCCAATTTGGAATTAAAAAAATAATTCTTCTCATACAATTATTTACAATAATACAATTATTATAAATATATATTATAAAATTAATTAATTTTATTTGCTAAATTGAATATATAAATAATATACTAAATTTAATATAAGATAAATAATATTTATCTATTTTTTTCTTTCACTTTGGAATTATAAAAAATAAAGAAAAATATTATCAATTTTATGTGAAAACTGAGTTTTAAAAAAATGTTAGTAATTTATTAAAAAGAAAAAGAAAAAAAAAAGAAGTGAGGAATTGTCTCTTCAAGAATCTATTTTTCCATTCCATATTATACTTATACAATAATACAATTATTATAAATATATATATTATAAAATTAATTAATTTTATTTACTCAATTTAATATAAAATCAATAATATTTATCTATTATTTTTTTCTTTCACTTTGCAATTAAAAAAAAAACTATTATCAATTTTTGTGAAAAAATGAGTTTAAAAAAACAAATTTGTCTTAATTTATTAAATAATTATTTACAAAATAAATCATTTTTGTTTTTTTAATTTTTAAATTAATTTTATTATATAAATTTTAAGATTAAAAATATTAATCTTTAAGTTAAAATTTCACTATAAAAGGAATAAAATATAAAAAAATAAATTAAATAATTTTAATTGTTCTTAATCTTCAAGTTTTTCTTTAAATTAATTCAATTAATTAAAACTAATAAAATTAATTTAGTTTGATATTTTTTTCTATTTATAAGATAAATAATATTTATCTATTACTTTTTGTTCATGTGAAAAATGATTTTATAAAAAAACAAATTTGTTATCAATTTATTAAATAATTATTTACAAAATAAATAAATGTTTTTGTTTTAATTTTTAAATTAATTTTATTATATAAATTTTAAAATTAAAAATATTAATCTTTAATTTCAAATTTCACTATAAAAGGAATAAAATATAAAAAAATAAATTAAATTTCAATAAAAATTTCAGCATTAAGAGATATAATTTTTTTAAGTATTAATCAATTTAAAAAGAAATAGTAACCATTTGTATATTAAAATATTTTATTTAGTAATTATAAATGATAAACAACTAAAGTGATTTGAAAAAATAATAAAATATTTAAAAATAATAATTTAATACACTTCAAATTAGAAATGATTAACTATTTTTTATTAAAATAAATTGAGAAAAATAAAATATTTTTTGGTTATATTAATTTTTTTTTTTTTATCTTTTTTCAATTTTTAATGTCATAGGTTCCAAGAAAATCAATCAAATAAAAAAGAACAAAAAAAAAAAAAAAAATTATTTTTTCAAAAAATATATCCAAATAAAATCCTTGAAATTCAAATACACCATATCACAAATATAAATATCATTGTTTTCCTTAATTATCAAATGTTTTTAGTATTAAAAAATTAAAGTCACATACTATCATGATTATAAAAAAACCAATAACATTGTTCATGTAAATACTAAAAAACCAACAAATAGCCCAACAATTAATAAAATATCAACCACGATAAAAAAATCAATTATTATCATGAATGCAAAAAACCAATAACCTTTTTCATATGAACCATCAACAAATAAAATATATATATCAACCAATAACTTGCATTAATATTTTAATCCTAAGTAATCGACAACCTATATTAATATGTTCAATCCCTAAACAATCAAACGTATTCAAATACTAAATGATCAAAGTTCAACTACTATTTTGAATTAAAAAAACCAATACCTTGTCCATATATATAAACTAATAAACCAATAAACATCCTAACAACTAACAAAATAATAATGATGAATACCAACAAAGCTAAAATATTAAAATTCAACATTACTAGATGTCAACTTCAATATTAGCAGACAATAAATTAACATATGTCACTAATAAACTAACAACTAATAAAAGTTAGCATGCATCATCAATACAAATAAACCAACAAGCAACAAAAGAGCAACGTGTATCATCGATTTATATTAAATAAAAGATATAAAAGTCATCAATGTGTGCCACATGAAGAAGGCTTCATTCTTCGTTGTAGGCGTTGGTGACATCTTTCCAACTCCGATTGATCTGAGGAACTATCTAATGTTGCTCCATTTCCTTGGCCTCGGTCTCATCCACATCCTTGATCTTGAACTTGGTCTTGTCCCTATTGTTCAACAAGTGGTGTAGGAAAGTATTGCATTTGCGTCGCCACATCATCTCTAAATGGATATCCTAATGATTGTGGTGGCAAAGTAATGAGTGGTGCTATAGGTGGAGTAAATGACACCTCAATACTAGACGACATAGGTATATGAAAATAAGGTCCATCACTATGAGAATGCAATAGCTCCAAGATGAATGATGTCCCAACATCTTCATGTATCACCCCTTCATCAATGGATGGAATTGATGAAGGTGGTAGTGACTGGTCAAGTGGTATAGAAAAAGTGAAGGTAGTATGTTGTAGAGGCGATGATGATGGAAAATCTAGCAATGAATCATCGATAGGGAAGTGTGGATCATAAAAAATATGTCATCCACATGTTCATACACCTCCACCTCTAGTTTGTACACCTCCACCTCTAGTTTGTACCCCACCACTTTTAGTTCGTATCCCACCACCTCTAGTTCGTACCCCACCACCTCTCATCACTACCTTCTCATCCGATGATTGTCTCTCTGTATCAATGACATTGGGGGGAATAAGCAACCCATTAGCCTCATGTATAGCCTCTAAAGTGGTTGCACATAATTGATGAATTTCATCGCGATGACTTATATTTGGAGTATCTAGACTAGTCCACAGATGTATCTATTCCACATTGCAATCTTGTGATAATTAAGAATAAAAAAGTTAGATGTTTTTCAAATTAGAAGAAAGTAGAATAATAAATAAAAAGACATTGTAATTACCACTATCCCCTATGAATATCCATGTGGAATAACAAAAAGACGAGTGATAAAATGATACCACATCATATATGGGTGGTTATATGCGAAAGAAGTAGTTGCTACCTCAGTTCTAGCAAGATGATCGTACCTAGCCTCCTACCTTTGAATATAGTAGTGATGAATAGTCATCCAATCCAAATCATATCAGTATCTCAAATCATATTTATGTAATCCCAACTCTGTATCTCATGACTCGAGAATATCATGTAGTTGCCCAAACTACCTCAAAACATGATCAAGTTTATGTCACTCCACTATGTAGAAATAGATAAGGGGTGAAATAATCAACCACAAGTCAGAGGCAATAGTACAGTAATCTAGGAGTCTAGAGATGACATCATTAGTATATGGCTCCCATATAATCTACAATTAAATTTGAAATATGACTCACATTATTTAATAATATTTTGATTACAAATTGTTAAAAAAAAAATATTCAAAATAATGAATTTTTCACCTGCTCTAGCATAAGTTGATCAAGTAGATACTTATATTGGGGTAACACATGCATAGGCATCGAAATAGTACAAAACTCATTTTTCCAACTACAAAAAAAATATATATTAGGAGTTTGTATAATTGTTTATATATATATATATATATATATATATATATATATATATATATATATATATATATATATATATATATATATATATATATATATATGTGTGTGTGTGTGTGTGTGTGTGTGTTTACATATGCTATGACTAAGATTGAATACATACTACATGCTTAAAAGTGGTTGTGGCAGTACTTCACATGTAGGACCGAATGTAAGCGCATAGGTGTTATAAAGGGAAATCTCTCTCATATCCAAAACTGTAACAAAATGAGAGGACCCGATATATCATGTGCATCAATACAGGATGCTCGACACATCTCTCGATATAGCCAAGCTAGGCAAGCACTACCCCAACTATAAGTACCAATAACTCCAAAATCCTTAAGTAGTGATAAAAACATTAAATGTACCATATTTTTCAATTTATCCACAAAAAGAAAACCTCTAATCAATTGTAAGATGAATGCCTTAGCATAGCATTGCACGGACTCCACATCAGCATCAAGTGCCACTGAAGAAAAATTCCCTGTCGACTAAGTCAAACGAAGTCTTTGTCCAAATATATTTTTATCTTTAAGCACCACTCCTAACAATGTAGCTGTAGACCCTCTATTTTGTCTTCCTCGCACATGTCGTTTACAGCAATTCCCTGGTGGCCCATTAATACTCGTGTAGCCTATCTACTCTAAGCCACCTTGGGGACTATGGTTGAGGGATTTATCGAACTCTATTGCAACTCCTGGTAGCCCATTTAGACTTAGATACACTTAAGCACCACCCTAGGCCCACTTAGGCCCTTTAAGCCCATTAGGCACCATCCTAGGCCCATTTAGACACTTTAGGCTTATTTAGGTACACTTGGCCCATTAGGCATCGCCCTAGGTCCATTTAGACACCTTAGGTTCACTTAGTGCACCTTGGGCCCATTAGGCATCACCCTAGGCCCATTTAGACACCTTAGATTCACTTAGTGCACCTTGGGCCCATTAGGCATCACCCTAGGCCCATTTAGACACCTTAGGTTCACTTAGTGCACCTTAGGCCCATTAGACGCACTTGGCCCATTAGGCACGGCCTTAGGCCCACTTAAACACTTTTTAAGGTTTAGTTTCACTTAGATTTGTTTTCTTGTTTTTATTTATTTATTTATTTTATTGATTGCTTTTAAGATTGAGTGAGTTTTGATATATTTATATTATTTCATCATTATTATTATTTGTATTTTCGTTTATTTATTTTATTTTATAATTGCATGAAATGAGTTATTTATTTATTTATTATTTTTGGTGGTTTGAGTTTGACACTTCGACTATTATTATATGTTGCATTAGTTTAACTTTATTATTATTATTATTAAATATATCTAATATTTATTAATTAATTAATTAATTAATTTTTAGGTATATATCATTTTATCTATGTATTGATATTTTCTTATTTGAGATTTAAGGACTTCTTGAAATTTTAATGAAAGGAATATTGACTTTGAATTACGGGAATGGTTTTGACTTCATGGATTATTGCTTTCTTTTTAGAATTTTTTTATTTTTTTATTTTTATTGTTGTCATTTTTCCATGTAGGTGGAGTCAAAGGGAAGGTGTGCAGAGGATGCTCATGGAAAGGGACCACACTGTTTTTTGGAAAGGTGGATTCGGGGCGGGAAAACGGAATATAAATCATGGATGAACGAGGATGATTTTTCGAGGAAGATACAGAAAAGTTTTTTTAAAGGGTATTGCGCTGATTTTGGGAGGAGACAGAGCACTCTATAGAGAAAAGAAGGTGGCTGTTTTTTTTTAGGAGAGAATAAGAGAGAGGAAGGGGGCGTTGACCATGGAGAAGGAAAGTGATTTTCTAGAGGGAAGGGGGGCACGCACATTGAGGGCAAGAGAGGGTGACTGCATCATTAATTTTCTAAGGAACAGCCACAAATTCTCTTCAAAGTGGGGTTGCCACTTTCCATCACACTGGGAGCACACGCGCTTACAGCACACGGAGAGATTATTATTTTTGGGAAGCAAAGGAAGGAAACCTTTTTGAGAATTCTCCACACGGAAAAGCAGTGACGATATTTTAAGGAAGGAGTCAACAACCACACGGAGAGAAACCCAAACACACATAGCCATACGGAGGGATTGAGATCAAAGTGGCAGTCACATAGGCCAAAAGATCACACAGTCGGCTGCATCTTGGAGAAGACAACCATCACGCCGCCACGGGTCAGTGGTGCATACCAGAATTTGAGGAAGGAGGAGCAGCCACCTTTTCTCCATTGATCATCAGCCCGCACCACCAGTAAGAGCAGGATAACACCTTGGTTTGCGTATTGAAGGTTCGGTTTATGATTATTTTTTTATTGAGAATTGATAATTTCATGTGTATTTTAGTTTATGACTTATCTTTTATTCTATGATTCCAAGTTTCGATATTCATTTACTTGTGTGACGATATGATAGAATTGAAATCTTGATTGATTAATTTTGATTCCAAGTTTTAATTTTCATTGAGAACTTTGACTAAATATATTAATTATTATATTCGATTCGAAGTTTCTTTTTCCTTCTTAGTTGATTGAGTTTAAATTTAAGAATTTGTTTAATTGTATGGATTATCATTGTCTTGATTCCAAGTTTTGATTTTTCTAGGTTGTTATGTTTTTAGAATTATAGTTTATTATTCCTATTGAACCACTTGATTAAATCCATGTTTTAATTTTTTAACTTTAGTTTTGATTGATCTTATCTAGCTTATGTGTTTTTAGAATTTTAGTTTATTATTCCTATTAAACCCATGTGATTAATTCCATGTTTAAAATTGTTAACTTTAGTCTTTGATTGACCCTATTTAGTTTATGTGTTTTAGATTTTTAGTTGATGAGTCTATTACTTTCTCATGTCATTATATCCACGTTTTGAGCTTGTTCGTTTTAATTCTCGATTGATCCAATTTTATTTTGTGTGTTTTTTAGAGTTTTAGATATTTAATTTAAAAGTTACTTTTCTCATGTTGTAAGTTTGTTAATTTTAATTCTTGATTGACCTAATTTTAGTACGTGTGTTTTTTTAGAGTTTTAGTTAATTAGTTTAATCGATGCTCATGTTTTAAAAAAGTTTGTTAATTTTGATTTTTGACTGATCTTGTCCTAGTTTATAGTTTTTCAAAATTTTAGTTAATTAGTTTTATCCCATGTTATTATACTCATGTATTAAAAATAGTTAAATTTAGCTTTTCTACTTAGTTGATGTGTCCTTTTTTTTTAAATTTTGGTTATCATTTTGCTTAATCCCTTGTTACTTAGTTTTGTTTTTGTTTTGGAAGTTATTAATGTCTAGTTGTTGATTAGTTAATATGTTTTAGAATTCTATGTGCTTGTGTTACTATATTCACATTATTATAATTACATGTTTAGGTGTTTGGTTGATTTTAAATTAGTTCTTGATTGTTTATCTCAATTTATGTGTTTGATTGATCCTTATAAATTTCCGATTAATATTTCGTTAGTTTTATTTGATCTAAAGTCGTTTGGTTTGTTGCTTTGGTGAATATTTATTAAACTTGACTTTTAGAGGCCATTGGAAAATCATGAAGATTGGCCTCTACCATCACCATTATCATTTTTGTCAATTACTAAAAAAAAATTTTACTTTGAGGTTTCATTTTTGTTTTGTTTATTATTTTATTTCTTATATTTTATTTTTTTCTAAATTAATTCCTTTTATTTTAAAATAAAATTCTTTTCTCAAAAAATCATTTTAAAAATCTATTTCAAAAACTCATTTAGAGTCCTCAGGATCAAAATCTTTTTTATTTTATTTTAAAAAATAATATGCAACCATATTTTGTTCGGTTTGCATCCTTCTCGGTTTTTAACAAAAAGTTTGGTTTTGAACAAAAACACGAATCAAAGCTTGTGGTCCCAAATAACGGGATGATTCTGGGCTAAATTTGTGTATATTAATTTGGGGAATTGGTGAAACCCCTACATAAGAAAATCTTTTCAAAAATTATTTTTGTTGCCACCTTTGTCACTTGTTGAAATTATGTCTATCCTTTTTAGGAATTGTATACAAGATGTGTGTGATAATTAATGTTTTCATATACTTTGATAATTTTTGTTATGCTAATTAGATAACAAGCATGCTAGGGTTTCTTTATTTTATTATTATCTAATCCCTCATGTCTTATGGAAGCGCATTGTAAGTTATCTATGCTATCCAGGTACACCCCCCCTGTCACCTACTTTTTAAATTCTATAAATATGATTGTCATTGTAAATTACACCTGTGTTTGAGAATGCTTGGGATGTCTTGATATTTGTTACGTTGTTTGATTATTCATGATAAAATGCATGCTGAGTGATATATTATCTAAACTAATAATTGATGTTTTATAATAGCGCTTAAGAAGTGGTTCAGGTACGCACCCTGAACCTTCTATATGATTGTGATTGATTTTCTTGTTAACATGTTATTTTAAAATCACCAAGCTTACTTAGGTATCTCTAATTAACCGATTAATGGCCACACTTCCCTTAATTTAGTTAGTAGAGACCTCTTTAGGGCTTAGAGGGGTGCTACCTCCTAGAGGTACCTTCCCAATAAGTAACCCGATCCCCGGACCTAGACTCAGGTTTCTCAAAGACATGCCTTTTTTCAAAACTATGGAGTCACTTTTTAAGGTTTTTCTTTCTTGTTTTATTTTCCCTTTAAAATAAAAAATAAAATAGGTGGCGACTCCAACTTTTTTTCCAAAAATCAATTTTTCACAAAAACAAAATAAAAAGCGAGTCTCGCCAATCGAGTGGGAATGCACGTGAAAAATGCGGGTCCACAGTAGCACACACCTCTCTCCAATCCAAGCATGTGCTACCGCTAATTGCAACACGATCAATCGGTAAGCCTAAAATAATGCTAACATCCTAAAGTGTGATGGTACACTCTCCCTGAGTTATATGGAAAGTGTCGGTCTCAAGGCGTCATCTCTCTATAAATGTTGTAATAAGGTGTCAATCCAATTAAATGAAACCTAATTGAGTAACATCGTAGAATCCAGATTGTTGCAAATATGGAATAAGGCGTGCATCTAAAACACTATTACGATAGAAACTGGTTTCACGATGTTGACAATGGAGCTCCTAGGATCATTTCTTGCCCATATAAGTGAAGATCGGTGTACTTCCTGGTTATACAGAACAGAACAATCTACAGGTCTAGGATCCATGACAATATATTCCCTACATCATTTAAATAATTTCATTAGTTTATTATGAGACATTGCAATGACATTATGTGGAAATAACTCAATGTTCATCTTTAATGTTACAAAAAAACTTTCATTTAAATAGTAAAATTTTCAACTTGAACTTACAATATCATTGAGTGGTTATGTTAGAAGACTCCCCTCTATTAGGACATCTTTGATGATTGTGACCCTCCTATTTACAAAGCCCACATCAAACTTTGACACTTAGTTATCTCCAATCCATTTCATTCCTAGTCCTTGAAGATCTTGGTCTTCCTTTATCATGTACCAGAGTTGGATTAAGATGAACAATTGGAAAATTAAGTTCTAGCCAATAGGATTAATGTGGAATTGGATTGAATTGTGGTGTATAACAACCAATACATTCTTCCTATAATGTTTGTCAACAAATTGCCAACTATCAATCCTTGCATGTGCACTTACAGCTAGCACATGTGAACATGGGATACCAAATGATTGTCATTTATTACAAGTACATGTTCCTTCTTTCAACTTCACAATTTATATATTGTTTCTTTTATCCATATGAAATCCATGGGGAGTAGTTGTCACTTCAAATATCTCATTTGAACAATGACAGATTTTGACAGTGTGTCCACTAGCCCTTGACTCATATTTTGTTATTTTGTTAATGGCATAGGAAGTGTACAAATCTCTATTTACAATTCGAGTTTGTATCTTTGCTCGACGAGTCTTGAAATATGAAACACAATGATAGAAAGTTAATAAAACAAGAGCAGTGATAAACAACATCCTAGCCTCCTTAAGCACTCCATTTATGCATTCAACAATATTTGTAGTCATCCACCCATACCGATGTACTCCATCATATGCCAAAGTCCATTTCTTTGTGTCCAACTTGTTAAACCATTCTAAGCATTTCTAATCTAATCATTTTAACTCAATCATACATGACTCATACTTTCGTGGTTGACGTTGAGACCCAACTCTATACACTAAGTCTTTTAACATCTTATTTCTATATTTATCATTGAAGTTTTTTGCCATATGCCTAAGACAATATCAATGGTGTGCATAAGGTGAGTTCCATCCAACACTAAGATCCCTAACGGTGGCTTGTATTCCTGCTTGACGATAAAAAATGAGACATATGTCTTCTCGTTGCATGACTTGACTCCTTAATGTATAAAGAAACCAAGACCAACTATTTGGTGATTCATCTTCAACTATTTCAAATGCAAGAGAGAAGATATGACCATCAACATCGATTGATGTTGTAATCAAAAGTTTCCCTATGTATTTTCCATATAAAAAAAAGTACCATCTATTTGTATTACTGGTCTATAATGCTTAAATCCTTCAACACATGCCCCAAAAGCCTAAAACACACGCATAAAACATACATTTCCATTGCAACCTACTAGTACTGATGTCTTCCAAAGAACCTTAGTCCCAGGGTTAGTTAGTTTAACGATATTCATCCACCTAGGTAAAGTTTGGTAAGATTCATCCCAATCACCAAATATCCTTATGATTGTTTTTCTCTTTGCTTCCCAAATCCTCTTGTAATGAACATTATAACCAAATTTATCTTTCATTATTTGATGTAATGCAACAATTGAAATTGTGTGATCACTTTGGACTACATTTTAAACTTCTCGTGTAATCAATGTGGAGTCTAATTGTGAGCGGTCTTGTGATAGTTTAGGGTAAACACAAGTATGAGGATATGTGTACTTTGTTATCTCAAACAAACCATGAGATTTACGATGACATGCACAAAGCCTCTAATTACAACCCTCATACCACTTTTTGCACTTTATAACCCACATATTTGGATCAGATTCAATAATAATCAAATGTTGATTCCTACATATGGAATAACGTTTAACAGCATATTGTAAGTCTACCTTACTCTCAAACCACAAACCCTTAAACAATTCATCTGATTCATTCCATAATCCAGTGTGTGCTGTCAAATCCTTGTCGGCCATGGAGTTAATTACATTCCAATTCAATTCTCTAAATATTGGGGAAAGGACATCATGTCCACCACCACTTAGAAATTATGCATCATTTTATGTATTTTCATTATCCTTCATGTCCATAATATCCTCATTATCATTATCTTTATCAAAGAACTCCACATTGTCATCATCATTTCTAGGTAAAATATCAACATAATTTTCAACTGTCATTACAATTGAATCAGTGACCCATATCAAATCTACCCTAACTATAGGTTCCATGTCATTATCATAACTTTGCATATACGTAGGAGAAGATGTGTTATTCTCTACCATTTGTTGACTTGGACCTACATCTTCAATATGCATTGGGGTAGTAAAGTTACTTGGCATGGAGTGATGATCAATTGAAGAAGTTTGATAGTACATTTCAATAGTATTTGGAGGAAGAGATTGTGCAACAACATTAAACATTATGCTCACATCACCTTCATCTCAAATAGGCAAATGGACATAATTAATAGTACCAAATGATTGGTCCCAGTCAAAGCCTCAAAGTTTTATCGTAGAAACAAGTATGAAAGTGACAGGAAAAATATTCTCCCCTTATTACTCAGGCTTCAGCCTCTTTAAATACAAGAAGGTCCTAACCAACATGAATAACAAATAGCAGAAATAAGAGGAAACAACCCCTACAATCAAGGAAGACCCACTCTCCCATTATTTTAGCCACGACTGGAACGAAAATAAAAACAACAATTAATCAATAAAGTTATTGACTTCTTCAACCGAAGCCTATGCAGTATATTTTGGATTTGGATGCCTTTCCCGCCTTGGTCTGGAACTTCTTGTGCCAACTTGACTCTCATCAATACTCCCCCTCTCAATGAGAACCTTGTCCTCAAGGTTCAGATTAGGAAAGCTGCGCAGGAGCTGCTGGGAGTCTTCCCAAGTGGCTTCTTTTTCTGGTAAGCCTTCCCACAATACCAAACTCTCGGAAGCGGAGGTTGAGCCCTTATTAACCCATCTAGTAGACAACACCTTTCGTGGTTGTAAGCGAATCACGCCTTCTTCTGTCAGTGGTGGAAGTTCGTCATTGGCAATAGCAACCTCCCCTATTTTTTTCTTAAGCAACGACACATGGAACACCGGGTGTATCCGAGATCCTGGCGAGAGCTTCAATTTATAAGCTACCGGTCCAATGCGCTCTTCAATCTGGTAAGGCCCGTAATAACGATTGGATAATTTGTGTGAAGTTCGGCGGAAGACCGACTGTTGCCGATAAGGCTGTAGGCAAAGATAGATCCAATCGCCAACCTCAAAATTGACTTCACGCCGTTTTTTATCAGCTGCTTACTTCATGCGATTATTTGCTGCATGTAAATGCGCCTTAAGTTCCTGAAGCAGCTCATCCCGTGCTGTCATCTGATCATCAAGCTCTTCGATGGGGCATGAGCCAATTTCATAACTAGGAATGGCTGGCGGAGGACGGCCATACAGGGCTTGGAATGGAGTCATTCCAATAGAGGAATGGTAGGTGGTATTGTACCAATATTCGGCCCATGGAAGAAGAGAATTCCAATGACGAGGCTTGTGGTGCACAAAACAGCGAAGGTATTGTTCAATGCAACGATTCACGATCTCGGTTTGGCCGTCGCTTTGGGGATGATAGGCGGATGTCATGCGTAGCTTGGTGCCTGACAATTTGAGAAACTCTTGCCAAAAATTACTAATAAACACAGGATCTCGGTCGCTAATAATAGAGCGTGGCATACCATGCAACTTGACCACCCCTTCCACAAACTTGTTAGCAAGGGTTTTGGCAGTGTAAGGGTGAGCTATTGCGATGAAATGAGCGGACTTACTTAGCCTATCAACAACAACCATGATTGAAGTCTTCCCATCTGATCGAGGTAGGCCATCGATGAAGTCCATTGTGATATCATCCCAAACTTGACAAGGAATGGGTAAGGGCTGTAAGAGACCTACCGGAGACATAGTTTCTGCTTTAGCGTGGCATACCATGCAACTTGACCACCCCTTCCACAAACTTGTTAGCAAGGGTTTTGGCAGTGTAAGGGTGAGCTATTGCGATGAAATGAGCGGACTTACTTAGCCTATCAACAACAACCATGATTGAAGTCTTCCCATCCGATCGAGGTAGGCTAAGTCTTCCCATCCGATCGAGGTAGGCCGTCGATGAAGTCCATTGTGATATCATCCCAAACTTGACAAGGAATGGGTAAGGGCTATAAGAGACCTGCCGGAGACATAGTTTCTGCTTTGGCTTTTTGGCACACATCGCAAGCCGCCACGTACTGATGGACTGAACGGCGCATAGAGGGCCAATAAAATTGCTGGGAGAGTCGTTTATAGGTCCGCAAGATCCCAGAGTGTCCACCTATTGGAGTGTCATGAAATTCACGCAGGAGACGGTGAATTAGAGGCGAACCTGGTGGCACCACAATGCAATTGTTGTAGCAGACCAGTCCATTGCGCCATTGGTAAGGTTGTCTTGGTTGTTTTGTGGCTAGCTGCCCAATACGTTGCATGTATGGGTTAGAGTTTGCTTCACGTCAAATCTCATCCCAAACTTGTACCTGAGGAACAAAAAAAACATTTAAACATGGACTGGTCATGTTCCGGGAAAGTGCATCAACTGCTTGGTTGGTTTTCCCCGGTTTGTATACGATCTCATAATCGTAGCCCACCAACTTGGACATCCATTTCTGCTGCTCAGGAGTTAGAATTCGTTGTTTCAAGAGGTATTTCAAGCTCCGCTGGTCAGTTTGAATGGTGAACCTCCTGCCAAGGAGGTAAGGTCTCCAAGTTTGTATCGCCACAATGATTGCCAACATCTCACGAGCATAGGTTGACAAGGATTGTTTGGAAACTCCCAGGGCACGGCTCATGAATGCGATTGGGCGCCCATTCTGAGATAAGACAGCACCAATTCCATCACCCGAAGCGTCGGTTTGAATGACAAATGGCGAACTGAAGTCGGGTAAGGCCAGTGTAGGAGTAGTGGTCATGGCCGCCTTAAGATTCTCGAATGCTTTCTTTGCAGCTTCATCCCACTGAAATTTTCCTTTTTTAAGGAGATTAGTGAGTGCACGAGCTATAATGCCATAATTGTGAACGAACTTACGGTAATATCCAGTAAGTCCTAAGAATGCCCGGAGCTCGGTGACTGTTGTCGGTCGTGGCCAATCCAACATTGCTTGGATCTTCGATTGGTCTACTTTCACACCGTCAGCAGAGATGATATGGCCTAAGTATTCGAGCTCGTGTTTCCCAAACTCGCATTTTTTAAATTTGACAAAGAGTTGGTGTTGCCGCAGCAGCTTAAATATTGTCTTCACATGTTGTAGGTGCTCCTGCCAAGACGAGCTGTAAACCAGTATATCGTCAAAAAATACCAGCACAAACTTATGAAGAAAAGGTCGGAAGACTGAGTTCATCAAGGCTTGAAATGTGGACGGGGCGTTGCATAGCCCAAACGGCATCACTAAATATTCATAGTGTCCGTTGTGTGTTCTGAATGCCGTCTTGTAAATGTCAGGTGGATGAATTCGCACTTGATGGTAACCGGCAGTGAGATCGAGTTTAGTAAAATAGGCAGCTCCATGAAGTTCATCCAGCATGTCTTCTACTGTAGGAATTGGAAATCTGTCTTTTATTGTTGCCGCGTTCAAGGCTCTATAATCTGTGCAGAACCGCCAGGATCCGTCTTTCTTTTTTACCAAGAGCACTGGTGAAGAGAATGGACTGGAACTGGGGCGAATCAACCCCGAATTCAACATGTCACTCACTTGCCGCTCAATCTCGTCCTTCTGGAAGTAGGCATAGCGATAGGGTCGGACGTTGATTGGGTCGGTGCCCTCTTTCAGAGTGATTTGGTGCTCAATATCTCGTTGAGGAGGCAGCTGTGAGGGTGCCTGAAAAATATCATCGAATGCCTCGATTAATTCTTTGAGTTCTTGCTGTACAGGCGTTGAATTGCCCTCTTCTGTAGCATATATGGCAAATAGAGCATGTCCTTGGCGAGCTTCCTTAGAGAGGCATTGAAAATCTACAGGTTGGATGGGTGTTGTCCTGAGTCCCTGCAACACACAATTTTGGCTCCTCCACTCAAATTCCATGGTGAGATTTCTCCAATCGCAAACCACCGAACCTAACAACTCAAGCCATTGTACTCCCAACACTAAATCCAGACTGGTTAGTGGTAAAGCGAAAAGAGTTAAGGAAAAAAAAAACTCCCCCGAGTGATACACATACTGTCTCGTATTTCCATTGGCACTGCATTGGTGTTCCGTTGGCGACGCGTACCGGAAAAGGCCGGGTGGGACCAACCGGAAGCTGTAACATGGTGGCCATTTTCTCACTGATAAAGTTATGAGTAGAACCACTATCTATCAACGCCACAAGCTGATGTTGCCCAATTTGCGCATAAATCCGCATGGTTCGGCTTTCACTCCAACCCACCAAAGCATAGAGGGAGATTTCAGGTTCTTGTTCCACCAAAGGTTCTTCCATTTCACTGGATTCCCACCCCAACTCGCCTTCCATGAGGAGTAGCTGCGGCTGGCGGCATTTATGTCCAAGGGTGTAGCGCTCATCACAACTGAAACAAAGGCCAAGACTTCGCTTCTTGCGTATTTCCTCCCAACTGAGTCGCTTGGTTGTCAGTGATCCCTTTGAATTCTGTTGTGTGTTTCTTTGTATCTGGGGAGTGTTGGGTTGGGTTCGCCTTTGGCGTTGTAGCTGTTCATCCTTCATGCGAGCTAGGCTAATGGCTTCTTTTAGTGATTTAGGTCGAAACATTCGTATTCCATCAGCAATGGACGGATGTAACCCACCCATAAACGTGCCCACCAAAGCCTTTTGAGTCCATCCCTGAACCTTGTTGACAAGCCTCTCAAATTCCCGCTGGTAGTCTTGGAAAGTCCTGACCTGTTTGATCTTAGATAGGGCCTCATCAAAGTCTTCACACTCAGTAGGTCCAAAGCGGGCCCACAATTCCTCCTCAAAGACTTCCCAGGTTATCTCGGCCTCCTCCTCTGCATAAGCCCGCTTGGTGGCTTGCCACCACTCATTAGCTTCATCCTCCAAGTGGTAGGCAGCGTACTGCACCTTTTGTGTTCCAGGTGTTTCTTGGTAATCAAAGAATTGTTTGACTTTGGTAAGCCACATAGTTGGATCCCCTGCTGCAAATCGTGGGAATTCTAGTTTGGCAAATTTGGATTGAAACATGGGTGTACTGTTTTCTGCCCTTCCCGAGTGATGGCTGTCGCGGCGCCGCCCTCCGGTAGATCCGACGACTTCCTCCCTGGAGATTGAGACAGTTTCCATCACGCGGTGTAGTGTGGTTTCCAGTTGTTGGAACTTATCGGCCATACCCATCTCAATGCGGCTGACATTGTCGTGGATTGAGCCAATTCCAGCCTCTAATTGCTCAATTCTTTCCTTGTTGGAAGCCATTGTTGATTGGCTCTGATACCAAATGATTGGTCCCAGTCAAAGCCTCAAAGTTTTATCGTAGAAACAAGTATGAAAGTGACAGGAAAAATATTATCCCCTTATTACTCAGGCTTCAGCCTCTTTAAATACAAGAAGGTCCTAACCAACATGAATAACAAATAGCAGAAATAAGAGGAAACAACCCCTACAATCAAGGAAGACCCACTCTCCCATTATTTTAGCCACGATTGGAACGAAAATAAAAACAACAATTAATCAATAAAGTTATTGACTTCTTCAACCGAAGCCTATGCAGCATATTTTGGATTTGGATGTCTTTCCCGCCTTGGTCTGGAACTTCTTGTGCCAACTTGACTTTCATCACACTTCCATTTGGAAAGGGAACTAGATATCAGAACACCATATTTAACTTGGTGTAAGTATGATTAATATTCAGAGCATAACACAATTTTGTTTCTAATTTGTCAAATGCTATCATACTATTGATTGAAACACTTTTATCAGAAAGAAGATTATAACATACCCCAAATTCATAGTCAATAATTTCACCACTAGTATAACACAACACTGTGGTGTAACCATCCATTATCAAACCTATTTAAAATATCAACAAAGAAGTATCATCATCAATAAACTTTATGATAATGATTGATATACAATATGTATTTTGCAAATTTATTTTACTAATATTATGGCGTATTATCCATTATTAAATCTATTTTTTAAAAGTCATATTTTTCAAAAATAAGAATAGATGGCTACTATTTTTATTGTTACATTATTTACATTTAAATAAATCAAATAACATTTTAGTTTTATTTATACTTTTATTTATTTATTTATTTATATATATATATATTTAGCTCTCAATATCTTACATGAATTTTTTCAACAATTTAAGACTAATATTAATTTTTTTTAAATATATAAGATAAATTCATAATTCTGGATAATGTTCTATTTATATTTCTTATATTTTAATATTTTTTAAATATATTATATGCAAAAAAATAATTTAACACTAACAACCATTATTAAATTCATTTTATTTTATTTTATATTCTAACCTTTTACAACTATATCTTTCTTTTCTTTTTAAAATTAAATTTAAATGTATATAATATAACTTTTTAAATGTAAATTTACATATTATATACATTGAAATATATTGTTACTATTTAACATTTTAAATGTACATTTACATATTATATACATATAATATTCACGGTTACTATTTTATATTATACGCAATTATCTTTTATATATATATATTATACACATTTTAATAAATCAAATAACATTTTGGCTTTATTTCTACTTTATTTTTTTTATTTTTTTATTTTTACATCTCATTATTTTACAACAATTTTTTCAATGATTTAAGACTAACATTAATTTTTAAAAATATATAGGATAAAGTCATAATTTCGAATAATATTACATTTCTATTTTTTAGATTTTAATATTTTTAAATCATATATTATGCAAATATATAGATATATAATTATTCTATTATTATTATTTTTCATTCTCATTTTACTAATATTTTATTTTATTTTTAATTTTTAATTTTTAATTTTAATATTTTATAAATATATTATTTTATTGATAAACATAAGAAATAATCCTATTATTTCATATTAATTAAATAAACTAATATCACTTTTATTTTTTGAATGATTTAATCCATTCATCTTTATATAATGATAATTTACAACAAATAATATTTTTTTAAAATTACCAAAAATCCAATAAATTAAAAAATACATATAACAATAAATATCTATCATGCATTACAAAATAAATATAAAACAAAGGCAAAAATATTACCTAGGAATAAAATAATATAACTTTTATATTTTTTTGAATGATTTAATCTATTTAAAATAATAATTTCCATTAAATATTATTCAAACAAATATTACATAATCCAAATAAATTTAAAAACTTATATAATGATAAAAATCATATATTACAAAATAACTTGAAATAAAAATAAAGCAAAAATATTACCTTATAAATAATATGAGTGTCCGAAGAAAAGAGAGGAGATATGCTAAGAAGTTCCCTAAAGAGAAATGAGGAATATAGATAGAAGCAATGGAAAGTGAAAAACTGAGTTTCAAATGAGGAAGAATGAGAAAATAAGGATGAAGAAGTTTGAAGCTGATTTATATTGTAAGAGAAATTAGGAAGAGGTAGGACGAGTGTAGTGTGTAGGATAGGGGATGAACATTTAAATGTTTCAAAAGAAATGACATGAAACGGTCAAATTGGTGGAGTATTAAATTGGAGTATTTCAACATTTCAGAAAAAATGACAACACCTTGAACGGTTTTCAAATTAGTTGAGTGCAATTATAGTATAATAGTTTGTGAAGTGATGGAGTGCAGTAGGTAAGATTCTCCTATGGGTTATGGGTGTAGTGCATTGTTAGACTTGGGGAAGTGAAACGTGTAGTGAATGCCTTGTGGTAGTTAAATTCTCCTAAAAAGATGCGAAGTTATTCATTTTACAATGAAATTTTAACTTTAAAATTAATATTTTTAATCTTAAAATTTATATAGTAAAATTAATTTAAAAATTAAAACAAAACAAAATTATTTATTTTGTAAATAATTATTAAATAACTTAATAACAAATTTGTTTTTTTAAACTCATTTTTTCACATAAATTGATAATAGTTTTTTTTTTAATTTCAAAGTGAAAGAAAAAAAAATAGATAAATATTATTTATCTTATATTTAATTTAGTAAATAAAATTAATTAATTTTATAATATATATATATATATATATATATATATATATATATATATATATATAATTGTATTATTATATAAGTATAATAGGGAATGGAAAAATATATTCTTGAAGATAAAATTTCTCACTTTTTGTTTTATTTCTTTTTTTTTTTAAATTACTAACAATTTTTTAAAACTCGATTTTCACATAAAATTGATAATAGTTTTTTTTTAAATTCCAAAGTGAAAGAAAAAAAAAAGATAAATATTATTTATCTTATATTAAATTTAGTATATTATTTATATATTAAATTTAGTAAATAAAATTAATTAATTTTTTAATTCAAAACTGGATTTATACTATATAGATAAATAATTGTATTAAATTTCTCACTTCTTAATTTTATATTTTATATTTTATTATTATTATTATTATTGTGGAAATCATCTCTTCAAGAGACGATTTCTCACTACTTAATTTTTTTTTTTTTTTCTAAGTCTCTTGAAGAGAATTTCTCACTTTTTTTTTTTTTTGGAAATCATCTCTTGAAGAGATGATTTCTATTTTTTCAAAAAAAAAATCGCCAAAATCGTATATTTAAGAGACGATTTCTCATGTAAAAAAAATGGAATTTTAGAAATTGTGTCTTGGAAATACGATTTTTTTTTAATTTTTTTAAAAGTTCATAAACCCTCTTTTGAAGAAATGATTTTCCAAGAAATAAAAATAAAAACTCCCTCTCTCCTACCTGGAAAAAACTACAATAAATTTGGAATTATTTTTCCCACTTAAGTAATTTAAGAACTATTTTTTAAAACTACCGTACTCTTACCAAAAATCCCTTGATTCACTCCCTTCATTTTCTTGTTGTTTTGGTTCCATTAAGGCATCAGAGAGTTCAGATTGAATAATTTCAACCAACATCCATAAATAATTCCTAAAACATAATAAACAGAAACACACAAAAACTAAAAATATAAGGGATTCCTAAATATTCCCTACACATTGCTATTAAGGCTATAAGATTGAGCCTTGAACCTAAAGGAGTCATAAGGAATAAAAATCTAGTCACCTTAATCCAGTTACAATGGAGTTCAGGAGTTTTGAATGATTAATTGATAAAAAAAAGGAATTAATAATACTTTTAAAGCATCAAGGAAGAGATACAATGATGCTTACTAGAAGCGCCATTGTATGCCCCAATAATTCTTGGTGTTTTCCTTAACATTTTTAATAAGTGTCATTGTTTTGTAGTGAATTTTACCAAATTATCACTGCAAACATCATTTTTTGTTTCATTAATAATGCTGATATTCATAGAAAGCATCATCATATGCATAATCACATAGACAATGATGCTTTTGTATGAGCATCATGATGTTCAATTATTTTCTTATGCTAACACAAGTAAAGTTATATTGTATGTTCATTTTTTTTCTATTTTTTTAATTAATTTCATTACCATATAATTATTACACCTTGATATTCAAATATTTCATATAAATATAATATTAAAAAAAGAATTCAAAGAAAGAAATATCAATAAAATAAAATTTCATAAAATACCAATCATCTTCATTTTTTTTGGTCTCATTAAGATAAACATGCATATGTATGTTTGAATCACCATTCTCAAATATCTAACTTGTACCTATTGAACTAAGTTTGCTTCTTTTACATATTAACCTAATCAAATTTTGTATAGTACTCTAGCTAACTATTACATGTCTCAATATATGATTGACATAATCCTCATTTTGTGCACTCAATATCTCAAAACTCTTTAGAGTTATCATGCATCCTACCCAAAAAAACAAAAAAGTTTCTATATTAGCATCACAAGTCTAAAGACGCACTATCATCCATCATTTTATAATATGTTGAATTCTCCATCCATTAGTTTGAATGGTATCTTGAAGAGAAAAAAAAAATTATCTCTTGATCTTTGAACCAACATTTCTTGGCACTTAAGGAAACATTATAACATCTCTACAATAGTTGGATATAAAAAATTGAAATCTTGTTTTTCTCAAAATGATTCATTAAAACAAGCAAACTGTTTATGATCAATTTGTTTGAAAAGTATAGCAAGAAAAAAATGGAGTAAAAAACCTAATTACAAGTTTAAGCTAAATAATGTTCATTTCTCTACTATTTTCCTTAACTTCAATTTCATGTTCTTTTCAATTGTATTTTACATCTCATGAAGGAAGGGCTGAAATTAAAGGTCTTACTAGTAGCAAAAATGGAATTCGCTTTCTAGTTTTTTTTTTTTTTTTTTTTGCACTTTTTGGAAAAAATTTCCAAGTTAAAAAAATTTAAAATTGTTGAAGTACTCAAAGGTGGATAAAAATATTAAGATATTTTTCCTAAAATATCCCTATTTTCTAGGAAATACTTAACAAAAAAATTTCTAGCAAGGAGGTAATAAACATATTTTTGTGATATTATAATTTATTTATTTTTAGAAACAATTCTCATCTTCATCATCGAACAAGCCATAATATTTTGTATCTTATTCTTTTCATTTCATTCTTCATCCATAAATCGTAATAGCCCTTATAGCTAGGTTTTCAAAAAGTTGGGTCCCAAGAAAACAAACCCTCACCAATGCATACTTTCAAACTATTGTTTGACATAATTGAACCAAGTTTCTTTTTTTTTTCTTTTCTTTTCTTTTTTAAACTAATCAATATGAAAACATGACATCTTAGGATTTCTAATCCTTTTTTTCCAACTTCTCAATACATAAAAAGGAACTAACAACAAAACAGATCAAGTAAGCACAAGTGAACAAGTGAGGCAAACCTTCAAAGAGGTACTTGGAGATTTCTTTGCAAGTCTTCTCTAAAATAATTTGCACCATTAAATTAACAAAATGCTTAATTCACAAAAACACATTCTCCTATAACACAAATCTATAATGCTTATTAATTTCGCTACTATCAAATAAGAAACTAAGGAAGCATGAATCTCAATGCACAAAATCTCACATGGGGGTACTCACAAAAATCCCTTTATAACAATATTATAAAATAAAATAAAAACAATAAATGAAGGAGTAGGTTCTATAGAGAAACATGTAAACTATAAATTAAAAGTTTCTATGATAAGAAACATATACTAGAAAGCTTGTGGGAAAAGGAATATTGAATAGAAAAAAACTTATTAAGAAGCTCTAAGCCAAAACCTCAACTATGTTTATAGATGACTATTACGGGTGCATGGATACCGGTAATTAACCTATAAAAGAAACATAGGCCTCCCTTTATCATTTGAAGCTTCTTTTGGACAATTAAATGCAAAGTTGTGACTCCGTATATTTAACCAAACATTTTGAGCAAATGCTTTTTTAGGTCACTGGTATAGTAATTTAAGAAATTTCAAACCAAAATAACTTTCTAAGGTGAAACAATGCTCAAAACTACCAATTATAATCTAAAAAATAAAATTTGAAATTATCATCGTAAAGAAAATATGAAAAACTTTAAGTATACTTCGAGAGATGAGTTAGTTGAATTGTAAATTGAATAATGACATATATCCACTCACATTAGGTTGTTTCTAGGAGAAACAATGTTTCTATTATTAGCTCATAAGGCTTGGCAAGGAATTCATATAGGTGAACAACATATTCACTTTTAATCTAACAATAAAAAATTTATGAGTAGGTCTACAATAATATACTAATTGAATTTTGAGCATGGATTAGATTCCAATAGTAGAGTATCACATAATCCTATCCCAAAAGTTGCAAACAATGCAAAAAATAAAATAAAATAAAAAATAAAAATTAAAAATTAAAAAAAAATTGCACTTACTTAGTGGTACATGAATCCCCTTCTCTCATCAGTAAATTAACAAGCTTCTTGGATCATCAGTTCACAAACTTTAACCTAAAGTAATCGCCTATGTAATTATTCTAGATATGCATAATAATTTACATATACTTGTATACACATTGGGGCCACAACCCCTATTTTTTTTATTCCTTGAAATAAGTAAATAAATGATAGAACCATATTATTAGCTAACAATGTTTTTTATATTTTAAACCTAATTTAATTAAAATCAACCTTAAAATAAAATGTTTCACTTGAACCAAAATGTGAAAGTTTTTTTTAATTATAAAATTCATTTCAAATTATGGCTTAAGAGAAAAATTCATCAAGGAATAGTAAGGAAAAAAAAAACCTTATGTTTGATAGTTATTTTTCCCGTTATCGTCTTTTGGCACCCTTTGCACATTGGTGCAACTCTTTTAGTTAGTAATGTCCATAAATTCTTGTACCTAGAAAAAATAAAGATAAAAAAAAGACATCATAAAACAATACATTAATTTTCAAACATGACAAAACAATACATCAACTTTAAACTTTCAAATATCACTATTTTTTTCCCTAATAATGTTGAATCCACCATGAGTGATTGATGACATTTATTCCTACTAGAAGTGAAGAAAAACCCAAGTTATATAGGTTTGCCCCTTTATCCTACACAAGAAGGAAAATATCGAGTATCGAAGCATCTCGATATATGTTAGAGAAATATCGGTTCCACGATATTCTATTAATTTATCGTGACTTTCACCTATTTCTCGGGATTTATTGGCATTTTATCATTTTATCTTCAATATATCGCGATAATTTGGGCGGTTAAATGATGATCAATGCGGTCAACAAGCCTGTGCGATCAAACTTTTAAAAATGCCTCAGGATTTTTGGCTGGCAACGAGCCAACCGTTGGGGCAAGTTTATCCCTTGATATATAGTGTGCACCAAATATATATAAAGTCAAATTCATCATATAAACATAATTTTAAAAAACTGTTTTAAAGAACAAATTAATTATAATTATTTTATAATTAAATAATTTTTTTCATCTATTTGAATACCAAAAATATAAAAATTATAGTGATAATTTTCTTCATAGTGTTTTTAATATTATTAATATATTAATTAAGTATTAAAAATTATACATATATCATCATTTATTTTATATCATTTAATACAATTAAATTAAATGAATTATAATTTTAATATTAAATATGTTTTAAAATTAGACATATTATAATCAAATATCACAAATATTATTATGAATAATATTTGATATAATTTAATAATAAATATATACTTATGAAATTTATAGTTTTTTTATTAGCACATACAATATTATTATCAAATATGATAAATCATATTATACATATATCAAATTATTTAATAAAACAATTTAAAAATATCATTATACTTCTAATTACATTTTTATGAAGTTTTTCTTATATTTTTATAAATTTTGATCAATTTTATGCTTATTGATATTTTTTTCTAAAATATCCACTGATATATCTTCGATATATCCGATATATCCGTAAAATTGAAGTACCGATATATCTGTGATTACCGATATTTTCATCATTAATCCTACATCACTTAAATACCAAAGAGGTTCAAATTTGGGACCTCTAGTTCATTACCAAAGGGTACTACTTTTGAGTTATACCTCGAGAAGAACTATTTCACAATTTGAAACTAAAGATAATAGTATCAAAGTATCTAATTCAAAACATTGAATTTGAAAAAAAGAAATACATGATGATTCTACTATTTATGTTGCTTTATAAAACGGGAAGAAGACAAAAATTTAAATGATTGCTAAAAATTTAGAAGTGACTACTGCAATACACTATTGTAATGTTTACCTAGAAGAACCTTCACACTATGTTTGGTTCTTAGAAAGTTTGAAGGAAAATATTAGAGAATGAAAATAAAGGAAAAATAAAAGGAAATAAAAAGTGAAAGAAAATAAAAAGTAGATTTAAATTTAACAAATTAATTTCATATCCTACTTCAAACTTATTTCACTTATTTAAATTTTTTTATATAAAGATTAAATAATTTTAAAATATAGAAGTTTCTTGTTAATTTTTATTATATTTAACTTTCTTTCGCATTTTCCATAGTAAGATCAAACATGAGAAAATAATTTTTCTAAACATTTTTTTCCTTAATATTTTTCGGGGATCAAACATAACCTTCAAGTTCTTGGAAAATTTTTTGGAGGTTTTTATAAGATTACAAGTTTGTTTGGAATTCTCTAAAGTTATGTGTGGCACAATTTGCATTTTGTCAAATCAAATCAAGGATATTTTCTTTAAAAGCCACCATTATTTTTAGTTAAGATATAATTTTAATTTCAATGATCTTCTATTCCTTACTTCTTGTGTAATAAAGTTGTATTGCCTAGACATGGTAAAGCAAACATCAATCTTACTAAGAAAGGGAAAGTTGGTGCAAGTAATGTACTTAGTGAGGGCTTCTCATTTGAGGAAAATTATGAGAAAGTATAATCCACAATCAAAGTAACTTTTTTTCTTTTGCAAGGACAAATAGATTTGCAAATCATTTTACAACCTAAAAACATCCAGAAATTATAAAAAGAAATAAAGTTATCATGCAAGTAATGTAGTTAATGAGAGCTTCTTATTCCATGAAAACAAAACATATTATAAAAAATTAAAACCCTCAATCAAAGTACCTTCTCTTCATTTGGCAATGCCAAATAGATTTACATATTTATTTGTAACCTAAAAACATGCATAACTTTTAAAAAGAAATACTTTTTATCCTTAAGATACAACCAGGTTCTAACCAATACTTTTGCTTCTGAAATAAAATAGAGTTCAATGTCATCACATGAAAAGAAATAAAAAATAAGAAAAATGAGATCCAATAGCTTGTCTTGTACTTGACTAAACTAAAAGAGTATGTAGAAATTAATCCTTTGCAAGTACAAGTCTTATGTTTTTGGGTCTAAAATTATACAAATAACAAATTACATTTGAGATATACAACATTGTTTTAGGATTAACAAACCACAAGGTATGAATAAGAAAAGATGAACTCCTTATATAGCCTTTATCATAGCAAAATTCCAAAATTCTACATAAAATATGTTCATATGGTCAGTAATAGCTAGATGACCTTCAAAACACTTGGAACATTAATCTCAACCTACATCAAGTGACTTAGGCAAAACTTTATTTCAATTTGTTCATGAATTGTAATAATTAGGTAAAATAATTAGTTTGTTGGACAAAGCTATTTCAATGTGCATATTATTTCATTTAGGTAGCTCCACTAACAATAGACCATTAAAGTGAGAAAGAAAATAAAAGTGAAAAAAAAATTACAACTTGACCCACACTTACCAAGTTGTCACTACCTCTTACATGTTCTCCCATGTAGGAGTATCACCCAAAGTGATGTTTGACTATGAAGAAACTCATTATGGAATTCATGTTCAAAAAATTATAATTGAGATATTTATAATTATAGAAACATATATTGATTTGCAATTCTCAAGTGGTATCTTCAAGCATGAGTAATCATTAATTGAGTCATTAACATAATTTAATCAAAGTGCATTTTATTAACCTTCATTTTGCTATATGATTTTTGTCCATTAAACTAAGAAAAAAACAACACATAATTTGATTAGTTCATTTGACAAATAATATGTTAAAGGAAACTTTTGAATTTTATGAATTAAGTAGAAAACTTTAATATTAGTAAGTTTTGATCCACAATTATCCCCTTCATGTATCTCATAACACAAAACCCACATTCCCTAGAAGCTAATTGTCTTGGGCATTATAGACACACATGTAAACTGTGGTACCATTAGATTGAAAACTTATATCATGTTTTTACTTAATTAATATCTAAAGTGATCATACAAATAACCATTTTCAAGTTCCATGTGGTGAACTTAGTGATGAAACAACATCCTTTAATCTAAACGAGTAACTTACCACCACTTTTACCCAAGTAGACTCTCTTTTAGATGTTTTCTATTTTTTTTAGAGGGTTGATTCTCATTGCTCCATATGAATGAGATGATATTATTCAAATAGTACATATTCTCTAAAAAAAATGAAAAGAAAGACACATATTAACCATTTCCTTAAGATCATCACAGGGTTGATAAAACATTGGGTTAA
This sequence comes from Vitis vinifera, assembly GCF_030704535.1. Taxonomy (NCBI): domain Eukaryota; kingdom Viridiplantae; phylum Streptophyta; class Magnoliopsida; order Vitales; family Vitaceae; genus Vitis; species Vitis vinifera. The sequence goes on along the minus strand of NC_081816.1, from coordinate 16,742,380 downwards.
GGTAGAATGCAATCGTTTTCTTTGCCTCTAGTGCTACTAAGATCCAATGAAAACTACAAAAAATGGTCATTTTCATAAAATTTATACATAAAGTATTATATCAAAATGTAACATACATACATAAAACTAACATTTGAAAAAATGCTTATGCTAGATTATATGGAACAAAAACATAGTTAGCATGTTTTGCATTCTTTAGTTGATTTGCAATAACCCTTGATCTATTTTCCTTGGTTGTTTTTCTTAATCTTGCTTTTGAAACCAAATCTATATTGACAAAAACAATTCTTTTAGATTACTTTGCATTAATGAGCTTTTTATCCAAGTGTGTCATTAAATTCCACACAACAAAATATTAATCTTAATTATAGGTCGTTAACTATTAACTTTATCCTTAAGAGGCAATGAAAATGTAATGACCCCACCCAACCGTGTAGATAATGTCTCCTCTAGGCCTAAAAGGGCCCTCACGATTTTAAAACGTGTCTATAAGGTTAAGAAAAACTCATACATATATAGCATAAAAAACTTTTTCCCCTATTCGATGTGGGACATCACAATCACCCCTCCCCCTCCCATGTAGACACAACATCCTCATTGTTGTTGGGATTTAGCCCCTCAAAGCAAGACATGATGTAACAAAGTCATGCTTAACTATCATTTTTCTATCTTTTCTATGCATTAAGATTGATTTGAGTATTCGACCCATATCTTTTACATTCTACATGACTTGAGTGTATTCGAAGTTGCATATAGGATACAAGTCATAGGTTCCTTGTAAGTAAATAAGTTATCCATTGTCAGTTCATGGATTTGGACAATCCAATAGAGATTATAGTGCACCAGCTCATGATTAGAAGGATGACTTATCTTGGTTGTCGAGATGGGTTTCCCATGGTGAGTGCACTAGTGTATGTGATGCACATTGGACAGAACTTACAATGAATCGTGATGCAAGAGTATCAAGTATTATGATTCACAAAGTTCCTATACTATATGGACTCTCAACTTTGAGAGAATATTGAGTCTATGCCAAAACCAATACGAGGTTTTGACCTATAGGTGATATTCTAAATTAGTCATATATCCTTATGAATTGGGTCATTATTGATGAAGGTTGATGGCAACAGGTATTCTTAATAGATGTACCATGATATCTTATGGATTGAGATAGTGTATCATCTTGGGTGATCCAAAAGACATGTGATCATAAAATCTATAGTCGTAGTAATTTCTTTAGTGAAATTTGGCATATGCTCATTGAAGTTAGAATAGGTTAGTTGATCACATAATTAGTGGGATATGTAACTCAATGATTTGAGAGGTAACCTTGATAGATGATAACATTACCTTGTTAGATTATGAATACCAATTCATAAAGAGTCTACATGTAATGGATAGTAGGTCATAGACTAAAGTTTCGTCTTGTTGTTATTTACATAAGATACTATAATGCAGTCAATTCTCTTTAGTGGAATGTTGAATCAATTTTAGAATTGGATTTTGAGGAAGTTAATGCTCTTATGGGTCTCGTGGTCCTTACTCTTAGCACATATACCATGATGGCATGGTTTATGAAGGTTAGATTGACTCTATGTTCAATCTTGGGCATAAGGGCATTTTGATAATTACGCAAAGTAGCATAGGGGATAGTGAACAAGGTCTCTAGATTGGACTAATTAATTAATAAGATGACCATATGTGGTTAATTAATCAATTAAGACTTGTATTGGACTAGATTAAGTGACTTAAGTCTTTGTGGTTTCAAATCATTTAAAGCCAATAGAAAAACCTATAAATACCCTTTTAAAGGTTAGGGATTCCAACATACTTTTGGTGAGAACTATCTTTCACCTTCATATAGAGAGAAAGAGTCATAGTTTTTTCCCTTCCACAAAGCCCACACTTTGGAGAGCTAAGATCATGGTTCGAATCACCAGGTAGAATATCATAAGTGTATGAAACCTTTGAACTCTTTAGGCTTCATCTTTATTAGATGGATTTTGGTCTAGGAACATCCAAATCTAAGTATAAGTTTCAAATCTCTTGATCTTTATTAAAAATGGTTTTGAAGCCATTATTTTTTGTTGTGATAGATTTAGAAATTCCTAGGGATATATGCATACACCCTACAAGATCTAGGGCATGGGAATAGATAGATTTGGATATTCATAACAGTTATGTCTTATAGGATTGTGGGGTCAAACAAATAGACACCCTCCATGGGGTTAAACAAAACCCCATACTGAGGTTAGTGATCAATTATGATTCCATTTGTAATGACCCGTACCCAATTGTGTAAATATTATTTGCTTTGAACCCAAAGAGGCCCTTATGACTTTAAAATGCATCTACAAGGTTATGGGGAGCCCATATATATAGCACCACAAGCTTTCTCCCCTATCTGATGTGAGACATCACATAATACACATTAGGAAATGATGAAATCCCTTACTAAATGTAGTATATAATATTGTTTAATGACACTTCCTTTGATAATATTACCATATACATATCTTCTTTCAATAGGAAGGCTCTAAAATTCTCACTAAAAACATCATCTAGGAAGTTTATAAATTGGAATTTCTTATCTTTAAGCATGAGTCTAACTAATATTGCAAAATCCTTGATAACTTGTGGATTTTCAACCTTGGATTTGCCTTGAATTTTATTTTATTATTATTTTTTTTGTTTCTTCCCCATCTTAGATCCCCATAAAACAAGGCACCATGACAACAATCATATTAGTTGAAATGAGGAAAAGCTTATTATTCTTATTAGAACTTTGGTTGATGAAATTTACACATCTCTAAATAAGTACTCACAAACCAAATGGGTTGACCACATAACTTGGTAACCAACTGCACTCCTAATAGTTGTAGCTTGCCCAAGAATAGGAATGGGAAAGAATGTATTTGATTTGTAAGGAGCATTCACAATTATTAAATAATTCAAACAACAATCTAGTATTATTATTCCACTAACCATTATATTATATATCCTTAATCTCCACTGTCAATTCAATTTTTTTTCCTACATAAGGAATCAATTTTGTTAACTAGACGCCAATATTTCTTACAAATCAAACACAAATTGTCTGTGATATGTGTATAAACTCAATGATAACTATATGCATTAGAATATGAGTTGCAGTTGTGGTAAACATTTTCAATGCCTTAATATGGGTTTCGTTTAGGTAGATGTAATTCTTATGGTCCCTATATAACTTGAATTACAAGATTGAACCAAAAAATGAAGTCAAAATAGAAGATAAGTGATGCATAGAATATCTACTGGTTGTGCATGAAATCTTAATAAATTTGTCTTCTTTAGGTTCCTAACCATGCAAAAGTTTTGATTTGGGGAAACTTCTGAATCTTCAAATTAATTTCACCAATGGAAAATTAGTCAATCTTTTGGGAAGTGTGAGGCAAAAAAGACCCTCCAACGCATCCAAAGAGAAACATTTCTCATCTAGGGTAGAATTAAAAAATAAACATTTCTAAGTGGTTCAAGAGTCTGCTATTTAGTTGCATCTAAGAATCTATTGTTTATCCTTTGAGAATGAGTTTTTATGTAGTTTCTTCAAATTGAATCTTCAAGAGCCTTGTAGTTTTAGAGGCTACCTTCTTCCTAGGTGAAAAGAAAATTCCTATATGTATCCATAAGCATGTGACATTTCTATATTCATAACATTCTCCAAAATATTAAGGCTTTCCTAACCGCTCTCGTTTTGTTTTTATCTTTTTTTTTTTTACTAATTGGGATTGGTTGGACATCATTTCAAAGGAAGGTTCTTAAAATTCTGACTAGATAAGTGGAAAAATTCACTATCCAATTGTTAGATTTAGAAATTAATTAGGAGATACTACCAAAGAAAGGCCAAACAATCATATTTTACAAAGTAGTTCTCTCATTTTTTTCTTGCACCAATATCATTTCAATTGCTCTCATCCATGCTATAAAATACCAATTAAATGTACAATTAATTGGCACTTCTAAATTTTTTGAAAATAGAGTAGGAATTAGACCCCAACTAGAGGGGTTGAATCTCACATGTCAACCCTTCTACATTCCAAGTCTTGGGTATCAATGAGAATTGAAGCACCTAAACCAATTTAGTTAGGTAGATGGTTACAAAGAATTTAACCCCCTACCTGGTATTTGCTACCTCTACATTCAACAACCACATTTCCTTTGTGCTAGATGCAAATTTAAAAATAATAAGCCCTTAGCATAACTCTAAATGTCTTTTGCACAAACTTCAATACATAATAGAAAAATTCATTTTATTAAATTTATCATGCATTTTTAACGGTCAAGATTAAAATTCAACACCTACAAAATTCGTACCTTTATTTTTTTTTTTCTAGAAGAAACTAAAAAATATGCATCTATCATAGATGAAAGTAGATAATGCTAGAGCCCAAATGCAAACATGCATTAATCCCATAATAGGCAAGATTGAAAAAGTGTTTGTCATGTAAGTTTCATCTATCATAGATGAAAGTAGATAATGCTCGAACCCAAATGCAAACATGCATTAATCCCATAATTGGCAAGACTGAAAAAGTGCTTGTAATGTAAGTTTGAACGTTCAGCTTAGATTGTTTTTCATGCAAGGTTGACCATGTTGTGTGATCGATCCTATTCACTAATCCCATTTATGACATTCATTCTATGGATAAGCATACAATTAAAGATTTAGATAGTTAATTTGTAGACTTTCTAACATATTTTTTTTTTAGTTTGAAAGTCTATATTGCACTTTGGCCCTGGTTGCTGAAGAATGTCCATCAACAATTTACATTTTTTAACAATACCACGACCTCAAACCATGCCTTATCAAGCATTCACACAATAAAGGAAAACAAACAGGAATACAAGTATTAAAACTCAAATACTAAATTTGGGAGTACATGAGTTCCTTAAAAACTTGAAATTTCTCCAAATATCTTGAAATTGGCAACAACCCAACAATAAATAAAAAATTATTTACTTACCATGAAATTATTTAATAAAATGAAATCACATATGTAATTTATAAAAAAATCAAGATATACGTAGAATGATATGTATTTTTCCTAAATAAGTAATTAAAACACAAAAATAAAGAACAGGGAACATAGATAAAAAATAATAATAATAAAAAATACATTCATTTTATGAATAAGTATATGATCAAAGATTAGTTAGTTTTGTAGATTTTCTAACACAATTTTTTTAGTTTGAAGGTTTATATTTCACTTTTGCCCTTTCTATGTAGAACACCATGAAAAAATGTTCATCTACAATTTACTTCTTTGCAATACTACAACCCCAAACTACACATTTTCAAGCATTCACACAAAAATGGAAAACAAATAGGAATACAAGTATTGAAACTCAAAGAACCAAATTGGGAGCACATAAGTTCCTTGAAAGCTTGAATTTTCTTTAAATGTCTTGAAATTGGCAATAACCCAATAGTAAATTATCTACTCACTATGAAATTATTTAATGAAATGAAATCACATACACAATTTTTAAAAATCAAGATATATATGGAATGATATATATTTTCCCTAAATCATTAATAAAAACACAAGAATAAAGAACAAGAGCATAAAAAAAATTAAAAAAACCATAAAAATAGAAAGCAAGAATATTATTATGATTGAAGTTAAGTTTAAGGGCTGAGGTATCTAAAGCAAAGGATAATCTTCCAAAATAATACTACCACCCAAATTCTAAAAGATTGGATTCATTTACTACTTCAATCAAGCAATAGCAAATAAGCAAAGAAAACCCTAAATAACAATAAATTAATTTATATTTTTCGGGAAAAAAAAATTAAGATAGCAAGATGTTACAAAACTTAAAGCAAAGATTATCCGTATTTCACTAAAACCCTAAATAAAACATGCGACCAACAAAGCGATTTTATCGGGTAAAAAGTTAGGGTCCTTGTTGATTTCACCAAAGCTAATCAACTTGTCAATTTTTCTTGACAAAAGCCATGTGTTTCTCTAGAAAAACATCTATCTCTTTGAAACCTACTATTATAGGGAGTTAAGGTTACAAACGGTGGTCTACTAAATTTGAAAGAGCTCACCATAGATCATTGATACCTTGTTAGAGTGTGAGAATGACTAATGTATTTTCACTAGTGTGTTTTCTCTTAAAGATCTTTAACGTGTCTTAGTGGGGTGTGAGAGTAGAAGGAACTCTATTTGGAGAAAAGTACATTTGATGGGTCCATTTCACGATGTAAAAGTGAAAGTTTATATATAAGCTATCAGAAGATGATGCTTGTACAAAATGCCAAGGATTCCAACAATAAGTGCCATTACTATATGTGTCTCTATTAAGCGTCATTATATATTACATATTATACTTAGTATTGACACTTTTTTAAAGTGCCATGGAAAGAAGCATCATTGCTTACCTATTTTGTAGTAGTGTTGGAAAAACATATTGAAGGCCAAATGTATAAACAAAGAAAAGTGAATAAAAGCAAAAAGAAAATTAAAGAAAAGTTACCTTTCAAGAGTAGAAAAGGTAGCCTAAGAAACTAAAAGAAAACCTCAAAAAAAATAAGAAAGCTTCATAGAAATGATGTGTAAAGTATTTAAAATGGCTATATATGCAACTAAATGATAGTGAAGATACTTCTTCAATGACGTGTGGTGCACTAAAGCAGAAAGAGAAAAGCCATAATCAATGGGAAGCTCAATAATTAAAGGTGGAAATTCAACCATGTCCAAACGCTACATATAGCATGGGTTAGGATAGATACATTAAAAGTAATGATATGATTTAATATTTTCATTGAATTACTTAGGACACCACTTGCACTTTACTACCAAACTTTTGTATTAAGACATATTTGAACATTCTGGCTTGATCATTTGTATTGTACATAGCTTGAATGCATTAAGAGTTGCATAAAAAATTCAAGTTGTGGGTTCATTAAATGTTGAAGAGTAAGTTCACGATTGGTTCATGGACTTAGGGAATCTATTAGAGGTCATAGTGCATAACCTCCTAATTGGTGAGATGACTTATCTTGGTCACTAAGATAAGTTTTTCATGGTGAGTGTACTAATGTGTATGATTATACATTGAAGAAAACCTACAAGAGTCATGACTAATGGGTATCCAAATTTTCATGACTTTTCTCATCTATTATGTTGTGTATGTTCTCAACCTTGAAAGAATATTGCAATAGTGTTGAGGTCATCAACTACTTTAACTTAAGGGTTAGATCCTAAAATGGTCATATATTTTATATGGATTGGGTGACTAATGGTTTAGGCAAGTGGCAACAAACATATTCTCAATCGAGACACCATAATATCTCATGGGTATAGTATGTCTCCTTGCATGATCCTAAGGATTTCGTGATAATGTAGTTATGGCTATAACAATTCATTAAATAGAATTTGACATATGTCATTTGTGAGCTAGAGTTTGTTAATTGATCGTGATATAGGAGAATATGAGACTCGAGGATTGAGAGATAATCCTGAAAGGTTAAGAACTACTATCTTATGGGATTATGAGTATCAATTCATGGGGAATATGCATGCAATGGATGGTAAGCTATAGACCCAAGTTTTCTATCTTAATAAAATATCATAAGATATTATAGTGCAATTTACTATCTTTAGTAGAATGTTGATTCAACTTCATAATTTAATTTTAAGGGAGTCAACACTTTCTTATAGGTCCCTATGGTCTTCACATGAGCTCACACTCTTTGATGACGATTTTTTTTAGGAGTTTTTAGAATTTAATTATGAATGTGCATAAGGGTGTTTTTTGCATAAGCAAAGGTTGCATAATGACTTATAACTATATGACTCATGAGTTTTCATTTCGGGTTATTTAATTCATTGTAACCCCTTGAGATAATTAATTAAACGGGACACATTAGGCTCCTAGAGTAATATTGTAAAAATTAAGTTTTTTCCGCCACACCTAGGATCTTAGTTGCATATGCCCTTTAATCTGGATTTAAGGATTGTTTTTCCTAACATGTACTCACATTGAAGAAATTTGAAGGAAACTTGAGCAAGAGGCTAAAAACAAAATAAACCTTTTCCAAAAATTCCCTGCTTTATTGCTTCTTAACGACATAAAACAAAAAATAAGAGGCATTGAAATAACCTGATTTTGTCCCTTATGGACCAACACAAAATGCAATGCAAGTCCTCCCATACATCATTAAGGGGTTAGATCTTACCCTTGTTTTCACTAATTCAATTCCCTTCTATTAGGCTATTGAAGCAAGATCATTGTTACCTCCCAACTACCCTCATTTGAGATGAATAGATACTTTGACAATTACCTTTTGTCTGTCCTCTCATTGGATGAACAAACACTCTACCGATGTTTTTTATTTTTTATTTTTTATTTTTTTTTTGTGCAAAAGTGCACGTGAAAGGTAAGATGATGCCAATGTGTGAACACCATAAGTTGATACCTAATAACAATTTGTGTGTCCTAAGGGGAATAAACCCATGTATTAATAATTCATTGGATGGTTCAAAAAAATATAAAGACAATTAGTTTAATATTAATGCATAAAAAATTTAGTTACTAAGCTCTCCTTTTCTTACTTTTTTTTCTTTTCATTTTCTTGCAACTAGAGTGCTAACTTGATCATAAAAAGGGATACTTTAAACTAACTTGGTTTAACATTTCCCTTTGTTTGTAGAAAGCATGAAGTCTAGTAGTAACAAAGCTATTGCACTTTTTAGGCAGAGTCAAAGAGCAATAGTTCTTAGGAAAAAGATTGTTGCTTGAATAGTTGTTGTCATCATTCTAAGTGCGCAAGATTACCATGTACTATGTGATTCTTAATAGATAAGATGGTTTTACTTCAAGGAATCAAGATATCTTGTTTCTCTATCAATTTAAATTATCCTTCAAGTACTTTTATTTGGCCTCAAATAGGAGGGCATTTTGTATTATACAATTATAATGAGTAGCAACTTTAGTACATTCTCACATTAGGAAAGTAGGAGTATTATCCTAAGGAATTGGGTGAATGACCTCTAGTATCCAACCATTTGACTAGGCCTCCAAAAATACAAATGGGGAAAATCATGTAGTATGCCATTGAATTAGTTTCAACAAGCTTGTTAGGTTGTTTAAGATTATGGCAATTGAAAAGGAATATGACAAGGTGCTGAGATTTGGAAACCTCAAATATCTCTTTAATAATCTCATCCTTTTTGTAGCTTGAAAGATATATTGACAATGACCAACACAATTTGCCAACAATATTAACTTTTCTCTTTTTAATTTCTTAGGTTATTTTGAAGCCAATTGTTAGTGCAACGAAGTTCAACTAACAAATTCAACAACACCACCTCCTTTAGCTAGCACATCTAAGAGTGTTCCTTACAAAATAGATGAAAAGGCAAAAAAATGAAAGAAAGTGGAAAGTAGTTTTAGATATCACTGTTATTCCGCTCCTTACTTATGGTTAAACTAAGGTTAAATTGTTCTAATTATGATTAGGAGGAACCATGATCAAATAGTTACAACTATTGATAGTTATAACTCTAGTTTGGTGATTATAACTATGGTTGAATAGTTATATTGGTAGTTAACTATTTCAACTTTGATCATAGTTAGGTGTACCATGCTAGATTAGGGTTTTTTTTTTCCTAAGGAATCCAGATTTGGAACAATGTGCGCTTTAGGCTTCTTAGTTCTTTGTATTTTGCTTCTTATAGATTCATCCATGAATTAATTGAACAAATCAACTTACTTTTTTTTTTTTTTTATGATTATTTACACAAGATTGGGTCATGCATATTCATCTACTATGAATCGAGTCTATAGTGTTCAAATATAAAAATATGTGAAATACTTTGTCTATATTTTTATTTTTAAAATAAAAGATCTTAAAATATAGGATATTGATGTAATTTTTATTTTATCTATTTCTTTTTTTTTTTCTCTCCCTTTTTTTTTCTCTCTCTTCTGACTATTAAACCTTAATAAACCCTAAGAAGGAGAAAATATACCCCCACTGAATTCAACACAAGAAAGCCAAAAACACTTCATTTGATCATTGATTAAAAATCTGCCTATAGCCCATTTTCCCAAGACCAAAAAAAAAAAGGGACCGGGTATAAAGAAAACAGTGAGAAAATCAGCAGAGACGTCTGAGAATTACAGAGGCCATGGATTTTACTCCGATCAAAGACGCCATGACCTCCAAATCCTACGGCAAAATCGCAGACGTCTGCGACGATCTCATGCTTCAGGCAAATCCTCTCTCTGTGCCTTCGAATTTTCTCACAGTTTCTTCTTCTTTGTAAAACCCTAATTCAGTTCTCTAATCTCTCTCTAGGTTTCAACTCAAGGCATTGCTTTTGAAGATGAGTGGCCCTACACGATTCATCTTCTGGGCCACATTTACGTTGACGATATGTGAGTTATTTTCCTCCGCTTTCTCCCCAAACAAACGGAGGGCAAGGGTTCTGGAGTTGGTGATTTTTTTTAATTTTTTTTTCTAATTAAGGGTTTTCGGTTTGTGGAGTGATTGGTTGTGGTGGTGGTTTTGCAGTAATAGTGCTCGGTTTCTGTGGAAATCGATACCTCCGGCTATCAAAGAGCGGCAACCGGAGGTAGGTGCTGCTTGGAAAATTGGTCAGAGGCTTTGGACGCGGGACTATGCGGCTGTGCATGAGGCTATTCGAGGCTTTGAGTGGAGCCCAGAAGCACAGTGTATTGTGGCTGCATTTTCAGGCAAGATTTTCCACATGGCAGCATTGTTTTAGTGCCCTGTCTAGACCGGTTTTGTATTTTCTTTTTAAATAATAATTTTGATATGCAGTACTCCTTAACAAGGAGACCCCTGTCTCCTTATTTATTTATTTTGACAATGGAGGCCCTTAGTGGATTTTGTGAAGGTGAAGGAAGGGCATTTCATCATGGAATTCAAGTTTGAAGGAACCTGACGAAGGGTTTGAAATGACTCACTTTAACAATTGACAATAACCTTGTGTTCTATGACACTAGCTAAGAGTAATTGGAATATTTGAGTTGGGCATTCATGTTGTTTTAAGGCATTATCCAGGCTCAAAATAATTTGGAGAAGAGTGAGCCCATTCTTGTTGGGGGTGTCAATGATTGAAAGTGTTAGCTACTTTTATAGGTTCCAGGGTGGGCCATCTACCTTCATATTTTTAGGCCTTCCACTAGGAGCTCCGCTCAAATCAACAAGGATTTGGGACTTGGTGGAAGAGAGATTTTAAAAGAGACTTGCTATGTGGAAAAGACAATATCTTTCCAAAGGAGGGAGACTTGCTTTGATTAGAAGCACTCTTTCTAGTCTCCTAATCTATTTCATGGCCTTGTTCATTATCTCATGAAAGGTGAGTCTTAAGTTGGAACAAATCAAAAGAAGCATTCTTTGGGGCAAGGCAATGCTTGTAAAAAAACCTCATCTTGTTAATTGGTCTATAACTTGTTTGAACAAAATGTACGGGCTTTTGGAATTAGAAATCTCTCCATCCTAAGTAAGGCTCTTCTTGGCAAGTGGTGTTAGAGATTCACAACCAAAGGGAATCCTTTTTAGAAGTGAGTTATTATTCTTAAGTTTGGGGAAAAAGATGGGGGTTGGTGTTCAAGTGAAGTGAGAAATGATCATGGGGTGGGTATGTGGAAGGCAACTAGAATTGTGTGGGACAACATCAAGGTTAGATTTTGCCTCACATTGCTAACAAAAGAAGGGTAAAATTTTGAAAAGATAGATGGTGTGATGATTCATCTTTGGAAGAATTTTTTTTGTCTTTGTTCTCTACAATCTTCACTAAAGATGCATGAATAACGGAAGTTTGCCACTAGTCTAGGGAAAGAGGTTGGTGGAGCCTAGTTTCATGATTGGGAGCTTGAAGGAGTGACTGCCTTTCTACAGAAACTCCATGTGTGCATAGTTAGGAGAGAGGAGAATGATAGTTTATTGTGGAAGGAAGCCAAAAGTAGCAATTTCTCCGTCAAATTCTAGGTCCCTTTGACGGTGGATTTTTTTATTTGGGACACTTCGTGGACATAGTTTTAAAAGGCAGAAGATGCAAAAGTCTCCTACATCTTTGCAAAGTGCAATGCAAAACACGAGTCTAAGCGAAGTGAAACATGACATAGGATACATGTCAATTTTATAAAATATATTCAAAATTGAATTCAATTAATAAAAAATTAAGATTCTAAATATTTGAAAGAAATAATCAACAAAAAATAATGAAATTATATAAATTTGGATATACTACTAGAAATTTAAGAATAAGAGTGTTTAAAAAGGAAAAGTAAAGTAGATAAGGCACGCTTCTCCAACAAGGCACATGCCTTGGCATGTGAGACACTATAACTAGGGAGTGGTTGAACCTTGGACTTACCTTTTAAAACTATGTTCATGAGGTAGAATTTTAACAACCAATTAGCTTAAAAGAGGGGAAGGATTATGCTGAATAGATGCTATATGTGTTAAAAGGAGGAATTGTTTGATCACTTGCTCCTTTATAGTCCTAAAGTATCTTATGGTACTTGATTTTCTCCTTGTTTGGTGTAGTTTGGGTGATGCATTTAATGGTAAAAGGAACTTTGCTAAGCTGGCATGGAACTTTCATGAGCAAGAAATTGAAAAGGGCTTGGAGGGTTGCTCTATTGTGTTTGTTTTGGATATGTGGAAGGAAAGGAATTAGAAGAGCCTTTGAAGATTTGGAACTTTCAGAACAAGCAAGTAAACTCTCTTTTATGAGCACTTTTTAGGAATGGGTCAAATCACATGTAGATAATCATTTTGTGAACATGATAGACTTTGTAGATTGAATTAGGTCAAAGTAAGGAGAGGGGGTCTGTTTTTTGTTTCTTCTCTCTTTCTTTTGTTTGCCTACTTCTTTTAGTGACAAATGTTACATCTTATGTACTTTGTTGCGCCTTCTTGCATGCGCTTTTATTTATATATACATAATCTCTTTTTTCCTATCCAAAAAAAAAAAAATGTCATGATGTACTGTTACCATCCCATCTTCAAACTTCTTGTTAAAGTTGCTTCTTGGAGCACCATCTGCTGGGGATACGAGATTTCATTTGTGATAATCAATTTATTGTTGGCAATCTTTTGAGATTTGGATTCTTGTAGCCTTTGCTTCGTTAATGGTCAACAAAAAGGTGAATACTAATTTACTTCATTGAGATTGTAAGACCTTCTAGAACTTCTAGCCCTAAGAAATGCATCTTGTGTGTGGGGTGCGGAGAGACAATGGACTAGCCATTTTCTTCATTGATCAATTGTTATCCTAAGTTAGGGCTATGTGGATGGCCCTAAGGATTATTCCTCCTTTTAGGATTTTAAGAGGAGTCACAGGGGAAGAGTCTTGTGATATGCTGTGCTAGCCACCATCTGGTTTATTTGGTTTGAGAGGAATGCCTGCATTTTAAAGATTAACAGAGGTAGATCTATGATCCCCATTCAACAAGATGATGCCAATAGCAATTCTGGACATGTAGGGCCTTCTCTAGTATTGCTATTAGCATCATCTTGTTGATTAGGGATCAGTCTACCTATTCAGTGGGGGGAAATTTTTGTGTGAGAGCTTAGTGAATTTCCTTCCTTCAATATGTTGCCTCAAACTAATGAGATTATTATTTGCTTCCACTTCCCCATTTTTGTTTCTTCTCATTACACTCATTCCCAAAATATATATTTTTTTCTATTTAGTCTTCCGTATATTATCTGTCCTAACCTTATGTGCTTCGAAGGATTGCATCATCTTTTCTTCATATCTTAGGGGTTAAAAATCTGTTTTATATTCTGTGCAGTGCCTAGTCACCTAGTGAGTCTTATGAGTTATGCAAGTGTTGTTTCAAATCATTAGGCATCAAGATACTTTTTCTAACAGGGCTGCCAGGCGATTGTTTGTTGGAAAATATTTAACTAACCCATCTCTTAGGAAGTGCATGCATAAGATAATTACTTAGCTTCAGATACACATGAAATACAACATATAGTCATGCATTTTGAAATCAAAGGTATGGAGCTATCGGAGTAAAATTGGAAGACCTTTGCCCTAAGCCTTTGGTTTTTGTGCTTTCTCAGGGGAGGGAAGCTTGTCTTTTCTAGATTTCATTGATTTGTTGGTGCTGGCCCAAGGCCTTTTCTATTAGGGCCTTTTGCCTTCACTTTAGCATCTTTGGATGTTCTTACTAGTGTTTTAAAAGGCTATTGACGCTTATACCTTAGGCCTTGCCTCAAGCTAGGCTATGCAAATTGGCCATGAGGATATACCCTCAGTATAAAGTAATTGAGGTTTACAGCCTTGAGGCTAGTGAGGATTAAGCCTCCAGTATTTAAATGGTTTTAATGGGTTTAGGGTCGTTATGGGCTTTTATACAAATAAAAAAAAAAAAAAAATACCGGATATATATTTTTATACATATTTGATAAGATATTTTGATCTCAATATTTAACAGTTTTAATGAATTGTGCTTTTGTAAGGTTTTGGTTTAGATTAATAAGTTTTGTCGTGGGTTCACTGGGTTTAGAGTGTATGCAAGCGCAAGTCTGGTGTTAGGCTTCCAAAATCCATGTCCTGATTTTGATTTCACATGCTCAATAGTCTCATTTCAGTCAAAAAAGAGGAAAGAAGAAATGCTTGGGAGAATTTTAAATTCATGAGGACTGATTAGTGGATACTGAACTCAATTGGAATACAAAACCAGCTAGGAGAAAACAGAGAGAATGCTTTGATGGAGAACTCCTTTAAATCTAGATGCTTGGTGGCTATTCCAAAGACTTTCTTTTCTGGAAAGACATTTCACTTTCTGATATTTGTATGTGCAACCGACCCACATCCAGGTAAAAGATGTCATGAACTGAAAGGATATGTGGCTAGCTTATGTAGAATTTTGATGTAAATTTATTTGTATTTGAAGCTCTGTTTGATTGTGCGGGGTTTACTTTTGCAGATTGGTTGCTCCCCAAATTTACTTGCAGGCTCTATAGGCTATAGCAACCATTGACAGATTTACACTTGATGAAAATATTGGGCTCCATGGTGCTTCAGATCACTATTAATTGTCTTTTGAATTCTTTTTGGCAGAACTTTACACCAAGAAGATGTTTCAACTACTGCTATCTGCATATTCTACAATAAGCATTCAAGACACAGCTCTTTTTCTGGGAATGAGTGAGGATGATGTGACAAACTGTAAGCTTCTGTTCATCCTTATAGTCTAGGAACCCATAGTTAGGTCAGAAATGCTTTTCCTTTTCATCTGAACTAGGCATGCCATTTAAATACTATCTGAATCAAAGTTTTATTGCTTGGCTGTATGCTTTGGAAAAGGTGAATATGGGTTTAGAAAGCGGTTCTATGCAAAGAAAAACTTCTCTTAATTACTTCTTTTTCCTTATTCATTTTTTTTGTTACATGGTACAAATTGATCTTGAATTTATTTGAAAGACAGTATGAAGAGCCCAATAAACTTGTATATTAGTGGAATGTTAGACCAAGTTAGGCACAAAACCTACTTGAATTTATGCCAAAACATCTTGTTCAAAATTAATTTTTTTTTTACTTGTAAGAAATATGCACCCATTGTAACCACCATTTACTTTTATGCGAATTCCCTTGACTTGGTTTTGTTGCTGTGAAAAATAGGAAAGGGATTTTTTTTTTTAATCTTATCTTTTATGCTGTTTCAGTGTTATCTAATTGAAAATTTCTCCTCAATAAACAAGTAGTTATACCAGGCATAGTTGAGTGGAAGTGTTTTTACCTTGTCCTAGAAGTAAAGAATCTTAGGTTTGAATCTATTATAATCCATCTTCGTAACGGATGAGGTGGATTGAACTAATTTGGCCTGATCTCCTTAAGTGGATGGTTCCATGGAAGTAGAATGGAAGGACTGACTTTGTTGGTATTTGGTGCTGGAGACCACCATACAGATAGTGTAAACTTGTCCCAAATAATATTGAACTTCTACAATAAGATTCAACAATTCCTTCAGCTATCCTCTTCTTGCTTATGTGACCTTTTGATATCATGAATCACACATTTGCTTTGCAAAATTGCATGGTTCATAACTGTAGGCTTCTAAAAACAACTTAACTGCCCAAGAAACAGACAATAGAGGAGAGCTAAAAAATTTCTACTTAACCCATCTACTGAGTTTTTTGGTCATTTGCAGATGTGGTAGAGCAAGGTTGGACAGTGGATTCGGCCTCTCGAATGCTGACTGTGAAGAAGCAGCCTATTGTCACGGAGCAGAAACTAGATCCCAGTAAATTGCAGCGCTTAACAGAATATGTCTTCCATCTTGAGCATTGATCAAGTTGTGAAGAATGTGTACCCTTTTTAAATTGGGTTCCCTCCCTATATATTTCGGGTAAAAGAGCAAGTTCATTGAAGTTGATTGAACCTTGAATGTGCAGTAGTGCCAAGGTCGTGGTCTTCCATCTTACATTTTTCGCCTGTCAAGTAATTTTTTTTTTCTTTAATTGATGGCTTTCTGGTTTTAGATATTACAGATATCGTTTTCTGCTTTGATTTTCTTACTAAAGTATCTACCTGCAAATACAGTAGCTGTAGGTAAAGAAGTTGTGATTGTTATGATCCAAATCCGGGCCGAGGGCGGGTGCTTGATTGCTTGCCCTCCTATCCTCTCCACGAGGAATATAAAAATGGCCCTTAAATCAGTTAAAACGGATGAGAAATGTTTCTGGAGGGGTAATTTAGTCTAATCATTAATTGTCACTGTCACGTGTTAATAAATGAGTAATCATAAATTAATACATATAAGTAAAATGTTATCGTGAACATATGACATGTTAGGTTGTGTTACATCTTATCTGCATCTCCACGTGTCACATGGGTCTCACGAAAAAATAAAGAGTTTCTGGATAAATTGAAAATGATAATAGTAAATTAATTAATTTTGATAATTAAAAGAATAATATGATTATATTAAGTTAATGTTTGTTTTTTTACTTAATTCCAAAAAAAACTTTAATGTTTGATAGTGTTAGATATTAGGTTGTTTGTTTTTATAGTATTTTATTTTTATTAAGTATTAAAAAGTAAAAAAAAAGTTAATATATTATTTTTTTTATTTAGAAAAAATTAAATATTTTGATTTTTTCTGTTAAGTAAAAAGTTTATAATAACTCATGGAAAAATAGAAAAATGAATCATCTAAATTCTGAAAATAAATTGTTTTCAGTAAAAAGTCAAAAAACAAATACCTTTTAAGAGATATTATTAAAATGTCAAAACAAAATTTCAATCTTACCCTCTTTGGGGAAACATACTTAAAAAATTGAAGAAAACTTAGAGGGAACACGAAGATTTAAAGATTTTGTATGAAAACTAGAAGATTTCTCAAAAGACTATCATAAATTGTTATGAGATTTGAAGATTTTTACTTTTAGGAGATGCCTTTCATCCATAGTTAAGCATTAATATGCCTAGAGAGATTTTTTGCCTTTTTGTAAGAATCAAAGAAGGAATTAGGAATAGTTTCCTAATTCCATAAATCAATCAAATTTAGGATTTTGTCCATAATTTTTTTTATTTAAAAAAATTTGTGTACAAATTTTTGATACACTTAGTGGGACCATCTCCACCTCTCATATCTTTTTTTATAAGAAATTTACATTATAACGTATGAAGTCCAAAAAAATGGTTAACAAGAAATCAAATCCACCAAGTTTGATCCTACCAAAATTATTAGGACATGAACTAGTTTCAGAATGAAGAGAAAGTTGCAAGACAATTGTAGTTTTGGAAGTAACGTTTTTTGTTTCCAAAAATGTAGTTATCTCCTTGGTCTTTTCTAAGGCAAAGGAAAGCAATATGGTTGAATAAGTGGAATCACACCTAACCATATCTTAAGTGACAAATTTGAAGTCTCCTTTACTCAGAAGGAAAATGAATGTAGGGGCAGATCCACACCATCATCTCCATTTGAAAAATAACACAACCTAGTCATGATGACAAATTCAATCCAATTAGAAGAGCAAACTTCTAAAATGGCTAAACGATTGAAAGTCCTCACCAAGATCATTAATAAAAAAGATGCCTAAATTGCTCTTTCATGGATAAGATCAAAAGTATGGAAAAATCAAGCCAAATTGTTGTTGATTCATTTATGGGATTCTTGCCAAAAGTGAATCCTTATCAATGAGTCAAGGGTTTGAGGGCACAAAAACCCATTAAAAATCTTCCGGATTTTTCAAATGGGTTGATCCCTACCAATTAACTAAAGGATTCATCCTCAAAGATCTTAAGAGTCAAGATGAAGGTTGTAATGTATCTTCGTATACATGTACTAATCCTTATTCACAGAGAATTCAACAATAGAAATTGTCTCTAGGTTTTCAACCTCCAAAATTCCAACAATTTGATGGAAAGGATAACCCAAGATAGCATGTCTCCTACTTTGTAGAAACTTGCAACAATGCAAGTATAATAGAGTTCTAATATAGCAATTTGTCCATTCACTTAAAGGAAATGTCTTCAATTGGTACACTAATCTTCCACTTAGCTTAATAGATAGTTAGAAACAATTGGAATGAGAATTTCTTAATTGCTTTTATAATATTAGATGTAGTACTACTATGACTTAAGTCACCTACACTTGCCAATGGAAGGGTGAGTTTATAATCGATTACTTCAATAGATGGAGAAATTTAAGCTTTGATTATAAGGATAAGTTAACTAAGGTTATGTTTGGTTCCCAGAAAATACTAAGGAAAGAAAAAAAATGCAAAGGAAAATGATTTTTTCATGTTTGGTTGTCCTATGAAAAATATAAAAGAAAATAAAATATAATTAAAACTAATTAAAAACCTATGTATTTTAAAATTATTTAATCTTTATATTAATGAGTTAAAATAAATAAAATGAGTTTGAAGTAAAAAATAAAAATAACTTATCAACTTTTAATCCATTTTTTATTTTCCTTTACTTTTTCTTTCTTTCTATTTTTCCTTTGTATTTTTTTTCCCTTGCATTTTTCCTCAAATTTTCTGAGAACCAAACATAGCCTAAAACTTTTGTCATAGAAATGTGCATACATGGAATGCATTGGGGTTTAAGCCATATTCTTCATGGAATAAAACCAAGAACTTTTGAAAGTTTGGCAATATGCACTCATGACATGGGGTTTAAGCCATATTCTTCATGGAATAAAACCAAGAACTTTTGAAAGTTTGGCAATATGCACTCATGACATGGGGTTTAATATTGCCACTAACGAGAGCATGGATCCACTTGTCCAAGATCCAAGGAAAGGTAAGGAGAATTACAATGGTCATAAAGGGGGGCAAGAATTCATTTAAAACTAGCAATAAAGGGACTACAATTACAAACATAGCTCTAACCAAACTCCCCGTAAAGAAGGAGAAAGGGGAAGACGAAAAGACTAGAACCCAAAAGGTTAAGGTCAAAGGAAGTGTTTTACTTCAAAGGAAGTGTAGGAGAAGAAATAACCATTATTCAACTTTAATGTCTTTAGAATGCTTGAAGATCTCCTCAAGTTAAATTTAGTAGAATTGCCAAAGATAAAGAGCCCTAAGGCTAATTGCTTAGATGACCCAAAATTCTACATGTACCATCAACTCATTAGCCATTTTGTTTAACAATGCATTGTTTTAAAGAATGATATAATGAAATTGGATCATCAAGGAAAAATCAACCTTGAAGAGGATGTCACAACGTAATTTGTTTTGGAGCTCCTGCCAAATAAATAATAAAGTCATCAATTCTTCATCATACTTATACAATATGGTTTAGGCTATTTTACCTAATTCAAGTCAACTTCATACAATCAGCACCCTTTCAGATTCCTCACATTCCAAACAGCATGTAAGAACCCACTATGATGGGTCTACAAGAAAGAAACATTTCTTAAGGGTTGGATCATCTATGTTTCAAGTGGAAATATGGAATTTTGTAACATGCCAAAGAAACAAAATGTCAAGTCCACCTAAGAAGCTCTCAATAAGATCAAGAAAAACCAAGCATAGGTCCAAGATAGTTAAAAGGCATAATAAAAAATAATAATAAGGGAATAAATATGTATAAGAAGTCATGATTAATCTTGAACTTAAACAAAAGCTTAGAATTCCTATCACCCTATGGGAATTCATGTTGAAGTCATTCCATAATAAATACAAAATAGTAAATCATTTTGAAGCATGCTATGAAATACACAGTGATAAAGAATCTTCTAAAAGTGAAGATGGAAAATCAACCTTGAAATCAAGTGCAAAGAGAGTTTCAAATACCTAACTCTAAGTTTTCACAATTTGTTTGCCAGCAATTACATTTATAGATGAGGACCTATTTCTTGGCTTCAAGCCTCATAACAAACATTCTTTATGTTTGGATTTGTGTAAGAGTGTTAAGTGAATAAGATCTTAATTGATGAAGGATCAACTATTAATATCTTGCCTAATCGCACAATGAGAGAACTTAAGATCTCCATGGATGAGCGCTTTGATAACTTTTTAATGATCTAAGGCTTCAACCAATTAATGAGGTCAAAAGGCTATTAGAATGATTAAACTCAACTTCCTAATGGAAGACATGCCTTTAAGCACGTTGTTCCATGTTATTGAAGCTAAAACATCATATAACATACTATTAGGACTACCATAGCTTTATGATTATGGGATTATTCAATATACTCTATTAATGCTTAAATATTATGAAGATGGATTACAAAAGAAGATTGTTTTAGATTGTAGGTCATTCCTTGAAGCTAAATCTCATTTTAATGATCCAAAATTTTACTCAAGAGTTTGATGCTATAGACAAAATTTGATAATAAAAAAAAAAAACTTTAAAAATGGATAAAGTTGGTACATGCAAAACAAAAATATCATGCAAGGGCCAAGTAATAATAGCCAAACAAAAAAAGACGAGTGTTGAAAAGGGTAAACTCCCCACCCAAATGAATTGATGAAGCTTTAAAAAGTGTGTTGATCCTTTGATATGTACCCAAATCCAAAAGAAAAAAGGTTAATCTCCTTTTATAAGAAGTGATTGTGGCACATGGATTAAAGAACTAGAATGATTAACTCTCTTGATAAAAAAAGGTGGCCACATCAAGTTTTTAAGACATTTGTTAAAGGATTTTATTAGATTGTAATAAGGTCCAGAGATAGAAGAAGATGTCTTTCTATAGAGAGAACTCAAGGTTTTGATCGTAATGCTTATAAACTAATAACTTAGGGTTTGGCCACCAAAATGTCTCTACTTTAAGGAAACTTCCTCAAGAAATAGAGGAAGAAAATCCATATGAGCTAACCAACACCCATAAGATGTAGAAAGATAAAAGATTTAAGATTAAAAATTTAAGAGTTGGTACCATGTTTACTTATACTCTTGTTCACATATCAATAAAAAGATAAAACACCAATTATATTACGTAAAGTGGTTGATCAAAGGATGTTGAATTAAATCTATTATATAGTTTGTTTTTTAACAAATAAGGGGAACTTTCCTCATGAAAACCAATATTTGACAAGCTAGGGCAACTTTGTTCATTCTAAACTAAGACCTAAAATGAAGAAAGGAAAATTTGGAATAAATGATATATTATGTCTTGGTCTTAAAGACCTTAGTGATATGAAAAGCAAAACTTCATCTAATATAAGGTGGAATGGTAATATTACCATGGAAAAAATATTGAACGTCATGAAACATACTTTAGTGTTTACCAACCAAAATGATTCTTGAGCATACACTTCAATAAATCACATAACTACAAAAGAAGTGAGAAAAAATTAACCTCAACTTGAATAAGAAGTCAAGAATGCTCCACCTACATTTAACGAAAGGGGGAAGAAACTATAGACAAATTTAAAGAAATCAATCTTGGCACAACCAACAAGCCACATCTAATTTTTGTAAACCCACTCTTGACACTTAAATAAGAAAAAGCCCACATCAACATATTGGTAGAGTATGTGGAAGAAATATTAGGATTAGATCCATAAGTAGCTTTCCATCATTTAGAAAAAAAAAAAAAAAGAGTATTATCAATCAAGCAAGTACAATGAGATTTTTTACTTGATCTAATTAATCCTTTAAATTGAAGTAAAAGTAAGAAAACTCATCAAAGCCAATTTCATTCAAGAAGTGAACTACCCAACTTAGATCTCAAACATTAACCCCATTAAGAAAAAAAAAATGAGCAAATCGAATTTCAAGGCCTCAATAATGTGTGGCCAAAGGACAACTTTTTGTTACCCTTAACCAAGCTTATTATTGATGTTGCTATTAGGCTTGAAGCTTTATTGTTCATAGACCCACGGATGGTTCATCAGGCCACAACTGGATTTGAATAGCTTTGAGAAATGAAGAATGCACTATCTTCTACATTCTATAAGGAATCTACTATTACAAAGTAATATCATTTGGACTAAAGAATGTTGATACCACCTAGTAGAAAGCCTTGTAAAAGATTTTTGGGGATACCTTTCACAAAAATGCTTACTGAAATGTTAAAACTTAGTTGTCAAAACAAATAAAATGAATGATCATCTAAAGGACTTTTTGAAAGTATTCAAACAATTACAATATTGCCAACTCAAGATGAATCCTTTGAAATGTGCATTTGGAATCTTTTTTAAAAATTTCCTTGGATTTATTGTTTGGAATTTCAATATTGAGATTGACCAATCTAAAACAGATTTTGCTAAAAAAAAAATGTCAAAACCTTAAAAAATTCATGTGCTAAAAAGGTCACAAAGGCATTTATCATACATTCATCATTTCATGTCTAACTTGGCAAAGCATTATTAACCATCTAATTGGCTTATGATATGTGCCACCATTCATGGAGCCTTGCCAAGCAACTGATTTCCATATTCAACTACACTAGCCTACAAGTGGAAATGTGGATGGACTTAGCATTATTTTGTTAGTTTATTTGTTATGTTTAATAAGTCCATGAGGTGTTGATCTTTAGTTTTAGTGGGGTAGTTGTGTTTTCCTAATTCTTAGCATTATTTGAGACTATTATGTATAGTAGGAAATATTTGGAAGAAGGTTGAGCAGTTTAAAAAAAAAACCAAATCTTCCCTCTCATTCTTCTCATCTCTTTCTCCATCAAATTCAAACATGTTAGTGGTATTAGAGCTTAGTTTCGACCATGGACACTCATGTCAAAACAAATGTAGAATTCCATAATGAGGTCAATGAAATCTTAGCATGACACAAGCCAAGATTCAATCAGGTTAATGCTGCCTTATAAACAATGTCAATCGAGCTTCAAGCTCTATGAGCTTTTCGGAGCCCACATACTAGCCACCCCGAAATCAACCCATTTGTCACTGGAGATTCTCACATTCGACAAATGTTGCTTGTTCTAACATTGATAATGGCCGCCATCATCAACATCTCAAATTTTCTTTCTCAAAGTTCAACGATGAGGACCTAACTGGCTAGGTCTACAAAACAAAACAATATTTTGATTTAAAAAATTATTGCATCTGACCAACAAGTTTAGCTGGCATCCTTCCATTTAGGAGGCATCACCCTACAATATCATCGATGGTTAACAAAATTTTGTGGACCACTTACATGGGATGAGTTCACCAAAGTTATCTTTCTCCATTTCGGTCCAACCGATTATGAAGACCCATTAAAAGCTTTAACTCAAATTAAATAAACCTCAACTATAACATCTTACTAGGAAGCTTTCAAAAAGCTTTTCCACCGAGTTGATGACCTGCCCAAAACTTTTCTCACTAGTTGTTTTATTGTAGGAATTCAGGATAACATTCACCTAGATGTGAAAATTAAACAACCCAACACCTTGGCAAATACAATAGGAGTCGCTCGACTAATCAAGGAACAAAATTAGTTACAAAAGAAACCAAACCAACCATTTCATTTTTCATTTCCAATCAACTTTAGTGGTATCAAAGGCAACTCCCAACCCAATAGTTGGTATACTAGGCTCTTCGCCTAACCAGCATGTGAATCCAAGTCCAAATATTACTCTGATAACATTCCGTTGTGTTAGAAAAATTAGGTTAATCCAACCTAAAGTAATCACCCTAGAGAAATGGTGAATAGAGTGATGGTTTCTTTTTGCAAATTTAAATGATATGAATGTAAGAGACAATTATATGCAAATATATAATAAAACAATATAAAACAATTACATATAAAGTAAAAGAGTAGGAAAGAGAGAATGCAAATACAAGATTTTTATGGTGGTTTGGCGCAACCTAGTCTACATCCACTCTCCTCTGGCTTTAATCCCAAGCTCGAGGTTCCACTAATTCAAGGCTTCCAAACCAAGTCTTCAAGCAATATAATTATATTATGATTCCAATCTACCCTCTTGGATTTTTGGCTCCAAACACTCTTTACAATCTTCAAGAGATACCTCACTCTTGAATAACCCCTTAAGTGATACCTCACACTTAAGAATTCCTAAGTGATACCTCACACTTAGATTCTTCCTCTCAAAAGATTTACAAATTAAGATAAGAAATAATCTCAAAAAATCATAGTACAAAAATTTAAGGCTCAAATATATAAGAAAAACTAGGGTTGAAAGGTGCACTAATGACATGCGAGTTTTAGAACAATTGTGCACTCAAAAATACTCTCTCAAGGCTCAAATATATTTATATAAAAAAAAGTTTAGGAAGGTTAAGCTCTTGAAACAACAAAGATTAGAGTTTTTTATAGAGAAAATGACCAAACTAGTCGTTGGGGGGTTTGACCAGTCGAGCTGGTAGTCAATCGGTTGACTAGTCATTAGCATTTAATGTTTGGTAGGTGACCATTGGATCTCGACCACCCCTTGACCAAACCTTGACCGGTTGACCAAGCGTTCTAAAAGAGAGAGAAGGTTTTTGCACCCTTTGATCGGTTTAACTGAACAAGTCGATCGGTTCCTCATCCGATTCAACCGATTGAGCTGTTTTTGGCTCAACAACCATCATTTTCAACTTAAAACCTTTTAAACAAGTTTGGAAAACATTTGACACAAGGTTTTAGTTGAAAACAGGAAATCATCTATCTTACTTAATCACATTTGAAATATAATCATTAGTTCCAAACCTTATTCTGTTATCATCAAAACCAAAATTAACCAAACCTTGGTTTCACAATCTCCCTTTTTTTTTTATGATGACAAAACTAAGGTTGCCAAAAAGCTCCCCCTCAATATATGCTCATTTGAATTTAGAGAATATTCAAGTTTAGAAACTTCAAGGAGTATATTAAGGATGCTCAAAATGATATAATCAAACATAAATAACATAAAGAGCAATTTAACAATTGGCAAGATAATATTATCAAATATGATACAAGCAATTATGACAAATAAAGCACATAGCATCAATATGGATAGGATTGCTAAAACAATATTAACATTTCTTGTCAATTCAGCAACCTACCATTACTTCTTCCCCTTTTTGTCATCAACAAAAAGTTTCAATAAAGTATATAAGGGGAATCACATAATATCAAAAGTTAAGAGTAAACAATAAGCATAATATAA
Organism: Vitis vinifera; assembly: GCF_030704535.1. Taxonomy (NCBI): domain Eukaryota; kingdom Viridiplantae; phylum Streptophyta; class Magnoliopsida; order Vitales; family Vitaceae; genus Vitis; species Vitis vinifera. The sequence continues at coordinate 16,716,844 of NC_081816.1, read as the reverse complement.
TTTCTCATGGAAATAAATCTCCATTTTTTTCATTTGAGAACATTTTCCAAATAAAATATTGCTCAACCTTAGAGCATTCTCAATTAAAAGCATGATTTGGAAAGATATATGGGAGAACATATTCATTTAAATATATATATATATATAACATGCATTGAATAACACTATTAGAGCATACAAGCATATGATTATTTGATTTTACCTGGGTATATAAAAAAAATCTTTTTTTTTAATTGAAACCTTGGTTTAAAATTATACCAATTTTATCAATGTGATACCAAATGTTGTATTATTAACAAAAACTATACCAAGTGTTAGCAAAATGATAAAATGATATTGCAAATTAAGCTTTAGAAAGGATACCGTTTCCAATATTATTAATGCATTCTTTACCAGATAAGCATATCCTCATTCTTACATGGATCCTTACAAAATAAATTAAGTAACCTTTGGTACCCATATCTTTTTGGGTCCTAGAGGGTTAGCCTTTCCTCCCTTTGGAATCCAAAATAATTTAGATTTTTGAAGAACATGAGGAGATTTTCTTGAGGGACAATTATCACTAATGTAACCTCCTCTTCCACAAAGATTGCAAATAGTTGAAGGTAAAAAACTAGAGGCTTCATTTACAAATTAATTCTTAAAATATTTTTTATTTTTGAAAGGCTTGTAGCATAGCCCATTTTTATCAAAAATGCACTTTGGACTTGCCAAAATCATATCAAAAGTCTTTTAACCATTTGAGAACTTTTGTAGAGAAGATATTAACCATTCATTTTTTTCCTTTTCAACTCCTCATTTTCCTTTTCAAAAGAGATTTTTATCTTCTCAATATTTTCAAATTTTTCCTTAAGCTCATTGAGTTCATTTTGAAGACAAGAAATCTTTTTCTTGAAAGAGACATTTTTTAACCCAAGATTTTCAAGATTAAAATATAATTCTTGAAATGCATCTTGAAATTTTTTATAGTTAGAATTGGGATTTACCTCATCTTCATGTTCCTATATAGCCATGAAATACATGTTGGCATCCTCATTTGTGCATTCTTCTTCCATGGAGTCTTCATCACATTCACTTTCACTCCATGTTGCTACCATGGATTTCTTCTTCTTGTTGGCACATGAAGATTCTTCTCTTGAATGAAATTTTCTCCATTTCTTGATCTTCTCAAGCTTGATAAACTTCATGAATTTCTAGGTGATGAGATCAAGGTCTTCATTTTCACTTTCTTCATTATCTTCATCATTTGTTGAAGCCTTAAATGCTATACTTTTCTCATTTTCTTCAACTTTTTGATGATTATTCAAATTTATCTCATGAGTGACCCAATAAGTTCTTCAAGTGGGAGTTTGGTGAGATCCTTTGCTTTTTGAATAGTCGTTACTTTTGTTTCCTATTTCTTTGGTTAAGATCTTCATGACTTTCTCTACTTTGGTGCAGGTCTTTCCCAATGATTCAAGTTCATTCACAATCACCATGAACCTAGAAAACATCTCTACAATAGATTCAAAATCCTTCATAGAAAATAATTCATAATCATGCACAAGGATGTTGATTCTAGACTCTTTAACTTGATTAGTTCCCTCATGAGTGGTTTCTAATAGTCTCCAAATTTCTTTAGCCGACTTACATTGTCAAACATGATTAAATTCATTTCTATAAATAGCATAATGTAAGATATAAACGACTTTGACATTTAATTGAACTTTATTTTTATCAAATTTATCTCATTCTTGCTTAGGTTTTGGAACCATCACTCCATTTTCTAATTTTGAAGGAATGTGAGAACCATCTTTAATGACATCCCATAGATCAAGATTAGTAGATTTTAATAACCAAGTCATTTTTGTTTTTCAATAGGAATAATCGGTTCCCATAAAAAATGAATGTCTATTGGTTGTAAAACTTTCAATATGAAATGAGCTTGATGGATTAGCCATTATTTCTTAAACGATTAAGTCTTTAAATAAAAGGTTTAGCTTTAATACCAATTGTTAGAAAAATTAGGTTAATTTAACATAAAGTAATCACCGTAAAGAGAGGTGAATAGGGTGATGGTCTCTTTTTTCAAATTTTAATTATATGAATGCAAAAGACAATTATATGCAAATATTTAATAAAAAAATATAAAAAAAAATTGTATATAAAGTAAAAGAGTAGGGAAGAGAGAATGCAAACACAAGATTTTTATAGTGTTTCGGCGCAACCCGACCTACATCCACTCTCCTCTAGCTTCAATCATAAGCTTGAGGCTCCACTAATTTAAGGCTTCTAAACCAAGCCTTCAAGCAATACAATTGGATTATGGTTCCAATCCACCCTCTTGGACTTTTGTCCTCAAGCACCCTTTACTATCTTCAAGAGATATCTTACTCTTGAATAACCCCTCAAGTGATACCTCACACTTAGATTCTTTCTCTCAAAGATTTACAAATTAAGATGAGAAATAATCTCAAAAAATCCTAATACAAAACTTTAAGGTTCAAATGTACAAGAAAAACCTAGGATTGAAAAACGTTCTAATGATATGCAAGTTTTAGAACAATGGTGCACCTAGAAAACACTCTCCCAAGGCTCAAATATATTCAAGAAAGGTGTAAAAATGTTAAACTCTTGAAACAATGAAGATTAGAATCTTTTTTATAGAGGAAAATGACCAAACTAGTCGTTGGGGGTTCGACCGATCGAGCTGAGGGTCGACTGATTGACTAACCGTTAGCATTTAATGTTTGGTAGGTAACCATTGGACCTTAACCGCCCCTTGACTAGACCTTGACTGGTTGATGTTCAATCTTGACTAGTTGAGGTTCAACCATGACCTATTGAACAAGCATTCTGGAATATAGAAATTTTTTTTGCACCATTTGATCAATTTACCTGAATAGGTCAACCGGTTCCTTGTTTGGTTCAACCGGTTGAGTCGTTTTGGTTCAACAGCCATCATTTCCAACTTAAAACCTTTTAAACAAGTTTGGAAAACATTTGACACAAGGCTTTAACTAAAAACATGAAATTATCCAATTTTAAAGGATTTAAAACAAAATTACTTTTGGATGATTTTGGTGCATAAATTAATAATATAATGCATGAAAAACCTAGTGCACTAATAACCTTACAAAAAGATCCTATGAAGCTTAGGTCTTGAAAAAATGTTTCTCTTTGAGGTTTTCTTCTTCTTATTGATTTCTCTTTGGCTTGATTTTGTCTTTGTGATTGTCACTTTGGAAATCGTCTTGCCTAATTACACTTTAAATATACTCATTAGTTCCAAACCTTATTTTGTTATCATCAAAACCAAGATTAACCAAACCTTGGTTTCACATGTCAGATTACTAATAAGGGGTTATGTTACTATTGCAATAAGAAGTTTGCTTCAGGTCATCACTACGAATGTCCACAATTATTCATGATTGAAGATTCATCATATCCAAGCCCTAATGATGAAACCAATGCTCAACAAGAATCAAAGAGCCAAAAAGCAATGCCTAAAATTTCTTTTCATGAGATTACAGGAACTAATCATCCACAAACAATATGAGTCCTGGGCTAACTAAAAAACAAGAATATAACTGTGCTAATAGATGATGGTAGCACTCACAACTTCATCGATCAAGCTATAGTCACTGAGTACAGGTTACCAACGATTCAAGACAAGAAGTTTTAAGTTATGGTGGCCAATCGAGAGAAGATAGAATGTGTGGAGTAGTGTCAAGCGCTCACCATCACCATCTAAGATCATTCTGTTACAACAAGCTATTATGTTCTTCTCGTCATGGCATGCCAATTGGTTTTAAGCGTACAATGGCTTGAAACTCTTGGACCCATCGAGATGGATTACAAGCAGTTAACCATGACCTTCAAAGTTAGAAGGGTTTCCCACACTTTCCAAGGATTGAAGCATGTTGGCATTGAAGCTTTAACAAACAAAGAATTCTGCAGCCTTCAAGGTATTGGGTTTTTCTTCCAAATCATTCCCTCTATTAATAGCACCCAACGAAACTCTTATCCACCTAACATGGATCATCTCCTAGTTGAATTTTCCCGCGTATTCGAACCACCCACCAACTTGCCTCCAAAATGATCACATGACCATCGCATTCCATTGTAGCCAAAATCAGAACCAGTGAGTGTGTGGGGATATCGATACCCATATTACCAAAAGACCAAAATAGAAAAGATGGTGAAGGATCTTTTGTAGTTTGGTTTAATAAGACCCAGTAACAGTCCATTCTCATCACTAGTTTTATTAGTGAAAAATGTGGACGAAGATTGACGGTTGTGTGTAGACTACTGAGCCTTGAACAACATAACAGTCAAAGATAAATACCCAATCTTTGTGATCGGTGAGCTTCTAAATGAGCTTCATGGAGTTAAATTCTTTTCCTAATTGGATTTACGAGTTGTTTATCACCATATTCGGGTACAAGATGAAGACATTCTGAAAATGGCTTTCCGAACACACGAAGGGCATTATGAGTTCACTGTGATGTCATTTGGCCTCACCAACGCACCTATAACCTTCCAAAGTCTCATGAATGACCTCTTCCGTCCCTATCTCCGAAAGTTTATTTTGCTATTCTTCGACGATATTCTGGTGTACTCATAATCTTAGGATAATCATCTCTCACATCTACAGATGGTTTTTCAATTTTATCAACTAACAGTGTCTTTACAAAAGAATTAAAATGCAGTTTTGGAGTTACATAGATCGATTACTTAGGTCACATTATTTCAAAGTAAGGAGTGGTAGTTGACCCAGCCAAAATACAAAAATGCTAGAGTGGCCCACACCAACAACAACGAAAGGAGTATGTGGATTCCTCAGTTTAGCAAGATACTACTAAAAGCTCATCCGTAATTTTGGATGCATCGTTGCTCCTTTAAATCAACTCTTGACCAAGGATGGATTTAAATGGAATAAGGCTACCAAGATAGCTTTCCAACAATTAAAGGAAGTGTTAACATCACCACCAATTCTATGTTTTTCAGATTTTTCTCAATAATTCATGATTGAATGCGATGCAAGTGAAATCAAAATTGGCGCAATCATTTCCCAACACAAACGACCAATAGCTTATTATAATGAGGCTTTGAATGGATCGACTTTTTCATTGTCCACTTATAAGAGAAATATTGGCTATCGTCAAGTCAATTTGAAAATGGCATTGTTATTTTCTTGGGAAACCATTTACAGTCCATATTGACCAAAAAAGTCTCAAATACTTGTCGAGCAATGGATTACTACCCCAGCGCAAACCCGATGGATTCTAAAGCTACATGGTTATGATTATGAGATTAAGTATAAAAGGGGACCAAAAAATCAAGGTGCAAATTCTCTATCACGTGTAGTTGAATTTCAATTCTTATCCATTTCAATGCCATATGTAGATTAGTGGTTGATTCTACAAAAAGAAGTCCAATAGGATTCCTTCTATGAGGACTTGATCAAAACACAATCACAACACCAACTGATCCAACATGATTGAGTGTGGTTCAAAAATGACAAAGTTTACTTAAGCCCCACCTCAACTTTGATTCAAAAGGTGATTGCAGAGTGTCACTCAACACTCATTGGTGGGCATTTCAGGTTCCACAAAACTCTCTCTCGCATTAAGAACTTCTTCTAGTCTAATATGTGTTGATCGATGAAGGAATTTTTGTAATAGTGCAATATCTGTCAACAATACAAAACTGATTGTATGAAGCTTGTTGGGTTACTTCAACCACTACTAGTCCCTACTCGAATGTGGACTGATGTTTCAATGGATTTTATCAAGGGATTACCACCATTTAATTGGCATACTACCATCATGGTAAATGTCTATTGATTAACAAAGTATACCCACTTTGTAGCCTTGAAACACCTGTTTACTAGAGTCAATGTTGCCAAGACAATTGTTGTCAATGTGGTCCGTCTCCACGACATTCCAACATCAATTGTTAGCGATCGGGATGAAGTGTTTATCAACACTTTTTGGCGAGCATTGTTCCATCTACAAGGAACTAAGCTCTACATGAGTTCAAGTTACCACCCATAGTCCAATGGCAAAATCATGGTAGTAAATCGTACCTTGGAGTAATATTTGAGGTATTTTGCAAAAAACTAACCACAGAAATGGCTCGAATAGATTCCTTGGGCTGAGTTTAGTTATAACACATCAATTCATTCCTCTACGAAAATAACACCCTTAGAGATCATTTATGACATTCCACCTCCAAGCCTATTAGCTTATGTTATGGACAGTTCCCATGTCCAAGTCGTTGATAAGTACCTATGTGACTGCAATGCCATTCTATGCAAGTTATGTCACAATCTTTTGTTGGCCCAAGATTGAATGAAATGTTAGGCAAATCAAAACCAACGCGAGGTTTCTTTTGTAGTTGGAGACTATGTGTATTTGAAGTTTCAGCCATATCGACAAACTTCTATGGCTTTTCGAGGTTCAATGAAGCTTGCTCCCCATTTTTTTGGTCCATATCAAATAATTGAGAAGGTGAGAATGGTGGCATATAGATTAGCTCTTCCTTTTGGTTCTCAAATTCATAATGTGTTCCATGTTAGTTTGTTACGAAAGCATTTGGGAACAATCACTCTGACCTCTACCCAACTTCCACCAATTATAGATGATTCTATCATTCTTCCACAACCTGAAACTATCCTAGATCGTCGTGTCATTCATAAGGGTAAATATTATCTAAAGTCTGAGATCTTAGTTAAATGAAATGGAGCACCAATAGAAAACGCAACCTGGGAAAATGAGTAGCACTTTGCCAAGTCATATCCTGATTTTATCCTTGCGGACAAGGATCAATAAGCAGTGAGGAATGATAGGTGCCACCATTCATGGAGCCTTGCTAAGCAACCGATTCCCATATTAACTGAACTAGCCTGGAAGTTGAAACATGGATGGACTTAGCATTGTTTTGTTAGTTTGTTTGTTCCGTTTAATAAGTCCATGAAGTGTTGATCTTTAGTTTTTGTGGGGTGGTTGTGTTTTCCTAATTCTTAGCATTATTTAAGACTATTATGTACAATGGGAAATATCTGGAAGGAGGTTAAGCAGTTAAAAAAAAAACCAAATATTCCCTCTCATTCTTTTTTTCTCATTGTCCATCATATTCAAACGTATATGCTTATCAAGAAAGGAGTTCCTTTTGAATAAGATGAACATTTTAGCAATGTTTTCAAGAGAATTAAAAAATATATGACAAAACCTCCTATGTTGAGAGCTCTTGTGCCTAGTTCACCACTCATTCTTTATATTTCAATAAAAGAATGTTCTTTGGCTTACTACTTGCTAGAGAAAATAAGGAAAGAAAATGCTTTGTATTATTTAAATTGAACATTAATAGGTGTTGAGTTGTACTAGTCACCAATAGGGAAAATGTGTCTTGCATTTTTCTTATCAATTAACAAGCCAATGCATTGCTTTCATGCCTACTCGATGCATCTCATTTCACAAACAGATCCTAGCAACTACATCATGTCAAGTTATTCCTTTCAAAGGAACTAGGAAAATGGCCACTCTTATCAAAGGAATTTGAGATCATTTATATTTCTTACATAACTATAAGAGGTCAAGTCTTAGTCAACTTTTTGGTCAGCCATCCTATCCCATTTGATTGGGAATTATTTGAGAATTTTTCCTATGAAGTTATTTTTTTTAGTGGAAACTGTATCTCCTTGGTGAATGTTCTTTAATAGAGCATCTTATCACGAGAGAGTAGGCATGGGAATTATATTGGTTACCCTTAAAGATGACCTTCTCCCTTACTATTAAACTCTTTCAAAAAAAATGTCCAAATAATATGGCTAAACACCAAGCTCTTATACTTTTTTAGAAATGACTATGGATGAAAAGAGGATAAGACTTTAAATATTTAGTGACTCTAGGTTTATCATAAACCAACTTCTCAACCACCAATGTGAAGAAGCTAGAATTAGTGTCGTATTTTTGGAATGCTTAGTGTTTATTAGGGTGGTTTACAAAGGTTACCATGAACACACTTCTTAAAAAGAAAATAAACAAGTAGATGTTAGCAAAACTTGCATACAGTCTTGCTTTTCCAAAACAAGAAACGAAAATATTGAACTTGTACTAAAGTTAACAGTGACTTTGACCTATGAGTAAGATTGTAACTAGATCATATATTCCTTATGGATTGAGTCACTATTGACAGAAGCCAGTATTAATAGGTATTCTCAACAGAAGTACCATGATATCTCATGGGATTGAGACAAAGTGTTCGCTTGGATGATCCTAAGGAGGTGTGTTAATGTAAACTATGGTCATAATTGTTCCATAAGTGGAACTTAACATAGACTCTTAGAGAGCTAAGATATGTCAGTTAAACACACAATAAGAGGATTTGTAACTCAAGGATAGTTGAACGGTCATTAAAATGGACTTAGCTATATTTAATTTTTTTTTTTAAATGTAAAGGAAAGAAAATAGAAAAGATTCAACAATGTTTGGTTCTAGAAAAATATTAAGGACACAAAGACGATCCATCTCCCATCCTATTTCCTCTCCAATCCTTGATATTTTTCACTTTTTCGACATTGACCTCATCGGGGATATAGAACATTGTTTGAAGCCATGTCCTGCCATGTCATATTCAATAAACATCCAAAAATATTATAATATAATAAATTCAACTATATTTAGTTTCAATGTGAATGGACAATAAATTTAACATTTATTTATTTTCTTTTTTATTTTCTCTTTTTTAATATATATATATATATATATATATATATATATATATATATATATATATATATATATATATATATATATATATATATATTGGGTAATTATCTAGAAAAGAAAAAAAAAAAAAAAACCCACAAATCCAACAAGGAAAAAAGCTTTCAAATTATTATTCTTATTTCTTTTTTATGATGTGAATATATGGTAATATGGACATATTTTATTAATATTTTTTAGATATGTATCTTTAAAATATACCATTAACAAAGCCATTGATATTGAAAAAATTTCATTTTAATGTGTTTTTGCAGATGAATTCAAATGTTGTCTGCTTGTGATTTAAATTTTAGGTGTTTTAAAACTGCATAAACATGTCAAAATCTTCATACTTTTCCCAGACTTTATTCATACATTATAGCTCCCTAGGGTGTTACCATCCTTGGTTGGTTTTCTTGATCTAGTTGAATAAAACCCGGCTCGGATTAGCGTTTTATTAATCATAATTTGTGATTAATTAACTGCATACTTTGCATGTTAATCATACCACCTTTCGTATCCGAATATGCTTGTTTGATCTTACTCTAAAGTTTGACTCCATCGTAGCTATTTATCATTTACTATAATTTATTAATCACACACATACACATACACGTACACATGCATATGTTAGTAGTATTAAATCACTATCATTGCTTCGCAGTAATGGCAAAGATGACGGTCCAAACCCCATTAATGGTTAGATTTGAATAGAATCAGCACTCTATATTTGACCTTTGTAGCTACAAATCAGTGGCTGAAGATGGGTTTGTGACAAAAAAGGTCAAAACATTGGTGTTTTGTTTTCTTCATACACATAAATGTATATATTAGTCTTATTAAATCACTATCGTTGCGTGTACTGCAAAGGCAGCTATGGCGGTCCAAACCCGATTACTGGTTAGATTTGAATAGAATCACCACTCTATATTTGACCATTTTAGCTGCAAATAGATGACTAAAGGTGGGATTATGACTGAAAATGGTCAGAACAAACTCTATAGCATTGATGTTTTTCTTTCTTCAACCCATGTTTTTGGTGGCTTAGCACCAAACATTTCTACAAGCAGCATGGAAAACGCAACCCACCTTGTTTTTTTATTCAAATCTGCTTGAGTAGTTGGCAAATTCTTATCCAATTTCAGTAGACACATTTGGGTCATCTGACTTCCAAACCATGATGAGTAGAATAATATGTCACTAGTGGCACCTACCCATATGCCATGCGGCTTGGTTGCCAAAACTATCCTCTCACCTGAATTTTGGTATTAGGTTGCTTAAACCGTTTGATATAGTTGTGATTAATGATGAAGTGTGTAATTTGTAGGAAAAAAAAGTCGATGTATAGATGTGCTACGCTTTTTCCTTTCTCTCATAATGGTTCTAACTTTCACGTTACTGTTAAGATCATTCTATGAAAGCAGCGGCTCCCATAGAAGTAGTTAGGTCTTGCTTCCAACATCATCCTATTCCAAGTGATTGCTCACACGCCTCCACTGACCCCTCAGAATCCCGCACTATCCGGCCTCTATCACTAGCCCTAAACCTTCACCTATTGTTATCTCACCCCCACCTGCAAGAAAGTTTCCTTTCCTAACAACAAGATTGGGTAGGGGTTTAGGGAAGGTTTGATTCTAGATTGAAGTTCCCCCTGCTTTTCAAATCAATGGTAATGGGCTGCGCGTGTATGGGACCCCAGTGCAGGGTCAAGTTCAGTGCCGGTTGGAGACCTGGTTCGGCGTGCATATCTTGAAAGAGAGCCATCACCTTTGTACAGCTTGCTATAAATATCTTTCGGAGGACAGCGGGCAATCAGAAATTATTATGCCGAAAAAGGCCAGTCACATGTGCTAGCCAGTCACTTTTTTGAAGACTTTTGTTCCTTGGTTCCCCATTCAATATTCCTACATGAATTAAAGCATCAGCTTTCTTTAATGTGTTCTTCCTGATAACTTGCAGATATCTTTTGATATATCTTTTGGTTGTGGGTGGGGTAGGACTGAGGTTGGAATCAGCTTATATGTTTTTTTGTTGGTGTATTTACATGGGATTATGCAGCAGGAGTGCCCATTTCTGTGTGTATGACAATAACCCGGATGATCAATTCTGCCCGGGTGTGGTCCCGGACGAGCTGATCCAGCCCCAGTCTGACAAGTACTGGGCTCCACACCCACAAACTGGCGTGTTCGGCCCAGCTGCCGAGCAAACCGCTGCAGCCGCTGCTGGTGGTGGTGGTGCAGGCAGGGACCAGAGCTTCTACTCTTGTTATATGCTGTCATGTCCTTAGGCTTGGTATTTTGCTATAAGATGCTTGCTTATGTTTTCCATCTTCGCGTCTTCGTTATTCCTATTCCTTGTAGTAACATCACTTATTAAACGAGCATTAATCTCTATGCATCGATCATTTGAGAATGATCGATTCGATTGTCTTTGTTGAAAGTTTGATATGTCCAGATTCAAGTTCTTGGGTAGATGAAGTGAGGATGTACATTGTGAGGTGGAGCCGTTGAGTTGGGAGGATGTGCTTCAAAAACTTACCTCTCAATCTTCATACATGAGAAGTACTTCCTTTATTAGAGGCTAAAATTCCTCTTTAAATTAAAAAGAAAAAAAATTAATTACATGTTTGGTGTGTGTTTTCAAAAATAGTTCTTAAAAATACTTTTTGATAGCAAATTTTAAGAATCTTTCTCTAATATTTTGTAAAACAAAAGTTTGTTTAGGAATCTGAAATGTTTTTAACTTATTTTTAATATTTTTAAATATGTTTTTAAAATAATTTTTATATCTAATACTTTATTTTTAATCGATCATTCTACATGTTTGTATAATTATTTTTCAAAATAACCCTCTAAAAACAAGTGAAAACAATTTAAAAATATTTTTTTAAAACACTTTATTTTTTATTATTATTATTATTTTTGTTTTGAATAATAATTCTCAAAAACAGTTATCAAACATACCTTTAATTTTTGGAAGAATCACCCTTTAAGTTATTATCTATAAACTTATAATTCTTCGAATTTTAAATTATGACTTTTACAAAATTTGCGGAAGTGATCAAGCATTAGGAAGCTATTTTAGTTATTTACAAAATCACTCTCTAACAAACTCTAAATTCCATAAAATCATATTAAATATTTTACATTGCATATTTAACCAAATCTGGTTTTTTTTTTTTTTTTTTTTGGAACTAGGAAGAGAATAGAAATGAAAATTTTATTTTATTTTTTCACTTATATTAGTATTTGGATTGGTAATTAAAAATGAGAATAGAAATAAAAAATTATTATCATAAATTCATAGAAATCAACATCTTTTTTAAAGTTTTAAGTTTATAATATTAATTTCTTTTACCTCCCTCCCTACTTTGGATATGCACCAAATGCATATGGATTGCATATTTCTTTTAAGAAAATATTTATCAAAAAAAAATTGAAGGGAAAAACAATTAGAAGTGTGATGGTCCCCTTAGCCCCTGCATACTCTCCTAAAGAAAAGGGAGGGGGGGACCTTGAGAGACAGACTATGTGAGTGATACTCATCCTTCCCATACCCTTGGCATGGCTACAATTTACAAAGTGTATGGAAAAAAGTGGGTTGGAAAGATTGGCATAAATATCTAAATTTATTAGAGAATGTGGCTTGGGCCTTTTGAAATTTGCCATGGGGTGATGGGTGATAAATAGTAGAAAACTCATAATAAAAATAGCTTAATTTCAATGGCATCTATCATTCATTTCATATTTCATTAATTAACACATTTATTTTTTTTAAAAATTGTTAAGAAAAAATAAATGAAATAAATTTATCAAAGTACTAACCGAAGAAATTTGAAATTAATGGTGATTAGACATATTTAAACTAAATTTCATCAAATTTGATTGAAATTAATCCTAAGAAAGATATTACTCATATCTTTGATTTAAAATAAAAAAAATTAAGAAAAATGTGACAAAAATAAAATGGACAGACAAAAAAAAAAAAAAAAAGGATACAAAAAATAAATTAATATATTATTTTTATATATTTTTAAAATTTATTTCCTTTATTTTTTATGTACAAAAATTAAATAATATAAAATATATTGATTTTTAATTAATTTTAATTATATTTGAATATGTTATATGTATTGATAAATCAAATATAAAAAAAAAATTATTTTTAAGCATAAATGGTTATGAATTTTCAGGTGGTGGAATGTGAATGTGAGGTCATTATCATACGAATCTTTTTTTTCCATTTTTGTGGGGACACTGGAGATCGACAAGAGAGAGAAAATTTGTACATTTGGACATGTTTCCCCCACTGTGATCCCATCCTTTTGGAGACCAGATCCCACCACCACCCACTAGTCCCTACCTGCCTCTCTACAATCCCTCTCTATGCCCATAAGAGATAAAGATTTTTATTTATTTATTTATTTATTTTATTGGGTCTCATGACATAGAAGATATGGTTGCATATTCTTCATTTTGGTCTCCAATAATTCCTTTAATAATGATATATTTGATTTAATTCATACACCAATTTGAGTGTTAGTAGTGGTGAACTAGAGTAAGAATGTATTTAAGAGTGATTCTACAAAAATGTTTCTAACATTTTCAATACTTGATTGATAAAAATTTTCAAATGTTATAAATGTTAGAGACGGTTCTTAAAATCACTATTAAACGGACTTTAAAAGTGCGTTTGATAATAATTTTAAAAAATGTTTTTAATATTTTTAATACTTAAAAGATAAAAAAATTTAAGTGCTAGAAAGATTAAAAACGCTTTATAGAATCATTGTCAAACACACTCTAAGAGTGTGTTTGATAGTGATTTTAAAAAGTGTTTGTAACTTTTTTATGTTTAAAAGATAAAAATTTTAAGTCTTAAAAGGAGTATAAACATTTTCTATAATCACCGTCAAACGCACTCTAAAAGTGCATTTAGCAGTGATTTTAGGAATTATTTTTATTTTTCTAATACTTGAAAAATAAAATTTTTTAAGTGTTACAAAGACTATAAATATTTTATAAAACTACTACCAAAAGCATTGTAAGAGTCTATTTGACAGTGATTTTAGAAAGCATTTTTAACTAAAAAAGTTTTTTAAAAAAAGGTTATGTATTTGAAAAAATTTAGAAACACTTTTAAAATTTTGAAAAATCACTTTTAGTGTTTTTTGAAAAAACACTTAATAAATGATTCTCTCAAAAATACTTCCAAAGAAAACACTTTCACTAAAAATACTTTGAGTAAAAACACTATTAGACACACTTTAAATAAACTCTATTATGATAATTTAATAATTACATCAAATTTCTTTCATATGAATATAAATATTTATTACACAGGGGTATGAAATCATGTATATAACCTATCTAATAAACATATTAAAATTGAATTTGATTAAATTATATTTACTAGAAACATAATCTATTTATTTTAAATTATTCATAATATGATGATTATGGCACACATGACATAATTTCTTATTTTTAAATTATTTTTTAATAAAAATCTCTTTTAAAAAAATTAAAACTTGCAAGTCAAGTTATAATCATTTAAACATGTTATGATTAATTAAGAATGCATTTAACACTAATTTTAGAAATTGTTTATAATCTTTTTAAAACTTGAAATTTTTATATTTCAAGTATTGGAACGTCTATAAATACTTCCTAAAATCACTGTCAAATATGCTCTAAATGAAATAAAATGGGTGTTACGAACTTTTAAGAGTATAAATAAAAAGCTAAATATCTGTAAAAATTTATATTTAATTTTGAGCTTTCAAATCTAATATGTTTAAAAATAAAATTTAACTATTAATTTGAACCCTTGGTCTAATTATTTTTCTAGTAATGTCACTTAAATTCAGATCAATTATGACTATATGCATCTAGAGTAACATGACATGATGAAAGTGTAGAGATTTAACTACTCATCTTTTTATCTAGTCACCTAGCATATATAATATGAAATACATGTTTCGGTAGAATTATTTCAAAAGAGTGCATGTCATATAACAAATATTGTACACACCTTAATCTAGTCGCATCAAATGCTTGACTTGAATTTCCTACACACGAGATTCATATGAACATTTCGTTTTTGACAAAGTCACAGACCTCATCTTCGACTTATTCAAGTGGCATATAAAATACAATGGAAAGTCCTCCCGTAATGTATGTAGAAGAGTTTTCAAGCACCCATCTAGCTTTACATGTGCATAAAAGCATATTACCTAGAATCCATTACTAAAATCTTATTTGTAAATTTATTTGCATTTTTTCAATTCTTTGTAGTTTATCTTTTACTAATAACTTTAGGAATCTCATATAGATTATGACCTAAATCAAATCAATTTTTTTTTGAATCTCTATACGATATTTTCAATTTTTTTTTTACATAATTCTTGATACAATCCCTTATTTTATTTTTTTTGTCTTCTTGTAGATCCTTGGAATAATTTTTTGGTTGTGCAAATAAAAGGGAATGATGAAGTTGAGTTGCCTAGAATCCATTACTTGAGTCTTGTAGAATCATATTTAATTTTTGTCTATAAATCACACATTTAATCAAATCCAATTCATATGTTGGGAGATATATTTTAGGTATATATTTGAGATACTAGAATAAAGGATGTAAATGGAAATTTCATTTTATCATTATATTTAAATTATTTATTAAAAAATTAAAATATATATATTATTTTTACAATTTCATAGAACCCAAAATCTTCTTATATAGGAGTAGTGGCCTTTTTTTCCTTTTCATAATGGGATTTTGATTTATCTTCTTTCCTATTCATATTATATGATATGCATCAAATGTTGGAATGTGTATTGGAAAAGAATCAATCCATATAAGGATTACAATAAATTTTAAAAAAATATTTGAAAAGAAAAAAGAAAAAAGGGAAAAAAAGAAAAAGAAAAAGAAAATAGCACAATTAGAAGAAGAGCCATGTTATTTGTTTATGGGAAAAAGTGGGTGGTAGTGGGTTGGCCAGCTTGAGATGAACAACTATTTTAAAAGCAGTTTTTATAATATAATTTTTGGGAATAATTTAAAAAAGCATTCCGTAGTCATTCCAAGGAAAAAAGAAATTCTATGAAAACTTAAATACAAAAAATAGTTTTTTTTTAACCTTATTTTGTACCAAATATTGTGCACTAATGTACAATACAAACATTTCTAAAATATTCTTCATATTTTCACCTTATATGTTCAATTTTTTTCTCATAATACTCAATAAGAATATATGAAAATTCTTAAAATTTATTCTAAAAAAAAATCATTTTCCAAGTAAATTTTCAAAAAAATGGCTTTAATAAAAAAAATTGGGAAACCTGTTTTTTTAGAATAAAAAATTATTTTCAAGAATAGTTGCAAAGCAAACTCAAAATATCTAAAATTTTCAACCTTCAATTTAGAGAATGACTCAAAATTTGTAAAATATCTAAATTGTCTTAATATATATATATATATATATATATATATATATATATATATATATATATATATATATATATATATATATATATATATAATATTTGTCCTATTAATAATTTGGTCGTACATAGAAAGTAACATTTTTTTTTATCACTATTACATATATTTAAGTGTTAAATTCCAATAACTTTTTCTTTATCCAATGGTTGAAAATTTACAAAACAAATGTTAAATTATGATAAATTTTCACATGTCACGAGAATAGGTCATAATCACCTTGTTGAATCACATATATGTTGATATATATATATATGGAATCGACATAGACAAGTGAGTGTAAGGGTGTCCATTTAAAGATGTTCCCCCACAATGATCCCATCCCTAGATATTTGGGGACCAAATGTCACCACCCACTAGGTTCTACCTGCCTTCCCACAACCACTCTCATGCCCATATGGTCTCTTAAATCATATTAGAATTTAGGTTTTGGTTTATTAAGTTTTCTTATTTATTTATTAATTTATTTTTTTGTTGAGTGCCTTAACATATAAGCTATTATTTAAACCTTTGGGTCTATAACAATTATTTTAATTATCCCATGTTTGATTTAACCCATGAATGATAAGGAGTCTATTATATCTCACTGAGTCATCCAAACATTTCATTTAGTGTGGGTGCTTGTGCTAGGTACCAAGCAAACCCTAAAGAGTCACACTTAACTTATGTTAACAGGATTATGCAGTATATCAGTGGGACTTTAGATCATGGGTTATGGCATCCTTATGATTTATTTCTTGTTATTGTTGGATACTCCAAATGCTGGGTAGGCCAAAAATGTTAAGGATAAGAAAAGCACATTGGGTGCTTGCTTATTTATCAGTGATTGTTTAGTAGCTTGGCTAAGTAAGAAACAAAATTCAATTCATTGTCCACTGCGAAAGCAGCGTATATTGTTGCATAGAGTTGTTGTACCCAACTCCTTTGGATGAAACAAATGCTTAATGATTATGGAATTGAGAAAGATATAATAAGCATTCTCGATGACAACTCTAATGCTATCAACATTTCTAAAAATCTTGGTCTTTATTCTTGCACTAAGCATATTGAAAGTTGTCATCACTTGATTAGGGACTTTTTTGAAAATAAGGTTGTCTCTCTAGAGTTTGTCCTGACCAAACAACAATTGGTAAACATTTTCACCAAATCCCTAGATTCTCCTAAGTTTGAGTTCCTTAGGAAGTCTTTGGGCATATGCCTAAATGATTAAAAGTCATTAAGTTAAGCCTCAAAGGGTATGGTTTACTTGCTTCTTCTCTTTCTTCCCCTAGACTTTATCATAACTTCTTTGGGTATTTGGTTATTTATGTTTACTTGCTTTATTACCATGATTTGTAATATCTCAAGTTTTTTACCTAAGAAATATACTGAATCTATGAGATTTGATGTCACTTTCCCTAAGATATTTGTTAATCACTTTTGAGCTAGGTGCAAGATTTTATATAAATAAACATCTTTGTATATTGCAATTCAACAAAAGTTACTCTGGGTACTTGATCAAAAAATAAACTTCTTAGGTTTAACTAATAAAGTAGATTTTGGTTTCATCAAAAGGATTAAATGTCATGCCTAAATCTTATTATACACATACCTTGTTTAACTAAAATCAATATTATTGTTTCTCAAAATGAGTTAAGGCTACACTGATTTCTTGGCTGAGATCAATTTATATATTTTCTCCAAGAATTCTATCTTTATATTTATGCCACTCATTTGTAACGTTTGGAAACATCCCCAAAGTGGATACAAAGCCAATCGTGAATAAGAAAAAATAAAGAAAATATATATGGGATCATGATGTACAATGCCTCCACTTTATATATATATTAAAGGGAAGTTAAGTTGTGCGGTATATATGTAGATGAACAATGTCATGTTAAACAAAAATCCAACAATCTTATAACAAAGTGATTGGATGTGATTCTAATTTGAAAAAAGGCATGACTTGATTCCTTCTAAGAATTTAATCTCGAAATATAGAACTAGACAGTAAGTTGTTTTCCCTTGAACATCAATGTTATGTTTTAATGTCAATCCTTTTATACTCGGATAGTTATGCATCAAGTTTCAAAACCAAGATTGGAATTAACCCTATTCTTGGAATTGAAATATTATTCTTGTTTTGGTTGACCTATATTATTTAGACATTCTACTTATTTTATTACTTTTTCATTCTAACTTTGCAAGTTTGTTAATTTAAATTTGCCCTAAGTTGATTGGTTGGCTTGTTTCCAAAATTCTCACTTGTATATTCCTAAAAATTAGTTTATTAGTTGTTTCCTTAGTTTTTTGTTAGTACTTTAATTCTTCCTAAACCTTTTTGCATTGCCTCGAGCACTTGAGCGCTCATCCTAGTGCTCAAGCGTTGGCTCCACCGCTCAAGTGGTTGCGCTCATAGTGCTTAAGTGGTCATAAGTTGTATCCCACACCACTTCATGCAGTCATACCGCTCGAGTGCTCTTTAAGTTGTTTCCAATGCCACTTCCAATGCTCAAACTGCTCGAGCACTAATCCTATATCCAGTGGCTTGAGCAACTTTTTAATGCCTTCCAAAGCATGTTTTAGGCTTACTTTCTTTTCATGAGTTATTTTGAGCGCTCTAAGGTGTTGCTCTTCACTTTCTTGTGGTCAGTTTGTGTCATGTTTCA
Organism: Vitis vinifera; assembly: GCF_030704535.1. Lineage (NCBI taxonomy): Eukaryota > Viridiplantae > Streptophyta > Magnoliopsida > Vitales > Vitaceae > Vitis > Vitis vinifera. Next base: position 16,697,943 of record NC_081816.1, on the reverse strand, counting down.
TAGTTTTGTCTACATAGTATTGTTCAGGACTACATTTTTAGCATTCTTAGTAGTTCAGTTTACTTAAGTATTGTTCCTCATTTTTCATGCTTTATTTTCTTCCAATTTTTGAGCTTGCACCTCCTTCGTTGCTGCCACCTACTCTGGATGTGTAGTTTTTTTTTTTTTTCTTTAGGCTCTTTATGTGCATTGAATTCGATCAAGCTCAGTTGTTTAGCTTACTTTTGATTATCTTTGATTGGTTTGGATGTATGCTTCCAAATTCACAAATATTATATTTGGAAAAGTCGGGATACTGATCTCTTAGAGCCTATATAAACCCTTTCTTTAACCCTTTTAGGGTTAGACACTTACAGAGGAATTCAACCTAATTTACCCTACCATTCCCAATCTCTCATGGAAGGATTCAAGGTGTGAATCTTGAGTTGTTGGAAGACCTACATCCCTTCAACGAGGTTGAGGAGAATTCATTGGAGCAATTGGAGATTGTAGCGTCATGGGTGTAGATCAAGTTGTATGTTTTGGAGAGTAAGTTTTAGGATAAGTAACTAAGTAAATATGTGTAACTTGATCTCAAATGATATATTTTATATTAGAGATCTTAGACATCATGGTTTTTTTTTATCTCCACATGCAGTTAGTGAGGACGTAAAAATTATTGTGTTCCTTGCTTGATCTTTTATTATATTGATTATTCTTAATATCTCAGAGGTTTAATTTGGGTTAATAATTAAACTCCTAAATCATAATCTTTAAAAATACACCAATTCACTCCTCTCTGGGTGTTACCCTACTAAACAAAAGTTATTCAATTTCACATATGTTTGAGTCAATATTTTCTTAGAAGTAGTGTACAAATTTTTTTTATTATTATTATAAGTGATTTCTTTATATTAGAAACTAATAATAATGAACAAATGCAATATAATAATAATGTGACACACACATATATATAGGCTAATAATATTATTCTTTATTATAATATATCTTATAACAATATATATGTATTATGTAAAATTCTAATTACATTTCTTTTCATTGGTTAAAAATTAATCAAAACCAAAAAAAGGTTTATAGATTTCATTTAAAAAACAAAAAAACAAAAAAAAATCATTTTTTAATCAAATGTATTTTCAAAAACAAAAACAAAAAAGGAAATGAATATTATCTTCAAATTAAAAATTAAAAAAATAAAAACTAGAAATTAAAATGTTTTCAAAACCCAAAGCAATCTTATTCTTTGGTTTTTCTTCAATTTCAATCCTATTTTGTATGAAGAATGAAAACTTACAAAATATATCTATTTTAAAATATATTTCATTATATTTGATTCTTCATACCATATTCCATGACAAAACCAATGAGGAAATTCTTGAGTTGTAAATGAAATGGAAATTAGAAGGTTATTATTATCTATAGATTAAATATGAAAATAAATAAGGTTATGTGTCTTGGAAACCATATCATATTTGGTTGTTCGAAAAAGTCTTTCGATCATAAGAAGTGGTTTGAAAAAATGAGACATTTCACTGAAAAATATCTTTCATTTTCAATAAATAAATAAAAAAAATGAGTAACATGGAACTTAATGATTCCACTCTTAATTGATCGAGCCATGTTTTTAAAGGTTGCAACTTAAGCAAATTGAGCACTAGTTACCATTTTCATTAAGGTTGCAATTTGGGTGGGACTGGACTTGGACAACCTATGCCCAACCTAAATTATTCATGGGCTTAGAGTGGATTAGGAATTTCTATCATAATCTTATATTGGTTTAGGGTGGGTTGAATATATTGATAGGCAAGTATGAAATGGGTTGACTGTTTAACCCTCAAAGAGGGAGCACTTAGCTTCGTGATTGATCTAGGAGCGATGTGATGGGAGAGACAGAAAGCAAGGTAAGAAAGAGGTAGGTAGGAAAGAATGCAGCAGAAAAGAAAGAGGCTTGAAATATCCAAGTTTTAATCATAATTTTTATAAATCAATTGAAAGCTCCAAAAGTATATTTCTACACTTTGATTTTTAAAAAAAAATATGGTTTAAAAAAGTAACCAATTTTGAGAACATGAAGAAAAAAATCATTTTTATATTTTTCGGATATTGAAAAGATGGTGATAAGTGTTTAACATTGCTATAGATGAGATTGAAGATAAATTATTTGGTCCTCCATCATATCTCTTAAAACTTTTTATATGCTATAAAAGATTGACTATTTTAGAGAATTAAGAAGAACACATCTTTGGAAAGGAATTGCTAACACTACATTATTAGGTAAGAAACCCTTAAAAAGGAATTCATTTTTTATTTTTTTTATTTCTTCAAGTGTTAAAGAGGAGAAAAGAAAGAGTAAATCTAGCTTTATTTTATTTCATAATTAACTAAATTCCTATATGAGAAGTCATTGGTATGAATGCCAAAGATGAACTTGGATGAGGAGAAGAGGTGAAAAAAGGAAAAGAAAGTACTTTCATTTTATTAAATTTTGTCCTTTATTTCAAATTATAAGAAATTTCGAGAAAATCACATTAATGTTTCTCTAGAATTTATTTGAACCTACAAATATATATATATATAGCATGAAGCAACACATCAACATGGACACATTGATTTTATGTTCCTTTCAAATTCAAGGCTCTATAAAATTCTTGGATTTTTTGTCATGGCATATCCTTGGCATGCCCTATCTTAATTCCTACATTTTTTTTTCTTTTTTATGTCTTGACTAATAAAAATAGAAGTCGTGCACACCTTTATCACGTTTAAGTAAGCATGAAGTCTTAGTGGTTACATCTAGAAAGCAATGTTTAGGACATCTATTTATATCCCCATTTTCTTAATTTAACAATACATCTGAAAACCAATTGCTATCTAGTTATTGTATGTCACCATCATTTAGGTAATCTATACTTAGGATTAAGAGCAGGGCAGTTGCACTTGAACAATGAATCCCCAAACAAGATAGTCTCATGACTCAAATTCCATACTCTAATATCAATTCTTAGATCAAGTTTTTGACCATCTCATCTGACAATTATGACATTTAACATTACCATCATTTGGGTGACCCATATGGGTTTATACATCTGAAGGTTTTTGATGAAATGTCAAACTAATGAAAGTTAGTTTTATTTACCTAAAACCTAAGGCAAGGTGAATGAAATTAATCCTAGATTAAATCATATACTTTTTTTCATTTTTTTTATAAAGATATATCAATTTATTTTTACTTTTTTGTTGCTATCTTGAAATTTTGTCTTATTTACTATTTAAATTTTTTATATAAATAAAAAACATTATAAATAGATTTTGTATGCAACTCAATCAACCTGACCAACCCAAGTCTAACCCGACAAATTTGAATCTAACCTGACCAACTTGAACTCGACTTGAGCTTAGGAAATGAGATTGGGTTGGGTTTGGGTTGAGTACCTTAGGTTGGATTAAGCTTGGGTTAGCCATCAGCCCAACCAACCTACCTAAGTTGCAACTCTAATAAAAAAAAAATAGGATCATCAAAATAATCTAAATAGTCTACAAAGGTGATACATATTATTAATAAATTTACTATAAATTCATTTAATTTCCTTAGTTATATGATATTATAAATGTATCAATGACAATAGAAATAAATTTTCACCCACATATTAAGTTGAATGCGTCGTTATTTTGAAATAATATCATATTTGAAAAATTAAATCATTTGATAAAGAAAAAAGTGATATTTTTTTTTCCATTTAAACAACACATCATGTATATTGTTCTATTACGATGTATAGAGTGTACCTTATTAGTATATTATTTATTTTATTTTTTTTACTTCATCTCTAAACCATGAAAAGTCTTTTCATGGCAAGAAGCATGTTAAGAGTGTGTTTCAAAAAATTGGAATAGATTTTACTTTTAAAATTTTTTTTTTCATGATCATATTATGTAGAAATTAAACTTTGATGATTTCCCTTTTAATCGATCAAGTTAAGTTCATGGATAAAATCAAAGCTATCAAAATATAATTTCAAGATTTGATCTTTTTAGAAACAAGTTTTAAATAGTAAACCAAATTTTAGAGGAAAAACTATTTTAATGTTTTATCAAATTGAAAACATGGTTTTAAGTGATCAATATTGTTAAGGTGATTTTGAAGACAAAATGATATAGTTTTCAACTATGTTTTTTCAATTTTTTTAGGCACTCTTCAAATATTTAAGTGAAAGGATTAGGCATTTGGAATGTTAATTAGGAAATCAAATTAGAACATTTTTTTTGTAAAGTAATTACTGACACAACATTATTAGGATACTTAGAAAATCTAAATACAGAATGAACTTATTTCATTTTGATTCCCTCAATATTGAAATAGGATAAACAAGGTGAAATCTTATCGATTTTATTTTTCACTTTTTATTGAATTCTTTTCTTGTAAGGTTAAGGACACACATGCTTATGAAAAGAACATATGAACTTGGGTAAAGGAGAACAGCTAAACACAAGAAGGAAGGTGATTCTTTTATTAAATACCATTCTTTATTTCAAATTATATGAAACATAGAGAATAGAGTAACACACCAAGATTGAAATGATCGTAGAATTTTCCTTTCAAAATCAAACCTCCACAAGTTCTTCTTCATGGCATATTCTTGCCATCTCCTTGCTTGATTCCTACACTTTTTTGTTTGGCCAGTCACTGCAGAAGTCGTAACCACCTTCGTGTTTAAGCAAACATGGACCCTTGAGGGTAACATCCCAATAGCAGTATTTACCGCAACCATCAAGATCCCTCTCTTCATCATAACTATTGAAGTACATTGACTTACCTTGCCATTGAATATTACAAAAGAAAAGTGTATTCTTTACAAAGAAATTAGGTTTGAAAGACCACTCGAATGAGCCCTTAAAGGGGAGTACATGTACTCCAAGATCATCATCTTTGGATTTACAATGTATAGTAAGGTTTGATCCCTCGCCTAGAAGATTTGTAAGCCGCACATGTGTTTTTCGTAACATAGGAAGTAATGACCCTTGGGACAAAGTAACCTGCAAAAAAATCAACAACACAAGTTTCTTGAGCAAAAAACTCATATTTGATTTTCTTTTGGTGCACAAGGAGCTGGAGTTAGGATCCTCCTTTTATAGGCTTAAAAGTGTGTTATTAGGGGAAAAAAAAAATGAATCGTGCTCATAAAAGCTAGAGCCATATTATGATGCTGCTACAATAAATATATTCAATTATATGGGCAATAGCACATTATAATTTCATATTTTTCTATAATTGAAATTTTTGAGTGCGAAAATCCTATTTCCGTAGATTTTCTCACTAAGGTTTTCAATAATATAGTCTAATGAAGTAATGTCCTTGGATTTTCCTTTTGTGCAATTTTCCATTTATTGTTTTGCTAATTTGCAAAGTTTTCCTTCTAGAATATGCATTTATTGTTATATATATATAATTAACTTCTTCTAATAATTATTTTAAACCTTTCTAAAATTGCTTTAACTTGTTGTATAATCATCTATTTATTTACTTGCTAATTTTTCAAAATTATCTTCTTAAGTAGACATTTTATTAAAATTTATTTCTTTTTGTAGTTATTTTAACTCTTTCTAAAATTAGTTTATGTGAAGACTATTGATAATTATTCATTGACTTCCTAAATATTATATTTTTTTATTCACTTTTAGTAAAATTTTGTATTTATTTTCTTGTTGATTTTTCAAAATCTGTTTACCATAATTTCTATCAAAAATATATTGTTATGAGGTATATCAAAATCCAATCTCCGGTTTATATTTCGTCAACCAATCTTTCCTAATTCACATCTTTGTTGAAAGAATTTCTTTTGTAATTCCTTACATAATGATTCAAAATATACTAAATCCCCACCTACACAAGCAAATTATAGATAACATTCCGAAATGACACTTTCTTTTGACCCAATGTTTTTTTTCTCCTGATCATCCAGGAAAGACCAAAAAAATCTCAAGATAGCAAACATTTTCTAGAATTTCTCTTCAACTATCTATTTTGTCGACATTTACTTCTTTTGTAGATTATTTTAATCTTTTCCAAACCACTCTAATTCAAGACAAGATCAATGCCTTTGCCATCTAAATTATGCATTTTTAGTTAAAAGTTTCTTGTTATTTGGAATTGTAAGGTTCTAAATTTAGTAAGAACCAAAAAAAAATCATTTCACCAATTAAAATAATTAATAAATTATGTTTGGTCAAATTTGGTGAAATGATTGTCCCCTTGTATTCAAAATAATATTTCTAAACATATCATACATAGAGACCCAAATATTAATTAATTTAATGTTTTGTTTTTTTACTTTTTAAAAATAAATCTCTTATTCTCAATAAAGTTATTAAATCCATTAAAGGTAAAATATTAATTAATAATTTAATTAGAAATGCTTTTTAATTAGATATATCTACTGAAACCCAAAAGGAAAAAAGAAAAGAAAAGAAAGAGAGAGATAAACAAACAAAGGTTACACATCATAAGAGTCATGCTCAAAATTCTCGAAAAAATAATTTTTAGGAATAATTCTTATAAAAAAAATTTCAACTATATTTAGAAATAAAAATATATTTAAGAACTCAACTAAAAAATAGTTTTGTTGATTTATTCCCTATGAAAATATTATAAATTTTTAATAAATGAAAAACTTCTCAAAATATTGTGTATATTTTAAATTTTTTTTTAAAAAAAAGGTAAAAAATAAAAAATAAAAAAAAATAATTAAAAAAAAAAACCTTCAATTTCATCCTCAAATACAACTTGTTTCAAAAATAAATTCTTAAAAAAATATTTTCAATTAAAAATAAGAAAACTTTTCTCTAATTTAAAGAACAGGAAAAAAAATGTCTTATTCTTGAGTTAGATAATAATGGTAACAACAACCAAAACCATGAATCTTATTTTACTCAACTATATTTTGGATAGCTTTTTCGGCATGGATATAGTTGGTTAACTTTCGAAGTACTAATTTCCAACTCATTAATTACCAAGATAAGAGCATTCTTCATTAAAGGCTCAGATCAAGTTAGGAACATGTGTAACTATCCTAAACTTTTCTAAATTCTATGTACAATGGAAAAATAGCATTTTTAAACTTTAAATGGATTCAAAAAGTGATTACGAAAACCATACCTCAGATTCAGATGGTCTCGAATCAAATCCATGTGGTGAAAATGAAGAACGAAATCGTAGAAGTCTCATAAACCCGAAATCTTCCACCCGATGACTCGAACCTTAATCTTAGCACACTTCTGGTGGGGATGGAAAAGATGATGGAGGCTATGAATCTCTCTAGAGAAGGAAGACGTCTCTCTAGAAAAAGCTATAGAAATCCTAACCCCTAAGGGATTAGTTGATTCGTGCCCAATTGGTGTCTCAGCTGATTTGTTTGCAACTGGTGCTACTTAATTGAGGGAGTAATCAACAAAATTTATAACCTATTACACCATATACTAGGGTAGCAAAGAAAAAGCTACTATAGCATAGTGGCTCTAGGATCGTTCACTGGGAAGGGTTTTCAAATTACAAATGATACCAATTCAAAGTGAATTGGTGTTGTTTCATTTCAAGGTTAGCTTAAGAAATAAAACACAAACTTTGGTTAAAAAGGGTTTAGATTTAAACTAACGGCACAGCAAGTAATGGAAATTAATTATGAAGAAAAACATTCCTTGGAGATTTAGGTTCATAGGGGAGGTTCCTCATGCAAAAACATAGCTCCGATCAGTTGGTTCATTTCCTCGCATTAAAGAATTAACATATAGTCAATTCTCTAACCGGTGTTGTACAGATGCATCCCTTAATTGGATTTCAGCTCTAATTCCATCTCACTGATGCAACTTGCAATGGTTCGTGCCTCTCACTTAGCATTTACCATTCAAGGTGATCTTTAACCTTGGACTTCCCTTCTCAAGCTCGCAAGAGATAACTAATGGATGTCTCCTTGGAGTCCAAAAGCTTACCAAGTGTTGGCAATTCTAGAAAATCCTACCTTCAAGTCACCTCCCAAAGGCTCGCAAGGGGTAAACTAGTGCATCTCCATGGACAGAGATCACTTGCCTTACCAAGTGTTGGCCCAGGTGACTCCAAGGCGTTTTAAGTTAACTAAAAATATAGAAATCACTAAAGGATCACACTTTCTCTTCATTCATGGCTGAAACTACAAAGCTACTAATTCTTGCACTTGGAACCTTTCCTGGCAACCTTAGCTCCAAGGAACTAAAGGTTTAGTTACTCATTCTCTGGGGAAACTTCCTCAGAGAGTGCATAACTAGTAAATGAAAAATACAATCAAAGTGAGAAGGTAAGGCAGAGCAAAGGCTTTGTATTTTACTTTCTTTCAAACTTTTACAAAAGGTCCGTCGTCCTCTCCCTTGAGAACAGGCTCCCAAGAGCTATTTATATGAAAATTACAATAATAATTATTACATGGATATTCACCCTTTTTCCTAACTTAATAGCTAAGGAATCCTATAATCGGTGGCTTACAAGGAGAGTTTTGGGATTTAGACAACAAAAATCTGAAGAAAAATATCTCAATGTGTCGGTCGCAAATATCGGGAAGCACTAAGGACCATTTCGCAGGTGAAAACGAGGTATGCGAGATTTCGCAGACGCACAAAAAGGGCTGCGAAATCACTTCACAGCAAAAGGCTGATTTCGCAGCGCTGCGAAGTTGGCTTTCAGCTTGCGATGTTCGGATTCCAACGGCTGTAACTCCTTCATTTCAGCTCCGAATTGTGCACCGTTTGAAGCATTGGATTTTTGACTTCCTAAGCTTTGAAACGACATATAGTATGCATAAATTGGACTTCAGGAAGTGCTCCAAAAGTGGCTGACATGACTGTCATCAAAAATTGCTTCATGGCAGATTTCTCTTTGCTTCCCCTCCTTGCATTCCGGATTTGCTTATGGCAAAGGACTTCAAAGCTTTGGTTCTTCATGTTTCTGAGCTTTCCATTGCTTTGCCATGGATTCCAAATAACTCTCATCAATCTCATATTGCTTTGGTGATCAAAAAGCTATCAAAACACCAAAACTTAACACAAATTGATTAGAAGTGCTTGCAAAGGTCCTTAATATGTTAATTGGGTTAAAAGGCAATAACTACTACTCAAAAGTGTTTAAAAGAGTTAATTACAAGCTATGAAATAGCACTTTTTGAGTAGTAATCACTCCCCCCAACCGACATATTGCTAGTCCCTTAGCAATGAAGGAGAGAAAAATAAAAATAAAAATAAAAAGTACTATAATTTACAATATCATGCTGATAAAAAAAAAAAAACAATTTTCAAGTGGCATGATGATCTAACTCTCACATGGAACATTAAAGAAATATAAACTCAAATTTCAACAAGAGTTATCAAAAACTTTGCTAAACACTATTGATCAAGGGAATGCATTATGCAAATTGAAGTTTTAAAATCATTTTCACTTCCAAAGAACCAAACTTTATTCTTCCACAAAAATCTAAGTGTAAGATGATAGTTTCCGAATATAGCATGTTAAACTGATCTCTCCCCCCAACCTATCTCTTTTCAACACTTAGCAAACTGACCAAATTCAATAGGCAGATAACACACTTCTTTTTTTTTTTTTTTTTTTAGAAGGTACAAGGCTTAAGGGGTATTCATTTCTGAATTGTCCATGTAACGGGGGTCCATCGATGACTCCCAACCAATTAAGGTTTAAGGCATCAAGCTTTAAGGATTTTTCAACCACTAACTCCTAGGATTTTACCCCGGACTTTTGAGAATGAATTTTTAATACCCAAGCACCTACCATATGCTAACTCCACCTATCCACTTTTGTAACGAGCATTGAGGTCGGTGACTCCCAACCAATTAAGGCTTAGGGCACCAGGTTTTAAAGATTTTCACCATATACCCCTCAGGCCTTGCTCGGGTTTCAAGGCAAGCAAACATTTTGCTTTCTTTCTCTCTTTTTTTCAAAGGCTCATTGGCCTTTCATAAGGTGTCTCACATTATTAAATGAGGTCAAAGGTACCAAGTCCCAAAATTTTCCTAAGTCAAGAGGGAAATAGTTTTTCATCTTATAATTAGAATCTATTGTGCACAATGTGTGGATAGCTTAAAGTGGAAGAACTAAACTTGATTTCAATAGAAGCTTCAACAATTGAACCACTTCAGTAAGCATAATCCAAACTCTAAGTCAAGTGAAAAGCAAAAGTTCAGTTTCTCCTATTTTAATTTGAAAATTTTTCCTCTTAATCCATGGAGATTAGAGTAAAAAGTAAAAAACTACAACTAATTTACCAACATAATTGAACTACCAAAATAACTTAGCATACTTCCTTCCTCATTTCTCCCCCCTCCCCTCCCCCCCCAACCGAGCTGAGCATTGTCCTCAATGTGATATGGGTAATTGAAATTATAGGGAGGAAGTGGTACCTCCTGAGTGATATCAATTTCGAATACTAATTGAAGAAACCACATGTTTCAAAAAGAATAAAAGATGTGAGCAAAGGAAATAAGAATAAATTAATGCTAAGAGTTAACAAAGAATGCTAGACTTGTATTACTTTAATTCATGTGAGTACAATCGGAAAGAAAGCAATACAAGTAATCCCCATATATGATATCAAAATGATGGGATTTCATAAAAGACTAACAAAAACGAAATACATAAAAGAAATATATAATAGATATATAAATGATCAGACAGGTGGATGATGCTGGAGCTGATGGCTTAGGCAGATGGCTCTGCCTCTTCAGTAGTTGTTTTAGGAGGGGCCTAAGGCTCTGTGGCCTGTGAGTGTGGCACTACAGTGGTGGGGGTGAGATGCTCAGCAGTTGATGGAAGACCGAGATGATGCTGGAGTTGCCTCAAGATGGCAGTATCCTGAACCTAGGTGGTCAACATCTGCTCCTGGCGAGCTCGAATAGCTGTCATCTCCTGAGCAAGGCTACTCTGAGACGTGGTAAGGGTCTGCAGTATGCGGCATAAATCTCTATACTCTGGAATGGGAATGGCCATCCTTGGCTCAGCTGAAGCAGAGGGCTCTGATGAGGCTGGAGTAACTGGAGGGGCTCTAGATATGGTAGGAGAAGCAATGGGTATACCCTCAGATATATGATCTGGAGATGCTCTCCTGGCAGCTGGTATCTCAGCTGGCTGTGGAAGCTCTGGCTGCTCAGCTCTATACGTTGTCATATTGGTCCACTTGTCAAGAGTAAATACCTCTCGGCATTTACGCTTGCGCTCCAGCTGAGGATCTGATGGATAGCCCAGATGCTCCAGAATCTGACACAGCAGCCGTGGAAAAAGAAGTGGAATGGCATCAGCTCGCTGCAGCTTCTTCTTATGCACCTTCTCTTCAAAGTAGAGAAGGGCAGCCATAATTATATGGTGAGGGCCAAAGAAATATCCCTCTGAAATCCTGAACAGGGCCTCTAAAAGAACTCCTCTCCTCTGAGTCCAATGCTGTAGTGGATAAATGTTGTGACGCAAGAGTGCATCAATGAGAAACATGCTCGGAGGAAGTTCCCTCCTCAATAGATGTGGATTTGTGGAAGCTCTTCTGGACAAGATATGAACCATTTCCAACTAAGAGAGACTAGTCCATACTCGGTAATCCTCAAAATGGCTTGGCTCGTATGGTATATGCAGGGCCTCTGTTATATGGCGAGCTCCTAAAATGCCATGCCGACCGTCAATAGTAAAATGGATTAGAGTAGGATCTCTGACCTGATTAGTAGTCATGGACTGATAAAAATCCATGGCTACTCTGGGATAGAAGAAATCTCTTGGGGATAGCAGATGCTCCATGCGATATCTGCGCAATAGGTGGAATGAATCTGTAAGCTCCGACCTCAATTTGAAGGTGGCTGTGTCAAAGCACAACTCAGAGTGAAATGGTCGAGCTCGGCAGTCCAAATTCCCTTCAATTGGCGGTTGAGTCAGCATCGGACGCCTGATTAGCACTTCAGGAGCTATCCCAGATGGAATTCGGGATTCTGAAAGTGGCGGCTGGTGCTCCTGAGGCTCTGCCCGAGGCTCTAACGATGGCGCCGAAGATGGTACCGGAGAGGGCTCTGGTGAAGGTACCGGGGACTACTCTGTTAAGTCTATGGGCTCTGAGCTTTCGACCCTGGCTCTCTTTTGCAGGGGACGGCCTCCTGACCTAGTGAGATAACGCCTCGCCGGAGGATTCTGAGGTGCGGCCTTCGCCGGAGGTGAAGCAGCTCCTGGCCGCGGATGTTCAGAGACGGGGCCTTGAACAGGCGCCTCTCGCGGGACTCGTTTGCGGCTGGAAAGAGAGGATGATTTGGCTCTCTAGTTCACGCCATATCGGACTGACGAAATTTGGCCGGAAGTGATGACCGAAAGAGATGACCGGAGGTTCGCGCGTCGTCGGACTCGGGCAAGGAAATGAACAGACGGTTGCTATGGCGTTTTCTCTTTCTGAAACCCTTTCGCAACTCAAATGACCGGTCTTTATAAAAAAATAACGGAATATTAAAGGTCATTTTGATTTTTGCAGAAGAAGGCCGATTTCGTAGCAAAAGGGGGGTTTCGCAGAAAAAAAAAACGATTTTCGCAACCCATTTCGCAACCCATTTCGCAGCTACGAAATGGGGGTCACTGTGCTGCGAAATGGCACTCGTGTGCCAAAATTGGTTTCGCAGCTTCGAAATACCCTGCGAAATGGAGCTTTGGCTGCGAAATTGAGACTTTTTATGCTTTGGAGCTTCGCAACCGTTTCGCAGCTGCGAAATGGGGGCTCCTGTGTTGCGAAGTGGCACTCGTGTGCCAAACTTGGTTTCGCAGCTGCGAAAATTTTCGCAGAGGAGTCAATTGAGCTGCGAAATGATTTCGCAAAGGACGACCGTTTTCGCAGAGACTGGTTGATTCCGCAGCGGCTTCTTTTAGGTTGCGAAACGGTTTCACAGCGAAGTGCTAATTTCGTAGAGGATTCTCTTAGGCTTCGAAATCTCGTAGACCCTTGTTTTTGCCCTGTTTTTGCCCTATTTTTGCACTGTTTTCGTTCCAAAAGACTTCCTTTCAATTTCTTTGCATTTTCTCCAACCTGAGATCATTCAAAAAGACTAAATTACATATAAATACGCAATTTAAGATCAAAATTAAAATCAAAAGTATGGATAAAACTTTGACATTTGCAAAATTTACAAAAATTTTGGACTTTGGTAAAACCAAGTCCATCAAACCCTTATTTGCTTAGGCTTTTTGTGACTCAAGAAGGTTGATTTCCTCCTTTTCAAGTTTGAATGGCTCCATGAATGGCTTGAGACGATATCCATTGACTCTAAAGGTGTCCTTGCCATTGGAATTCAATAATTCCACCACTCCATTGATATGTACTTGGTGAATAATGAAAGGACCTATCCACCTTGACTTGAGCTTTCCAGGAAAGATATGGAGTCTTGTGTCATAGAGTAGAACTCTTTGTCCTTTCCGAAATTCTTTGTTGGAGATTAGTTGATCATGCCACTTCTTCATCCTCTGTTTTGCAACTTTGGAATTGATGTAAGCATCATTTCTTAATTCCTCCATCTCATTAAGGTCTAAGCACCTCTTTGCTCTGGCTCTGATCAAGTCCATATTCAGCTTTTTGATTGCCTACCAAGCTTTGTATTCAACTTCCACAGGGAGATGGCACGCTTTGCCATAGACAAGACGATAGGGAGACATGCCAAGAATAGTCTTATAAGTTGTTCTATATGCCCATAATGAATCATGAAGCTTAATAGACCAATCTTTTCTGCTTGAAATCACCACTTTCATCAATATGTTCTTTATTTCCCTGTTTGCTAGCTCAACTTGCCCGGAAGTCTGAGGATGATAAGGTGTAGCTACCTTATGCTTCACTCCATACTTGGCTAATAAAGTTTCAAAATGTTTGTTGCAAAAATGAGTACCTTCATCACTGATTATGGCTTTGGGCACCCCAAATCTTGAAAAAATGTTCTCTTTAAGAAACTTGAGCACCACTCTGTGATCATTTTGTTTACAGGGGATTGCCTCAACCCATTTAAAAACATAATCCACCCCCACCAAGATATAAGAATTACCAAAAGACATTGGGAAAGGTCCCATGAAGTTAATGCCCCATACATCGAATAGCTCAACTATTAGAATGGGGTTCATAGGCATTTGATTTCTTTTTGTTAGCTTTCCAAGACTTTGGCATCTATCACAACTTCTACACATGATGTGGGCATCTTTGAAAAGAGATGGCCAAGTAAACCCTGATTGCAACACCTTCACGGTTGTTTTCTGAAAGGCAAAGTGGTCTCCACATGCATTCTCATGACAATGGTTTAGAATCCCTTGTTGCTCTTCTTCAGGAACACACTTCCTTATGATCTGATCTGCACAATACTTAAAAAGGAAGGGCTCTTCCCAATAATAAGCATGAATTTTTGCAAAGAAGTGCTTCCTATCTTGTGCATTCCACTCACTTGGAATTTCACCAGTAACTAGATAATTAGCAATATGAGCATACCAAGGAGTTTTTACTAGGAACATAAGTGATTCCTCAGGAAAGTCATCATTAATAGGCAAGGCATGGGAATTATGTGCTATAGCTAACCTTGAAAGGTGGTCAGCTACCACATTCTCCACTTCTTTCTTATCTCTGATTTGGAGATCGAATTCTTGTAACAAAAGAATCCATCTAATCAACCTTGTTTTTGCATCTTGCTTTGTCAATAAATACTTCAAGGCTGAATGGTCAGTGAAAACAATGATGAAAGACCCTACCAAATAAGCACGAAATTTGTCTAAGGCAAATACCACAGCTAACAATTCTTTCTCTGTAGTTGTGTAGTTCCTTTGAGCTTCGTTCAATGTTTTGCTTGCATAGTAGATCACATAGGGCTTTCCATCTTCTCTTTGGCCAAGCACAGCTCCTATAGCAAAGTCACTTGCATCACACATCAGTTCAAAGGGTAGTTGCCAGTTAGGGGCCCTCACTATTGGAGTTGTTGTTAAAAATTTCTTCAGTTGATCAAAGCTATTTTGACATCTTTCATCCCATATAAACTTAGCATCCTTAGCTAACAGCTCACAAAGAGGTTTTGAAAGATTTGAAAAATCTTTTATAAACCTCCTATAGAAGCCTGCATGGCCAAGGAACTGTCTTACTCCTTTTACAATTGTTGGGGATGGCAATTTGACAATAAGCTCCACCTTTGCTTTATCAACTTCAATGCCTTTTTCGGAGATGATATGGCCAAGAACAATTCCTTGACGTACCATAAAATGGCATTTCTCCCCGTTGAGCACCAAGTCTTTTTCAATGCATTTGTGAAGAACCGCTTCCAAATTGACTAAGCATTCCTCAAATGTACCTCCATATACGGTGATGTCATCCATGAAAACCTCCATAATTCGCTCCACCATATCACTGAAAATACTCAACATACATCTTTGGAATGTTGCAGGTGCATTGCATAAACCAAAAGGCATTCTTCTGTAAGCATATGTTCCAAATGGACATGTAAAAGTGGTCTTTTCCTGATCTTCCACATCAATTTCAATTTGAAAATACCCTGAATACCCGTCCAAGAAACAATAGAACAGATGGCCAGAGACTCTCCCCAACACTTGATCGATAAATGGCAATGGAAAATGATCTTTCCTGGTTACAGCATTCAACTTTCTTTAATCAATACACACCCTCCAACCTGAAGTGAGGCGTGTAGTAATTTCTTCTCCTTTTTCATTCTGAACCACAGTAATCCCTGACTTCTTTGGTACCACTTGAGTAGGACTCACCCAAGGGCTGTCAGAGATAGGGTAAATAATGCCTGCTCGAAGTAGCTTCAGCACCTCAGCTTGCACCACCTCTTGTAAATGAGGATTCAATCTTCTTTGAAGTTGACGAATTGGCTTAGCTTCCTCCTCCATATATATATGATGCGTGCAAACTAAAGGACTAATGTCTTTCAAGTCAGATATTTGTCATCCTATTACTTTCTTACACCTCTTGAGAACTTCCAGTAAACACTTCTCTTGATGACTGGTCAGAGATGAAGATATTACGATAGGACATTGATTATTCTCTTCAAGGTATGTAAATTTCAGCTCCACGGGTAGAGGCTTCAAATTGAGTTTTGGGGTCTCTTTTTCAGCAACTGCTCCTTCTTCTTTATTGAACAAAGCTAGAATCTCTTCTATCCTCCTCCAACTTTGTAGAGTAGCAAGCACATTAGGGGGTTCAGACAAACCTTCCTCAAAATCCGCAAGACTTTCATTCAGCTTGTCTTGCATATTCTGATTACAGTGCTCCTCCACTAGAATGTCAATAATGCACACCTCTTCTGGACTCTCTTCTTCTTCCGGAGTGGTTTGCTTTTTAGACATATAAAAAATGTTGAGCTCAAGTGTCATGTTGCCAAAAGTGAGTTGCATGAGCCCATTCCTACAGTTGATGATTGCATTTGAGGTAGCAAGGAATGGCCTTCCAAGGATGACAAGAACTAAATTAGCTTCCTTTACAGCAGGATCCGTATCAAGAACAATAAAATCTATCGAATAGTAGAAATTATCAACTTGAACCAAGACATCCTCAATTACCCCCCTTGGAATTTTTACTGATCTATCTGCTAAAGATAGAGTGATTGTTGTTGGCTTCAACTCACCAAGTCCCAATTGCTTCTAGACAGAGTATGGAAGCAAATTCACACTTGCTCCCAAGTCTAACAAAGCTTTCTCCACTACCTTTCCTCCAATCATGACTGAAATGGTAGGACTTCCCGGATCTTTGTACTTCAAAGGAGACTTACTTTGTAAGATTGCACTTACTTGCTCAATCAAGAAGGCTTTCTTATTTACAGTCAACCCTCTTTTGATAGTACATAAATCCTTTAGGAATTTTGCATATGTTGGAACTTGTTTAATCATATCCAGCAGTGGGATATTGACTTTCACTTGTCTCAATACTTCAAGAATTTCAGATGCATTTCTAATCCCCTTTTTCCCATGCAATGCTTGAGGAAAAGGTGGGGAAGTTGATTTCTTCAGCATTTCTTCCTTCAAAAGTTCCTTCTCTAGATTTGCATTCATTGTTGAATCATAGTCCTCCTTCTTTTCAGTGATCTCTCTCTTTTTGTCTTCCATTTCCTCCCCTTTCTTTGTTTCTTCTTCTTCCTCAACATGTGGCTTGGGTGTTGGCTTCTCAATTTTTTTACCACTCCTTAGAGTGATCAAGGCTTTAACATCTTTCATCTGTGATGATTCTCCCTCATGGCTTTCCACTTCATGGACACCCTTAGGGTTTTGGTGGGGTTGAGAAGGAAATCTTCTCTTTTCTTGCACTGTGTTCAAATTTGTGAGCCTTAAGATTGAGTATTGGAGATTATTTATCTTTTGGGATATATCATTTTGCATTCCATCCATCCTTTTGTTCAGAGTACTCTCTACTTTGTCAATTCTTTGACTGAGTTGAGCATTGATGGCTTTTTGGTCTCCAACAAAATCTCTCACTACCTTGCTGAGATTCACTATTGCTTGTTCAAGGCTTGAAGATTGTTGAGATGGTCGATCCGGCTGTTGGTACTGAGGTGCTCTGGCCTTCCATGAGAAATTTGGATGATTCCTCCAACTTGAGTTGTAAGTATTTCCATAGGGTGCATTGTTATTGGGCTTGAATTGTCCAACAACATTTGCTTGATCTCCAAACATTTCCCTTTCAGCTGAAATTGTAGGGCATTCCTCCACCAAGTGTTCATATGATTGACAATTAGGACAAAGCTTCACTTGCACTGGTGCTTCAGCAACAGCTTGCACTTCATGCATCTTTTTCAGTTCCAGCTCCTCCAATCTTCTTGTCATAGCTGCAAACTTTGCTTTCATATCATCATCTTCTTTTAAGGTATACATCCCAACCTTAGCATTGAAAGCACTCAGTTGAGACTTCATCTTTCCCACTTCTCCTTTGTTTGGTTCATCCCATCCTCTTGAAACTTCAGCTACATAACTCAAGAAATCCATAACTTTCTCCGGATTTTTGCTCATGAAATCTCCTCCACACATTGTCTCGAGGAGTTGCTTCATTGAGGAAGACATCCCATCATAAAAATAGCTCACCAATAGCCAAGTATCAAAACCATGGTGAGGGCAAGCATTTATAGCTTCCATATATCTTTCCCAACACTCATAGAATTTCTCATTCTCTTTAGCTGAGAAGTTTGAAATTTGCCTTTTCAAGCCACTTGTTCTATGAGTGGGAAAAAATTTCTTGAGGAATTCAGCTTGTAAGTCAGTCCAAGTGCGGATACTCCTTGGCCTTAAAGAATTAAGCCAAATTTTGGCCTTATCCTTTAAAGTAAAAGGAAATAACTTAAGCCTCATCAAGTCAATTGAAGCTCCTCCCTCTTGGAATGTATTACAAACATCTTCAAATTCCTTGATATGTGCGTAGGGATTCTCACTTTCCATCCCATGGAAAGTTGGTAGAAGTGGAACAATATACGGTCTAATCACTAGCTGCTCTGTAGGGGGCACTATACATGATGGTGCACTCATACGAGGTGGATGCATGCGGTCCCTCATTGATCTAAATTCATTGAGATTGTCTTGACGACCTTGGTGACTATGCTGATCTTTAGGTGTAGCTTCCATGATATTCAAGCTCAATTCCAATTCCTTGTTATGAGGTGTATCGCGTTTAACAAGTCTTCCTCCACTGTCTCGTATCCAATCTGGCATACACAACTAGTATCTATCTATAACTAAAATGAAAATAAAGGACAACAAAAGAAAACAGGGCTACAAAAACAAAATAAAACTAAGTTGAATTTAAAAGATAAATTTAGATTATGAATAAGTAGAAAAAAAAATGAGAATAAATAAAGCGAAAGAAACGTTACCAAACTTGTGATGAAAATCACAAGTACTCTGAAATAGTATCACTATAAACTTGACACCTTCCCCAGCAACGTCGCTATTTGATTCGTGCCCAATTGGTATCTCAGCTGATTCGTGTCCAGCTGGTGCTACTTGATTGAGGGAGTAATCAACAAAATTTATAACCTATTACACCATATACTAGGGTAGCAAAGAAAAAGCTACTATAGCATAGTGGCTCTAGGATCGTTCACTGGGAAGGGTTTTCAAATTACAAATGATACCAATTCAAAGTGAATTGGTGCTGTTTCATTTCAAGGTTAGCTTAAGAAATAAAACACAAACTTTGGTTGAAAAAGGTTTAGATTTAAACTAACGGCACAGCAAGTAATGGAAATTAATTATGAAGAAAAACATTCCTTGGAGATTTAGGTTCACAGGGGAGGTTCCTCATGCAAAAACATAGCTCTGATCAGTTGGTTCATTTCCTCGCATTACAGAATTAACATATGGTCAATTCTCTAACCGGTGTTGTACAGATGCATCCCTTAATTGGATTTCAGCTCTAATTCCATCTCACTGATGCAACTTGCAATGGTTCGTGCCTCTCACTTAGCATTTACCATTCAAGGTGATCTTTAACCTTGGACTTCCCTTCTCAAACTCGCAAGAGATAACTAATGGATGTCTCCTTGGAGTCCAAAAGCTTACCAAGTGTTGGCAATTCTAGAAAATCCTACCTTCAAGTCACCTCCCAAAGGCTCGCAAGGGGTAAACTAGTGCATCTCCATGGACAGAGATCACTTGCCTTACCAAGTGTTGGCCCAGGTGACTCCAAGGCGTTTTAAGTTAACTAAAAATATAGAAATCACTAAAGGATCACACTTTCTCTTCATTCATGGCTGAAACTACAAAGCTACTAATTCTTGCACTTGGAACCTTTCCCAGCAACCTTAGCTCCAAGGAACTAAAGGTTTAGTTACTCATTCTCTGGGGAAACTTCCTCAGAGAGTGCATAACTAGTAAATGAAAAATACAATCAAAGTGAGAAGGTAAGGTAGAGCAAAGGCTCTGTATTTTACTTTCTTTCAAACTTTTACAAAAGGTCCGTCGTCCTCTCCCTTGAGAACAGGCTCCCGAGAGCTATTTATATGAAAATTATAATAATAATTATTACATGGATATTCACCCTTTTTCCTAACTTAATAGCTAAGGAATCCTGTAATCGGTGGCTTACAATGAGAGTTTTGAGATTTAGACAACAAAAATATGAAGAAAAATATCTCAATGTGTCGGTTGCAAATATCGGGAAGCACTAAGGACCATTTCGCAGGTGAAAACGAGGTCTGCGAGATTTCGCAAACGCACAAAAAGGGCTGCGAAATCACTTCGCAGTAAAAGGCTGATTTCGCAGCGCTGCGAAGTTGGCTTTCAGCTTGCAGTGTTTGGCTTCCAATGGCTGTAACTCCTTTATTTCAGCTCCGAATTGCGCACCGTTTGAAGCATTGGATTTATGACTTCCTAAGCTTTGAAACGACATATAGCATGCATAAATTGGACTTTAGGAAGTGCTCCAAAAGTGGCTGACATGACTGTCATCAAAAATTGCTTCATGGCAGATTTCTCTTTGCTTCCCCTCCTTACATTCCGGATTTGCTTATGGAAAAGGACTTCAAAGCTTTGGTTCTTCATGTTTTTGAGCTTTCCATTGCTTTTCCATGGATTCCAAATAACTCTCATCAATCTCATATTGCTTTGGTGATCAAAAAGCTATCCAAACACCAAAACTTAACACAAATTGATTAGAAGTGCTTGCAAAGGTCCTTAATATGTTAATTGGGTTAAAAGGCAATAACTACTACTCAAAAGTGTTTAAAAGAGTTAATTAAAAGCTATGAAATAGCACTTTTTGAGTAGTAATCATTAGTTATAGGGTTCTCTACTCGACTTAAGTGACTTGTGCCCATTAAGGGCTTATGTCACTTAATCTAGCCAAAAATGGATCCTAATTGATTAATTAACCCAATAGGACCTACTACTTAATCAATTAGCCTAATCTAGAGACCTTATTCACTTAATCTTATGCACCTTGCATAATTACCAAAACGCCCTTATGCACAAAAGTGAACTTAGAGTCAATCCAACCCTCATAACCCTTGTCAATAAGGTATATAAGCTCAAAGCGGGGACCACTGGGATACCAACTCCCTCATAATCCAATTTGAAGTTGATTCAACATCCCACTACAAAGAATCAACTAAACTCTAGTATCCTATGTAAATAACAACGAGACACTAAGTGTTCAAGTCTGTGACCTACTATCCATTATGTTCAGTCTCCTCATGAACTAGTGTTCATAATCTAACAAGGTGAAAACTATCAGCCTTTCAAGACTGCTTCTACTATCCTTGAGTTACAGATCCTCCTATTGTGTTTTCAATTGACATGTCTAAACTTTCAAATAGCTTACCTCAAGTTCCACATAAGGAACTACTATGGTCATAGTTTCTATGAACACACCTCCTTAGGATCACCCAAGAGGACACACTATCTCAATCCCAAGAGATGTCATGATGCCTCTATTAAGAATACCTATTACTATCGGCTTTTATCAGCATGACCTAATCCATAAGAAATATATGATCAACTTATAAAGTCACTGCTAACTTCAACACAAGCTCAATATTCTCTCAAGGTTGAGAGACGACATAATGAAACAGCTTCGTGAAGTCATGACTACTTGATAGCTTTAAGTCATGACTCACCATAGGTCCTGACCAATGTATGACCATACACAATAGTGCACTCACTATAGGAAACTCATCCCAATAACCAAGACTAGTCATCCCTCCAATTAGGAGGTGATGCCTAGACTCATGAACCGACTGTGAACAAGTCATCTATTTGCAAGGAGCCCAAGAGTTGAATCTTTCGTGTGACTCCTAATGCACCCAAGTCACATACACTACAAAAGATGTAGGTGAGAGTGCTTATAAGATATAATGCATGGAAATATGATAAATAAAAGTGAACTAGAACTTTATAAAATAAATAATAAAATCTAAGAGTTTATTAATCATGTCATGCTTTTAAGGGTTTTATCCTAACATTATGAACTCTACAAGAGTTCCAAAAAGATTACAACTACAAAACCCCTACTTTAATCCATACCAGGACATCATTTGAGCAAGTATATTATCATTACAACTTGATCTAGAATGTGATATAACTTTTTCAATCCTTGTTTTAGACATTTTAATCCTTCAATGATTTATTTGCTTCAAGCACTTTAAATCATTTAGAGACTTGGTTGCTTCAAGTAGTTTACATCCTTCAGGGAATTGTAACTATATTATAAAGTATATATCAAATACTCCAGGAATATCTATCATATGATTGAGTCATTACAAGAATCGATATAGGTATCTATAGGAAACTTCATCTTATTATTTTATTTTATTTTTAACTTGGTCACACTAAACAATTGGTATAAAATATTTTTTACATCTTCAGGCACTAGATCTCAAGTTCATTATAATAGGCTTTACATATTTATACATTTGTACTACAAGTCCAAACACTTCATGTTTTATTAATAAGTTTAACTCTACCTATAGTAATGCTTCTTTCTATTGTGCCAATCATTTTGTATTGGTATTCTTCCATATTTTGTAGTTTGGGATTACCATCATTCTTAGATGTCTAAAACCACTTAAAAAGTGACAATGTTTTTGCTAAAAATATCATTTTAGTTTCATTTTTCTTTATGTATTCATAACTTATTGAGATCTCACTATTTTCAACTACTTATACTTTTTCAATGGCTATTCACTTAATTTGTACCTCTTCAAGGGTTATATGTTTCATTTGTACCTCTTTAAGGCTCAAATTTATCAATCTTGGACTAATTAGTCAATTTATGGTCTCTTCAAATTATATTTATAATATTTATTTGTCCTACTTAGTATCTTTTGCTTCAACTATTTTACCACACTTCATGTATGTATTTGTTGTTGTGTTAGTTCATTGTCTTACATGGACATCAATTTATTATATTTTTTGAATAAGAACTTCCCAATAAATTTAACATTATTCTTCTAGAATAAGCTTCCTCCTTATAATAGTGAGAAAAATATTTCATGAAAATAACAATTTATGCAACATGTCATATTACCTTTCATGTTATATATAGATTATTCATTGTATAAAAGAAACGTCTAGTTTTTTAATGAATACCCATATGACATTGTAATGAGAATAACCTTGACGGATCCAATTGGTCATACAAGACTCTTCTAGATTTAACATGATATAAAATGCCATTCACATGGAATAGTCTGCTACTAGTGATCAAGTATGATTTTTTTTTTAAGCTTTTAATCATGTTTCCAATAGTTGGTGTGGTAATTACATCAATTAATGTTAATGTTGTATAATGAATAAGACAAACATTTTAGAATATATCTATTAAGTAATTGATATTATATACAAATAAAAATGGATAAAATATATGCATATAGTAGAAAACATGTCATTATGTTAAAATAAAAGGGCAAACATGGAAGGTAAACAAGACTAATGATTTTTTATCAAAAGTTTATTATTCTTTGATACATCCCCATTTTCAAAGGATCATAGTCTTTTGGTAGTCATATATTTTTTCTTATTATTCCAATTTTGTTTTTTTTTTTTTAACAATTTCTTATGAGACATCAATTCATTTAAATTTTCATGGAAATGATACATCAGGATGTTTCATATTTTTGAAATATCCCACAAGATCTCATATTTACTTAATTTCATCACAAGAGTTACAAATTCAAGTTTGTGTAATGTTATAACCTATGGGCACATGACCAAATAATACAATGAAAATCATTCATAAACTAAAAGATCTTGAAAAAAAAAATAATGGTCTAAATAAAATTGTCAAGTGATGAATAAATTAAGTTTTATATTTTAATTTCATAAAAATAATATGCATTAATAACTATAACATGATAAAATACTTTTTGTTTTCTATTATATAACTTCAAAATATAAAAATATGCAAATTAATTTTTCATATAACTTCAAGTTCCCTATTACTTTCAACTATTAGAGTCCATATGAATCTGTTTCTTCTACATAGATTTTGGTTATGTAATATGATAAAATATATTTTGTTTACATAACTTTTGGCTATGTAATGGTTATGGTAAGTTTATTATAAAAATATTTTTTTTAAAAAAAGTTACATAACTTTAGGCTATATACTCTAAAATTGTTAATTTAATTTTCACATAGTTATATAAAGAATAATTATCAAATCAATCTAACTCGTTAAATTTTTATGGTGTTTGACTTCTTTTACTTGAGGATAAGATAACACCTAAATAAGATTTTTGTGTCTATTTTCGTAAATAATGGGAAAATTGTGGTTCATTTAAAAATAATCAAATATGATCAAAACTATAGAGAAAAAAAAACATATTGATTTTCAAATTCTTAATTAATAAGCATATAAGGAGATGTCTCCTCATGTAAAATAAAGTTAATTAAATTAAGCAAAGCACCCAATAAGAGAGGGAGATGGGGGTGTGAATTGATGACATCTTAGATCTAAGCAATGGAAGCAACACAAATTTTCAAAAAATTGATCTTTAGGGTTAAAATACTAATCTTTAGGTTTGTATGTTCCCAAACCTTAAATTCCAAGTGTTAAAGATAACCCTTGAAGTTGTTGGAAGTCTCATAAACTCAAGATCTTCTGTCATAAGACTCAACCTTGTTCTTGCCATACTTCCACTGAGGAGAAAAAATGGGGAGGGGGAGGCTATGGCTCTCTCTTTCTTTCAAGATGGTGGAATACAAAAAGTTTACGAGATACACATCTGAAACCTATGTTATCCCTATGACAAACAAAGACTTTCCTTGTCAATGTCTTGGTGAAGGGATCCACTAAGTTCTCCATAGAAGGCATCTTGTCAACCATCTTGTCACCCTTTAAACTATCTCAACACTTTAAAGCACAAGCACATAATCCTTCATTCTCCTAAGATACTTGAGTATATGCTTGACAACAGTCCAATGTTTTAGACCTAGATTAGATTGATATCTATTCACCATACCCACTTCAAAGCAAATATCTAGCCTAGTACATAGCATCGCATACATAAGACTACCCACTACAAAGGCATAGGTTACTAATTGCATGCACTCTTTCTCTTCAAGTGTTTTAGGACACTAATCCTAAGAAAATGGAATTCCATGCCTAAAAGGTAACAAACCTTTCTTGGAATCCTCATCACATACTTGACCAAAATATTATGTATGTAGGTAGCTTGAGATAGCACTAGTTTCCTATTCTTGTGGCCCCTAAGGACCTTAATCCTACGAATATATTGTGTTTCTCCTAGATCCTTCATCTGGAACTAAGTAGATAACTAGATCTTGACTAGTGACAATAACCCTACATCATTACCAATGAGTAGAATGTCATTACCATACAAGATCATAAAAACCACCATGCTTCCCTACACCCTCTTGCACACATAAGGCCTTTTGCTATGAAAATATATGATTACATCATATAGATGCTAATATCAAGATAATCATTTAAGAATACTATCTTGACATCCTATTGTAATATCTCATAAGTAAGATACATCACAATGGGTAGGAGTACTCTGATGGATCTTAATATAACTACTAGTGAAAAGGTTTCCTATATTCGAAATAGTGTTTCGAACTATAACCTTTAACTACAACCTAGCCACATAAAAGTCAACTTTTTCCATCTACTCCTTTGTTCCTCTTGTAGACCAACTTACACCTATAGGTTTTATCCCTTTAGGTATTTCTACAGGAACCCAGACTACATTAGAATCACAAGGATTCTAACTCTGTCTCCATGGTTTTTTGCTAAAGATGTGCATCCACATCACTCATTACTTTATCGTAATCTATGGGATCAATATCATGTTCCTTTAGAATGGCCTCGAAAGATTTTCCCAAATACATGAATCGGTCTGGTTGTTTAACAACCCTCCCAATACAACAAGACACCAATATACTAAAAATGGGAATGGTTGGTATTGGATCCATAATATCTTGTGTATAATGGGACTATCTTCTAATATTCTCCAATCTATATCATAGTTTGCCTTATTACATATCATATAGTCTTCATCATAAATCTGATATTTGTAACAACAAACACCTTCTGATAATCTTGACTATAAAGTAATAATCCCTAAATCCTCTTAGATATCTTATAAAGTGATACACCTCTTTAGAAAAAGAGGTATTATACATTCTTTAAGATATATTCCCAAAGAATATGGGAAGTAATGAGAAACCAATCACCGATCTCACTATATCTATCAAAGTTCAATATCTTCTTTCCACTACTCCATTTTGCAATGGAGTCCTTGGTGCACACAATTAAGATATGATCTCATGCTCCATTTGGAAATAATCAAACCTAATAGAATAACCACCTCAATCTAATCGAAGTTCCTTGATATGTTTACCCAATAGGTTATCTGATTTCGCCTTAAATTCAATGAGTTTATCCAAGGCATTAGATTTTCTATCTACCTATCCAAAACTAGAGTAGTCATCAATAAAATGATCAAATACCCATACTTTCCATATAGAAACTCAAAAAACGTTCATACACATGAGTATGCACTAACTCCAAACATTCCTTGGTTCCATGCCCTTTAAAAATAAAGGTGTCTCTTCATCATTTTACCTTATATATAGGATTTGTAGACTAAAAGATCTTCTGGAATAAAAAGGTCCAGACTTAATTAGTCTTTGGATCCTATATAGATTAATATGACCTAAGCATTAGAAGCCAAATGTTTGATTAGTGTTAATTCTTTCTTTTAGTGAGATCTAACTATTCTGATTACTTGGCAAAGTGATAATGGAGTCTTACACAAAAAAAAAATGTAATATCTCCAACAAACTTGCATAATTAATCTTGCAACCGAAGTTAAGGTAAGTACAATCCCATCATATGACATTCTCACTTGTTGAAAATCTTATAAAGAACTACAGATAGTGGGTCTAGAATCTATCCACCACAATTGGTGAAATTCACTACTATTTATTTAACAATGAGAATATGATGTGTACTTGCCTATCATTAGGTACTCTAAGCATTCCTTTTCTAGTGTCTTGAAAGGTCACAAAGGAATCATTGCCCATGAGTTTGTTCTCTTATTCCTTTTCTTGAACTTCCCTTATTTGGTGTTATTGTTCTTCTTCTTGTTAGAAAAACCTGAAGAACCTTGACTTCCATATATATACCATTTTACTCTTTAAGAATCTTCTTACCCATCCCAAAAGAATCTGGTAAGATCTCTAAGATAACTTGAATCTTAGTGTTCATAATAGTCTTAAGGGCAACTTGTCTAGTTAACTTACCCTTATCACCAAATAACCCTTGTAACCTTAAAGAGAATATCATAGACTATGGCAATAGACATATGTTGCTTTTACAACACATTATCTAAAGACCCCAGTATGAGAGATTTAGTCTTTTGATCTTTCTTATGCCACCTTTGATATGTTCTCTTACTTTATGATAGGTCTGTTCAAATGAGATGACAAACTCTACCAAAATTGGCTTCTATGCAATTAATACTATATCCAGATTATTTTCGGCGTATAATTAGGTTCAATTTAAACAAAAGATAATGGGTGACAAGTTAAAGACATGATATCTGTAACAAATATAATAATTTCATGCATTAATAAAAAAAACTAAGCATTCAAGTCAAGTTGATAATTAATTTAGCGAAAATATAGTGCTCTCAAACTACATATATCCATGCAAGGTATCCTAGTATCATAAGAATCAAGTCTACTTTAGGCAAGTCAAGACTCTTATTACTAGGTAGAGACCCTCTCTAATTAATCAACCTGTCTTAAACCTCCTAAGGTTATCCTAAGGCATTGATCAACATACCTTTATGTTTATCAAGATCCTACCTTCATGTCTAAGTTAAGTGTATAACCAAGATCCTTGACATCAATGTTACCAAGTGAAGAGTTCCATCTTTAGGATTTGTCACTCCCACTACAAACATATATAGTCTTGTCCATAAAGGATAGTCCATATCCCTTGATTCCTTGGGTCATCCCATCTTTAGGATGGTGATGGGTACAAAATCAAGATGGGCTCGATCTGGGAGGCTATGAGCTTACCTAGGGCCCGTTCCCAGTTAATATTTTGGACAAAAGACTTTAAGATAATTTTGGTAATATCTTAAAATAAATTATCTATCATGAGAATTTCCAAAACTTTTATTTATCACTTGAACTGGGACTCTTGTGCCAAATGGGGATATCTTTTATATTCCTTATCCTTAAACTTTCATTTTCAAACTAAACAATTTCCTCATTCTCTCAATGGAGGAAAGCCTAGAGGACCAATTTAGGTGTCATTCTCCTTCTCTTTGGATGGGAGAGCCTGGAGAACCACATATCACAAATAAAGGAAAGTCCCAAAATGAATTTGAAATTCCAAATGACAACAACCAATTTCTTAAATAAATAATAATGGAAATAAAACTCATGAAAATTTATTCTTTTAAGAAAATCCAAAATTACCATTTTAATTTATTTTATTTGAAACAATATCTTGGTAAGTAATCTTAATCATGAATTATCTATCATATATTTTTCCAAAAATAATTTATTTCTTTAAATTAGAATCTTGTGCTAAATAGGAAAGATTTTATTTCATAAAGACTTGAAAAAATAAAACTTCTTCCTTAAAATAAAAAAATTCTTAGAGATCTAAAATATAAAAAGATTTATTTAAAAAAAATCTCTAAGAGTTTAATTTTAAAAAGAAAGTAAGTTCATTATTTCTTTCCAACTTGTCTTTACCTAAAATAAAATTTTCCTAATTCCTATCACATTCCAATTTTAAATTATCTAAAAAAAATGAAAAAATATGAAAATTCATTAACTTAAGAATAATAAAATATATTATATGCCAAAAATAAAAAATCATAAAAGACATGAAATGAAATTAAATAAATAACTCCTATGGCCTTAGGGATCTTGTTCAAATTTGGTAACTAAATTTTGGATAAAATTCAAATTACCAAAATAGCCCTGCAATCAAAGATAGGGTTAGTGAAAAAAGAAAAACCCAACGGGCCTAATTGCCACAAAAAGAGCCCAAAAAGAGGTCCAAAAATTGAGCCTAAACAACCAAAAACAATTTGGCTTAAACTCAATCCCGTAATTGCATGCCATTTGCACAACCTTACTTCGATCAATTATATCTCATTTATTTCAACTCTGAATTGAAATCCGTTTGAAGCACTGTATTCTTAACTTCCTAAGCTTCAAAACCATATGTGGTTTTCCCATAAAACCTCACAAGAGATAGTCCCAATTTTGAGTTGAAATCAGCATCATTGTGCTATCATGCTCTCTATGCAGCCTTGATTCAATCAGTTATAACTCTCTCATTTCAACTCTGAACTACAATCCGTTTGAAGTCTTAGATTCCTGACTTCCTAAGCTTCTAAAAAATAGGTGGCTTGCTCCAAGAAACTCATAGGAAGTCATCCTAATTTTAAGTTAAAAATGACGAAACTATGTTTCTTAGGATCTCAAATCAAGAACTTCCAAGATTCTTTCTTTTCCCTTAAATCACCATAGGAACTCATGAAGAAACTTGAAGAAGCCTTATTTGCTCTTTTCCAACAAGGGAATGTGTGCAAACACTTTGTGATGCTTCAGATTGCTTCCATACTCTCCATAGGTTACAAAGAATGATTAAAAAAAAAAACAAAGGATTTTTACAACAAAGTCCTATACTCCAAAGATTTGGAGTTTACATATCATTCTAAGATAAAAAAATAAAAAAATAAAAAAATAATTTACAAAAGAACAAAAATCCTATGCCTTTTATGAGGCTTACAACCCATCTAAGAAAAGTAAAAAACCAATCTAAGTAATTATTACATCCCCAATAAAAAGCATCACATTTATAACTACCATATTACAACAAGATCATAATAAAGAACACACATTAATTATCCCTGGGGCCATGGGATAAAAAAAAAACCATGCAAAAACAAGTTAGCACACCCTAGAATGGTTATAGCACAATTACTAATCTATGGCTCTGATACCAGTTGAAGGGAAAAACCTGGTTCTCTCTATTTCCCAAGTCCGGATCAAGTTAAGAACATGCATAACTATTCTAAATTTTTTTTAAATCCTATGCATAGCGGAAAAATAGCATTTTTTTATACTTTCAAAAGGATTCAAAAAGTGCTAACAAAAACCATACGTTAGATTTGGATGTTCCCGAATGGTGAAGATGAAGATCAAAATCGTAGAAGTCTCATAAACCCAAAGTCTTTCACCCAATGACTCGAACCTTGATCTTGGCACACTTCCAGTTGGGAGGAAAAAATGGTGGAGGCTATGGCTCTCAATCTCTCTGGATGGTGGAAGACAAAAGTTGTGGAAACCCTAACCCCTATGGGCTAAGTGGGCTTAAGTGACTTGAGTCCACATGGGCTTAGGTCATTTAATCTAGCCCAAAATGGGTCCTAATTGATTAATTAACCCAAGGGGGTCTACTAATTAAACAATTAACCCAATTCAAAGACCTTGTTCACTAACCCCCGTGCAACCTTGCATAATTACCAAAATACCTTTATGCACAAAAGTGAATCTAAAGTCAATATAACCCTCATAATCCATGCCAACAAGATATATGGGCTTAGAGTGGGTACGATTAAGACCCATAGGAATATTAGCTCCCTTAGAATCCAATTCTAAAGTTAATTCAACATCTCACTACAAAGAATCAATTGAACTCCAATATCCTATGTAAATAACAACGAGACACTAAGTGCTCAAGTCTATAACCTGTTGTCCATTATGTTCAATCTCCCCATGAACTGGTGTCTGTAGTCTAACAAGGTGACAGCTATTAGCTTTTCAAGACTACCTCTACTTTCCTTAAGTTGCAAATCCTCTTATTGTGTGTTCAATTGACATATCTTAACTCTCAAAGAGTCTATGTCAAGTTTCACTTAAGGAACTTCTATGGCCACAGTTTCCATGAACACACCTCCTTAAGATCACTCAAGGGAAAACACTATCTCAATCCTAGAGATATCATGGTGCCTCTATTGAGAATACCTATTACTATTAGTTTCTATCAACAATGACCTAATCCATAGGAAATATATGATCAGCTTACAATCTCACCCGTAGGTCAAAGTCATTGTTAATTTTAGCACATGATCAATATTCTCTCGAGGTTGAGAGACAACACAAGGAAGCAGCTTGGTGAGGTCATGACTCCTTGATAGCCTTAAGTCATGACTAACCCTAGGTCTTGTTCAATGTGTAACTGATCGCTCGGATTTTTGTCGTTTATTGGATCAAAACAAAATTTATAACCTAATTCACTATTCTATAGTAGCTTGTACCCGATCAAAAAGTTGTTTTAGTACAAACTATTGTAGTATAGTGGTTTTTAGGTATCGTCTACAAGGATGGATTATTCTAGATAATTAAGGCTTGAATGAGATGATAAGAAATGATTGTGATCAAGTGAAATTGATTTGAAAATGCATGATAAAATTTCAAAATAACAATTATTTCAAATTGAGAGAAAAATGAAGTGTAAAATGGAAGAAAATTAATAGGAGGTGAAATTCTCAGAGTTAGGATTTTCTAGAAAACAATTTATATGGTGAATATATGTTAAGATCTAATCACTACAAGGAAAAAGGTATATGGTGACATTTATAACGAGTCACCATAAACATAAGGTGTCACTACAACATAGCGTCACCTTCTCCACTGACACCATAGAGGGTACCAATTGGTGACGTATTTGGAAGTGACACCAAAGTAGATAAATGGTGACTCATTCAGAAGTGACACCATATATTTCTAGTGATGATAGGGTGTCACATTAAATACATCATCTTTGAGTTATGATGTCACATTAAATGCATCACCTTTGAGTTATGGTATCACATCATTGTAAATTATTGTGGAATATATGATTGGTTTTAGTTGTTGATTTTTGTAATGCTTATGAATTAATAAGATTAACCTGTTTATATTTTGTCCATAAATATAACAATCATATTATATTTAACTCATTTTTCTGTAATGTTTCTGGAATAACTCATAATACATTGATCATCTAATAATATTTGTATATCAAATGTTCACAAAAGGATAGTACGTCCAACATATCAAACCCATCAAAACTAAAAAAGAAGAGTGAATACATACCAAAACATGATTTAGAAATGTTAAAGATCCCAAGATTCATGTATACCTCCATTTCATAAGCATAAAACCGGCTAACCATAAAATGACATAGAAGTCCCATCTAAAAATCTAAATTTCTCAGTTGCAATTAAAGTAATGTTTATGTCCTACAACGTATGACAGAAGAGTTGCATTTAAAAACCCAAAATCTTGTTGTCTTCTTCTTTCTTTTTATTCTCCATTTCACCCTCCTAAGAGTATATACCTGCATTTCAAAATTTAATGAGTTTTAGAGATTTTTATTGAAGAAAATAAACATGGATCTATGTTATCATAAATGAACAAATCTAAGAATTAATTTTTTTTTTCAAATAGAAACATTATTCAAAGAATAAGCATTACTATACAATACCTATGGAAAAATTCATGTAGTAGCTAAGGGACTCACCATGCATGGTGATCATGATGCATCAACATGATTCATGATTAGTTGTAGCACAAAAGTAGCCCATTCTCCTCTAATTTTATCAAATTCTACTTGAGAATATGTTTTTTTTATTACCAAACTGAAATCAAATAAGAAAATAACATTAAAATGCATAACATTTGGAAGCCTAAAACTATGTACAATTCATTAAATAAGTAATACCTTTGAAGCAATAATTGTAGGATAAAAAATTATCTCTTTAATGAATCTCATAACAAAGTAGCCACATTCGAACCCTCCTTCTTGTCTTGGACACTAATCAATCAATTATAAAATAACATTAGTACTCACATATATAAATGGTGCAAATGCATAAGCTAATGTGTAAAGAAAAGTTTTTGGATGTCACCTGCACTAGTTGCTAAGATGGCTCCCTCTTAGATGTTTTCTTTGCAGATATTCGAAGAGCCCTATGTAAATAAGTTCAATGGGTACATTTTAAAAATAGGTAAATGTTATATGTTTTAATATATATAAATAATAAAAAAAATGTGTTTGAGGTGAATGTATTTTTTTTTATTTAAAAATAATACTATGAAAAATAATAGAAGGAACTTACATGTTTACGATATCCTTAAGTCCTCACATGGTTTGTGATGCATAGGGTCAAGATAGTGGACTATCATTTTCCTTGGCTCAAGCACTACCTAAATATAAACCCTTTAAGTCCTCATATCTATTTCTATTAACAAAATATAAAAACTTTCCAAAACTCAACTACTTAAATATAAAAACAAAATCAAATAAAATATCTATCTAATTGGATTTTAGAAACTAAATAAACTATAAATAAACTAAATATAAAAACTAAATAAAATATCTATGCCCATGAATTAATTGAAGAGGATAGAAAGACACAGAGAGAACATGGCTATGGTTATGATTTCCATCTTATCATTTCCTGTCAATACCACACATGCCCATTTTAAGGTTGGACACTACTTTTGTTGCTGGACTTGGAAAGGGGACTTCAAAATTGAAAACATAAATAAACCCTTATGTAAAAAAAAAATAACGTTAAAATATAATTGAGCATTAAAATATTTACTCTCTTTCATCACTTTCATTTGAATATTAATAATCTCTTATTGAGATAGATACTTACAATTTAACAAAATAGAAATTCCTAATAATAAAAAATATAAAATTTCTATTTCTATTAACAAAATATAAAAACTTTCCAAAACTCAACTACTTAAATATAAAAATAAAATCAAATAAAATATCTAGCTAATTGGATTTTAGAGACTAAATAAACTATAAATAAACTAAATATAAAAACTAAATAAAATATCTATGCCCATGAATTAATTGAAGATGATAGAAAGACACAAAGAGAACATGGCTATGGTTATGATTTCCATCTTATCATCTCCCGTCAATACCACACATGCCCATTTTAAGGTTGGACACTACTTTTGTTGTTGGACTTGGAAAGGGAACTTCAAAATTGAAAACATAAATAAACCCTTATGTAAAAAAAAAAAAATAACATTAAAATATAATTGAGCATTAAAATATTTACTCTCTTTCATCACTTTCATTTGAATATTAATAATCTCTTATTGAGATAGATACTTACAATTTAACAAAATAGAAATTCCTAATAATAAAAAATATAAAAATTTATATTTCTATTAACAAAATATAAAAACTTTCCAAAACTCAAATACTTAAATATAAAAACAAAATCAAATAAAATATCTAACTAATTGGATTTTAGAAACTAAATAAACTATAAATAAACTAAATATAAAAACTAAATAAAATATGTATGCCCATGAATTAATTGAAGAGGATAGAAAGACATAGAGAGAACATGGCTATAGTTATGATTTCCATCTTATCATCTCCCGTCAATACCACACATGCCTTCTCGGATTGGTCCTTTTGGGGTTGGATACTCTCAACGAAATTCTATATCTCATTCCCACTTAGATACAAACAGAAAAATCATTCTTTTTTTTTTTCCTCTCTCGTTTTTTAGAAAGGATGAAGATTATGTGATAGTATATCTTAAAAAAATTATGTACCTGTCATTCTCACACAAATACATATTAAAAATCATTCATTTTTTCCTATTTTTCACTTTTTTTTAAGGACTTGATCACGTGTTTGGTTTAGATTAAAAAAATCAATTAATCTATAGTTTTTTCTTCCATGCTAGAAGATTAAACCTAAATTTTTCTTCCCTACAACTCAAGAAAACACAATTCACAAAAACCATAGTACAAAGATGTTGAAACAATTAATATAATGGCATTAATAAAAGAAAAAAAAATAGATCCAAGAGATTTTGGGTTACCTGGGAGCCACAAAGTGAAGAATGTCGGTTTTGAGCGTGTTGACTATGGATGGGTGAGAGAAAAGGTTGAAGAAGATCATGATTTTATATATAGGATTTATAGATTGAGATTTTTTGGATTGTGGGTGAGATATGGAAACAATGGGATTTTTATATAGTATCCATCATTATTAATTCTAAAAGTGGGCTCATTAAGTTATAATACTTAAAAAAATTTATTTTATATGATGTCACTTCCCAAAAAATGACACTATAAATATAAAATTAATATCATCTAACTACCTCAATTGAAGATTTTTTATATGATGTGTCACCTTTATTAATTATAAACCCTATGGTGTCATTATTTTAAAAGTGACACCGTAAATAGTGACACCATAAACTATTTTTGTAGTAGTGAATTTTCATCAAATTAGATTGAAAACCTAAATTTTCATCTAAATTGATGTTTGATTTAGCTTTAGGTCTAGATCTAATTTATCTTCAAATTAGGTCATTTAATCCAAGAGATCAATTCAAATCATATATTCAATTCATCTTAAATTATCTTCCAATTATTCACACTATGCAACTATTCAATCTCATCAAATCTAGCATTAAGAATTTGATGAATCTACCTAACTTTCATTGTAGTAATCATCCAAGACAATTTGAAGAGAAAAATCCCCAATTTCAATTAATCAATCAATTGGATCAAATTACCTTTGCAATTCAAGCTCATTTCTCTAATTCACCATAAATCTTACCTCTAGATCCTCTCTCCTCCAAGAAAAATGAGATTTAGCCACTCATGCTTGGAGATTTGATCTCACAAGACAGTTTGGCTACCGAGAAAATGAGAGAAAATGAAGGAAAATAGAGAATTATATAGAGAGAAGAAATCTGGAAAGTTCTACGATTAGGAAATATTAAAAAGTTTTTGAATGAGTCATTCCCATTTCTATTTATAGGCCAAGGTCAAGTGCGCACTTTGCATCATCTAAGAGGTCTTCCGGAGGCTTCTTCATTAAAGAATCTGGAGAAAATACATTTTCGCACGAGCCCCAGCAATTTCGCATGATGGTACCAAGTGGAGGATCCATCGGCATTATTTTCGTCTTCCTAGAGCGTTTCGCATGACTGTTCGAAAATTTTGCATGGTCATGATGCGAAATTGAAAAACATGCTTTTTCGACTCCTCTTTGCAATTTCTCTCATTTCTTCATTTTTAATCCACCTCCACCACCTTCAATTCAGCTCCAAAGCTTGGTCCAAACCAATTACATTACTTCTTTCATTGTGTATTTGGATCATCATCAACTTTATTTGTTTTCTTTAATTTGATTCATCGCTTTTGGCATAAATTTATCAAAATCATACCTTGAAATGACTTCAAAACTTCATAAAACTTGTTAGTAACTCTTGCAAGGGCAAAAACATGTTAATTGAGTGTTTTAGGCATAATTACTACTCAAAAGATGTGAAACTCATGAGAATTATTATCTAAAATATGCTCTTTTTGAGTAGTAATCAGTAACCATACACACTAGTACACTCACCATAGGAAACCCATCCTAATAGCCAAGACCAGTCCTCCCTCCAATTAGGAGGTGGTGTACTACAACCTCTAATGGGTTACCTAGACCCATGAACCGGTTGTGACCAAGTCATCTATTTGCAAGGAACCCATGACTTAGATCTTCTGTGCAACTCTTAATGCACTTAAGTTACATACAATGCAAAAGAATGCTCGTAAAGTATAATACATGGAATAAGGATAAATAAAAGTGAAATTGGAAAATCATTAAATAAATAATGAATTCCAAATTTATTACATCATATCATGCTTTTAAGGGCTTTATCCTAATAAGTTCTGCATCAAGCGCTCAAACGCTATTCCTAACACTCAAGTACTCTTTTCACGAGCTCCAAGCACTCAAGTATTATAAGTTAATCTAACGTTGCTTTGAGCAGTAAGATCGTTCAAGCACTATAAGTCACTTACAGTGCTCGTGACGCTTGAGTGCTAATCTACATCTAACACTCTTGCAACCTATTTAAACCCTTTCAAAGCATCATTTGTTTCACTTTTTCATTTTGAGTCAGCTCGAGAGCTATGGGTTCTCATTTTTCGTTCATTTGAGGTTAATTTACTTTTTATTTCATATTTTCATTCATATAGTATTGTTTATAACTTCGTTTAAAGCATTTCTAGTGGATTACTTTCATATTTTTCATTGTTTTCATGTCTTAGTGTTTTCCATTACATTTATGGCTAGTCGTCGTCATCCTAGGGAGGTGACCTCTCCTAGGTCACTCGAGCTCATTCAGGGCATCCCTCTCCAAGGTTCTCTTTACATGGATGACCTTCCAATGGAGTGTTTACACTTCGAGGAGTCCTATGCCCATTTTATGCCACTTTTCAAGATCGTCATGTCGAGGTTGAGCATCCAATCCACCTTCATGTCTTTTAGAATACTTCTCTCACCGCCATCATTCGTGAGTAAGAGTGAGAGTCTTTGTTTTCTCTCAGAGGGGTATCTTACCCTCATTATGTTTGGATGTTCTATGAGAACATTCATTTAGTTACTACTAGTCTTACCTTTAGGGTGACCATGTATGGTTAGTCCTTTTTGGTTTCTACTCAATCCATCCAACGTGTATTAGGTAAGTTACAACATACTGATCGCCTCTCCTTCTTCTCATCTAAGGTTCAGGCTCTTACCAAAGGTGAGCATGATGTCATTCTATTCTCACTTTTCAGTACTTCTCGCCCCCTTTAGACCTACATCTCCATCATTGACTTTACTAAGTCACCATGGGTCTTTTATACTTTCTTTACTCACTCTTTCTATCCATCATCCTATCGGACCCAGATTCGTCGATCCACGACTCGATTCATTTATGTTATTGTAAATAGGAAACAATTTGATATTGCCCAAGTTATTCTTGATACTATGACCCCCTATCGTAACCATTCCTACCTCTTTGGAGCTTTCTCTTTCACTCTTATGATCACTCATCTTCTAGAGGACATAGGTTTTGAGCTTTACCCTT
This sequence comes from Vitis vinifera, assembly GCF_030704535.1. Lineage (NCBI taxonomy): Eukaryota > Viridiplantae > Streptophyta > Magnoliopsida > Vitales > Vitaceae > Vitis > Vitis vinifera. The sequence goes on along the minus strand of NC_081816.1, from coordinate 16,659,999 downwards.
CCCATACGGCTCGGATGTCTCTTGTTCTTATTAATGTGAGCTCTTAGGCCAAGCACTACAATCATGTGTATGGTCCCATGATTTCCCCAACTCAGCATGTTGTAGCTCCTCAGGGTCTTACACCCCACGCCACTAAAGCTCAAGAGGCTGCACAAAAGGCCCTTATAGAGGAGAACAATATTAGATCCATGAAGCAGGATGCTCCGATTCTAGATACTAACTGCCCCGAGCTGACACAACATACACATTTTAACAAAGGTCATCGAAGACCTTCTCCCTCATCTGCTCAAGCTTCTACTTCTACTAATCTTACTCTGAGAAAGCTTTTAGATTTGATGACGAGTCTCTACTTGTGGATGGATACTCAGGACCAAGCTATTATCGATCAAGGGACTCAACTCCGTGAGATCCAAGGTCAACTCATGTCTATCATTTCCTAAATTCACTCATAGAGAGCATCAAGTACAGTTCCACCTCCTCCACACTGCGATGCCTAGTTACATATTTTTTTTCAATATTTTTTTTGTTGATTTGGATTTCTTATCATCTCATATATTGCTTGTGTATCCAAAATCATGATTGTATATATATGATGTTTTATCTTTCTCTTTTTGTCTTTCTTATGCTTTATTTTTCTCTTTTTGTCTTCTTATGCTTTATATTTCTAATTGTGCATCATTTGCCATTTTTTGGAAAAAAAAAAAAAAAAAGATACCAAAAATTGAAAAATTAGGGAGATAATTAATAAAAATAAGGGAGATATTTAGAAGGAAAGTTTACCTATAGGGGGAAGTTGTTTTTATTTTCTCAAAATTTTTCTTATTTTGACTTAGTGGATAAGAGGGAAATCATTCCTACCTAAAATCAAATTTAATTGATTTTTTTCTTGAGGAAAGTTAATTGAAATATTGGAGAAAACTAAAGTTGAAATATTGGAGGGAACCAAAATACTTGTTGATAACATGCTTTAGATGTTTAAGTGAAACACCTAACACAAATGTTTCCTGCAAAATATTTCTTGTTGGCCTATCTAACTCTCTTGAAATATTCTCTATAATATATGCTTGTTTTCATCATACTCTTTGTATATATTCTAGTTGGCAAAAACTATTGGTCCTTCCCTCGAGATTAACTGCTCTTTGCAAGGCTTCTCAAAGACTTGGTTGAATTGCATGTAATTATATGTGTGTCCATATAGACTTTGCACATTAGTATCCTTACAATACTATGTCTCTTCTTCAATGTTTCGGATTACATCAAGCAAAACCTTTCACTATCCTATTTTTCTTTCTCGATAATACTTTATCTCACACCATGTTTTACCTTTGGTATAGTTTTTTCTATGTGTGCAAGTTACAAGATTGGAAGATAAGTACTACAAAATTATGCAATGTCTTCCCTCAAGTTACTTTTAATTGTTGTGTGCTATGTAAGCTCCTTTATTAGAGTTTGGGGGAGTTTATATAATGATGTTTGGTCATAAAATTGTAAAAGGGGGAGATTGTTAGGATAATAATTCTTTTTTTTTTAGTAATTTTGTTCCATTTTATTTTCTAGCTTAGGAATCTTTTTGGATAGTGACTTACTCTCTATTGAAGATTCAAGTGTTTGTTCGTCCAACCACAAAGTCATGAGTATGTCTAAAAAGGTTCGGCTTATGGCAAGTTAGGTGATCAAGAGTATAACAAAGATGGTACATTTTTCTAGAATTAAAAAAATATTTTATTAAATATCTAAAAACTGCAAAGAATGCTTGAGCGAGAAACAATAATCAAGCATTGGGACCGCTCGAGCGCCCAAGGTGCTTAAGCGATGGTTAAGTGTGCTCGAGTGCTCTTACCAAATCTACTAGAATATGGTAGAATATTTTTGAATTATTCACTCAAATCAAATTTATAAAACTTAAGGTACTGATTCTCTACGGCTTCTATGCTTATATATAACCCTATTATAACCCTTTTTAGGGTGAGATACTTTATAAGAGATTAAGCCTACCTTGCCACACCATTCTCGCTCTTTCAAGAAAGATTCAAGCATTGAATATTGTTTCAAAACCTGCATCCCTTTTAGCAAGGCTGAAACATATTCATTGGAGCAATTGGAGGTTGTTGCGTCGCGGACATACAACAGGTTGTAGGTTCTGGAGAGTAAGTCTTTAGGGTAAAACAGTCAAGTCAATCTATGTAACTTTTTCTCATATAATAGATTTACATTAGATGTCTTAGACCCTTGATTTTTTATCTCTACAGTTAATGTGGGGGTTTTCCATATAAAAATTTGTATGTCTTATTACTTATTTTTATGATTATCTTGATTCCTTTGATCATATAAATTATCCATAATATCTCACAGGTTTAATTGAGTTAAAAACTCAACTCCCTATTTAAGAAAATTTTTAAATGCACTCATTCACTCCTCTTTAGGTGTTGCCCTACTAAACCTAGTTTTTTTCAATCATAATATATAATTTTAATATGATATCCACAACAAGTGATATTTTTTTCGATTCTTCAGGAATCTTAAGCATTTTTCACATGGAATCTTGTCATATTTAGTAATAAAATAATAGTTTTTTAAGACCTTTCAATCAAGTTTTCAATCCCTGATATTATATTGACATTAGCTTCAGGTTAATATTGCATAATTTTTTACACAATCATTTAATTAAAAGTTTATCAATTCATTAGTAAATTTGTAAACTTTTATGTATAAACAAAAAAAAAGGCTTGCGATGCATGAACATTGTATGTACTACATGAAAAGAGTAAGGTACAAAAGTTAAACATCATGATATATATATAAAAGATAGACATTTTCCTCAAAGAATTTGTCATCAATAAAATTTATCTTTATTTTTTAACCAGCTTTTCAGGTATATCATGGGTACAATGTCTAACCACTCTCACACTTAGACAATTAAATTACAAGTGAAATAAACAAAAAGAAAGTACATTCCAAAAGGAAAATTATCACCACAAAATTAATGTATGAAATTTCTTATATAGATTTCAATTCACATAATAAATGCAAATGTTGTATTCATCAAGAATCATATTTTTTAAAACTAATATATTTGTAAAAATAACAATAATGAATGAAAATAATTTCTATATAACTTTAGGTTAATATATTTGTGTATAGCTCTTGAGCATAATAACATATAAAATAATTGTGGCATAACAATTAATTATGATAAGATTAAAAAAATTATTTTTCAGTATGTCTAATTTATTTTGTACAAAATTATTTTGTATATTACTTCAAACTATAAATAATTTATTTTTTTATATAAATTCGAGCGAGTTATAAAAGATATAAAATAACTTTCTCATAAGTACTAGTAATAAGTTTGAAATGGTTGTATTTCTTTTTAATATTGCACAACTTTTGGCTATATACTATTATAATGATTTACATATAGTTTATTCATAATTTTAAATTATATAAGATAACTTCTATGTAACTTTTTGCTGCCAAGAAATATAAATTAAGAGTCTGTTTGGTAATTATTTTTTAAAATAGTTTTCTGTTTCTGAAATAAAAAACCTGAAAAACTCATTTGGGAATCAAAAATTGTTTTTTTTTTTTCTTAATAACAGAAAATGGAGTGTTTTTTAGAAGCATATTTTAGTTGTTTTCACTTGTTTTTTAAGGGATATTTTAAAAAATAATTATACAAATTTTTAGAATAATTAAAAATAAAACACTACACATAAAAATTATTTTTAAAAATGGGTTAAAAACATTTCAGGCTTCCAAACAAACTTTTATTCTACAAAATATCAAAGAACAATTTTCAAAAATTGTTCTCAAAAACTGTTTTTCATAACTATTTTCGAGAACATTTACCAAACAAATCCTCATTTTCTAAATAGTTTCATCCTATTAGACTACACAAATTATTTTTATATATGATTTTAGGTCATGAAAATTAAATAATTTTCAAATAGCTTTGGGGCTTTGAATATATTTTTCTTCCACAACTTTATCTTATGAATGAGATAAATGCAATGAAAATAACAACTATAATAATGTGTTAGTAGTTGATAAATATTTTATAATTGAATTTTTAGGGATGACCCCACACATCATTGAGTTCTTAATAGTACATAGATAGTCATAAATTATTAGTTTCTTTCAAGAATTTCAGGGCAAAAATTTTAAAAAGCAAAAAGGTTGGGTGGAGATTCATGCATGAGCTTAGAAACGAAGGAAAGAGTACAAAAAAAGCAAGCCTTTCCTCTTCTTTTGACTTAGAAGGCAAAAGCTGATTGTGGAAAAGCTTATCATATCCGAATAAAAAGTTATTTTAAACGTGTTTGGATAAAATTTATGATCATAATTTCTTCTTTTTTTTTTCTTTTTTTTTTAACCCCTACATATGATAACCTTACAACTCCATCTCATCCCTTAAATCATATTATCTCTGATCTTTTTAATGAAACCATGGAATCATAACTTTTCTTTTTATTGTTACCGTAAAAAACTTCATATATTCTCACCCTAATTTTTAATATTTCTCATTGCTTAAAAATTGTTTTTAAATTTTAAAACAGCTCTAATTTCATTTGCTTCCCATCATTTTGAAGTAAAACTTTGAGGTATTTAATAATATTTTAGTGAATTTAAAAAAAAATTATCAGAAGAAATTAACCTATGTTGGGTTCTTGGAAATATATATGGGAAAAGAAAATAGAAAAAAAAAATAGAAGAAAAGAAAAAAATAATAAAGGAAAATAAAAAATAAATTTAATATTAATGAATTATATTAATATATTTCTTCAAATTCTTTATATTTATTTTTCTTAAAAATTAAATCATTTTTAACTAATTTTAATTTTAGTTAAGGATGACAATGAGACGTGTTTTTTTTAGTACTTTTCCTACCTCAATCCTAATGAGAGGGGTTTGGAATTTAAATAATTGATTTTTTTTTTTAAATCCAAGATAGGTTCGAGTATTACCTTGTCTTACCCTTCCCTGATTATATATAAAATTAATTTTATTTTATTTTCCAATTTTTAATATATAATAATAATAATAATAAATACTTTTAATAAAATAAGTTATAAAAAATTATGATATTTTGAATTATTTATAAAATATTTTTATTTTTATGTAATTAAAAAATTAAAATTTAAAAAAAAAAAAAAAAAAAGTTAAACGAGAGGGATGAGTGTAGGAATTTCTCATACCCGCTCTAACCCACTCTATTCAATTTTTTTAATCGGATAAGGATGTGAATTATTCTGAATAAATAGAGTGGAGTTGAGATAACAGTGACCTGACCATTGTCATACCTTTTTTTCATATTTTCTATATAAACAAATATTTTTTTAAAATTATTTTTCTTATTATTTCCTATTTTTTCCTTGGTGTTTTCCAACCGTTGTCAAAATTTTGAAGGTAAATAAGAAAAATGAAATAAAGGGGAAAATAGAGCGAAAAAAATAAAATTAAAAAAAGCTAAAAAAATAAAAATATGTTTAAAACTAATAAATTATTTTTTATACATTATTTCAAAGATATTTAATTTAATTAATTTTATTTATATAAAGATTAAATAATTTAAAAAAATACATAAGTGTCTAACTATTTATCATCATATTCTTTTCTATTTTTTATAATAAAACTAAATATAAGAAAATCATTTTTTTATTTTAATATTTGTTAAAATCAAATATATCCTAAAAAAATTAATATTAAATATAATTTTTATTTTTTAGGAATCTGTTCATCAGAAACAGTTTTGTAATGTCAAAAACATTTTTTTGAAATAAAAATTGGATGAGTCAGCAGGGTGAGATATGGATTAGGCTCTTTTCGGTTTGGATAAGGCTTTCCCTGTTCAAAGGTTGACTGAACCTATGAAAAAAAAAAAGATTGACATGCGGTGGGATGGACAGATTGATTGAACCATGTTGGATTTTACCTTTCAAATAATGTTATCTAGGTTGATCAAACTATTCAATATTATATTTAATATTTTAAAATTATATTTATTTATATATTAATCTTTTTATTTAATTTTATTTATTTATTTATATTCCGTGAAATTAGAAAGGTTTCATCAAACAAATTCAATTGATTGGACCGTTTGACGACTCGTTAAGTATCTATTTTTCCACAAATTTGACAAATAACTAAGCAATTTCACCATCTCAATCTTTTCTCTATTAGATTCTCTTTAGGAATCAATCAATTTGTCAAATTTAATGGTGGTGTTGGAGGATGAAGATGGATTAATTTTTTTTTTTTAGGGTCAAGTGGGGAAGTATTGCCTTACATTGATCACACCAAGGATTGAAATATCGGTTTTTACGGATATATCGGTACTTCGATTTTACGGATATATCGGAAATATCGGAGAAATATCGTGGATATTTTTTCACAAATATCAATAAAGTGAAAATTATTTAAAATTAATAGAAATGTTTGAAAAAACTTAAAAAAATGATAAAATAAGTAAAAATACACATTTTAAAGTTATCTTGTAAGTGTAATTGACATATATATAATTAAGAAGATATTTTAAATAAAGATATATTGATAGATTCGATATTTGAATTTTAAAAATAATATATATGAATTTTGAAAGTATATAGAGTTAGAATTAAATTAAAAAATATTTGATTTTATTGAATAAAAATAATTTATACATAAATATAATACATATGATATTACAATAGTCCTTATATTAAGGAAGAGATCGATGTGATTTCATTATATTGTTAGATGAAGATGACCCAATTTGCTGAAGATAATGTTTATTTAAAAAATTTTAAAATATTTTTATTAAAACATGTTTTATTATATTTTAAATGAAAATTAAATTAATTTATATAAATATTTTATTTGAGATTTAATTTTTAAAATTTTATTAAAAACATATAGTAACAACTTTTTTTTATTAATATTAATTTATTTAATAATCAAAATAAAATTCAATAATTTATAATTATTTATATGGGTAGAGGAAAATTGCTCTCATGATTTTTTTTTTTTTTTTTTTTTACCTCTACTAAATCTAAAAATTAAAAGGGCCACCCACGTCTGAAGTTGCCCTCCAGCCGAGAGAATTCCCCTTTCCCCTTTTCTGAAGCTGCCCTCCAGCCAAGAGTTCCTCTTCCTAAAAAGACCTATCTTCCTCTGCCACTCTCAATCCTCGCAGGTACTAATCTAATCACGTTCATATTATTTTTTTTGCAACCCCCGTTTGATTCCCAAGAAAATCCATCCCCCATTTGATTTCCGGGAAAATTCATTCTCGTTTGATTTCCGAGAAAATCCATCCATTCAAAACCCCCAAAGAAAACCAAAAAATTTGCTTTTCTTTTGCTCCCTGTGTTTTCTGGATCTGTTTTAAGGGTCTCTTTGTTGTTGTGCCATTGGATTTAAATTTCACGAACCCTAAATCCACGATTTTTGAGCCAGATTTTGTATCCTGTGCGCGGGCTGGACTGGTAGGAAAATATCGGGAAATTTCCCGATAAATCGGTATTTCGCCGATATTTCGCCGATATATCGGCGATTTTGCCGATTTTTGTCGATTTTTCCGTCGATCGATAATCGGTGACGATTATCGTTTCGACGCCGTCCGATATCCGATATTTCTTTGAAATATCGGCGACATTTTCCGATTTTTCAATCCCTGGATCACACACACCACAGCTGATGTCAGAACCTAGCAAGACAAACGTGAGAGAGAGAGAGAGAGAGAGAGAGAGAGAGAGAGAGAGAGAGAGAGAGAGAGAGAGAGAGAGAGAGAGAGAGAGAGAGAGAGAGAGAGAGAGAGAGAGGGAGGGAGGGGGAGGGGGGAAGGGAGATGGAGAGAGAGGGAAGGGAAATCAAATCAAAGAGCAGGTCAACCACCCAAAAGGGCAAAATCCAATTTCCCACCCATTACCATTTCCATCACCACTCTGCTTAATTCTCCTAGCAGTCGGGTTCCGCCGCTCCATTTCCCCCTTTTGGTAGCGCGTCACCCTCACTTTCTCTACTTCACCTCCGCTGCACGTTCATTTTCCACACAACCCAAAGTAGCTTTTCCTATTTGCCTACCTTATGAAAGTCCTTACTAAAATTTAGGCAGTGTTTTTTTTTTACCTAATTCTAAATAAAAACTTAATGTTAATAATATTAAATATTAGGTTGTTTATTTTTATAGTATTTTATTTTTATTAAATATTAAAAAATTTAAAAAAATCAATATATTATTTTTTCTATTTAAAAAAAATTACATATTTTAATTTTTTCTATTCAGTAAAAAGTTTATAATAGGTCATAAAAAAATAGAAAACAAATAACCTAAATTTTAAAAATAAATTGTTTTAAGCAAAAAGCCAAAAAAATAAACAGCCTTTTAATCTTCTAAGGTTAGATTTTAAAAAATAATTTTTTTCAAGTTAGATTTGAAAAATGTACATTACAATATAAAACTTCTTAAAATATGTTTTATTTTTTTATTATCCCTCAAAACAATTTTAGAAAATAAGAAAAAATATTTCAAATTTATTTCTAAAAAATAACTCTATTTTAAAATAATTTTTCAAAATATTGTTTATTATTAAAAACTTATCTAATACATTTTTAAGTTAAAAACAATATTTGGATTTTAAAAAATAGAACATTGTTAATAAAAGAATGAATATTATTTTATTGTTAAGTCTCTTAGAATGCATTTGAAAGTGATTCTAAGAAGTGTTTTTAGTCTTTCTAATGTTTAAAAAATAAAAATTTTGAAGAGTTAAAAAAATTAAAAACACTTCCTAAAATTACTATCATACTCACTCCTACTTTAATAGAGTTAGAAGAGGATTTATATCAATATAAATGATCATTGACAAGTTCTTAAGATCCAATAGTTTTTTTTTTATAACATTCCTTTTTATATGATCATAATAATGTCCCATTAAAACCTAAAATATTTTCTAGTAAAACCCACTGAGATAAAACTTGGATGAAGAAAAAAAAATACAATGTAGTGACATCCCTATCTATGAAGCTTGTGAGCGAGTCATCAACTTGTAAGAAACGTATGACTTAAATCTTTAGTGTAACTTCTACTACACTCATGCAATGTACAATGCAAGTGACGTTAAGCCTAAATATTCACCACATATAATGCTTGAACAAGATAGAGATATGGGAAATTAGCATCATAATATAAATAATAATGAAAACCATTTACTATTACATCCTATCATACTTTTAAGGACTATATCCTAACAATCAACTCCTATTAGCTCCCAAAATATCCTAGGAATACATCTAATACTCATGTTATCCCTACAATCATCAAAGACTTTACTCGACAAAGTCTTGGTAAAGGGATTTGTTAGGTTCTTGATAAAAGTTATTTTCTCCACAACTACATTGTCTCTCCATTCTATCTCACAAATCAGGTGGTAATTTTTCTTAATGTGCTTATCCTTTCGATGGTCCTTGGTTCTTTAGACTACTCCACCACCATACCTTTATCACAAAACTATCTCATGGGAAATACATCCAAGGTCCTCTTGATTATGCATGAACATTAAAAGGTTCGTACATATCAGTATGCACTAACTTCAAACATTCCATGGTTCTATGTCCTTTAGTAGTAAAAGTCCCCTTGGTCATTTTACTGTCTATATAGGATTTGCAGACAAAAAAATCTTTTGGAATCAAAAAGTCCAAACTTTACTAGTCTTTGGATCTTATTTTGATGAATATGAACTAGGTTTATATATCAAATGTTTGATTAGTGCTAGATTCAATCTTGAGATCTGACTATTCTCATTATTTGGCGAAATGATAATGGAATCACATAAATAATAAAAAAAATAATAATAAATAAAAAAAACAATATCTCCCACTAGCCTACATAGCCATCCTTACAATTAAAGTTAAGTATAATCTCATCACTTAACTTTCTCACTTGTTGAAAACTTTATAAAAAATTATAGAAAGCAAACTTGGAATCTATCCACCATAATTGGTGAAATCCATTACTAGATA